>NW_025953596.1:0-349213 GCF_022495145.1 Xylaria bambusicola | reverse complement strand
TAACCCTAACCCTAACCCTAACCCTAACCCTAACCCTAACCCTAACCCTAACCCTAACCCTAACCCTAACCCTAACCCTAACCCTAACCCTAACCTCGGGCACTGGGTGTTTACGAAGCACCTGCTTCCCCTGATGTTGCAGACCGCCAAGACACTCACACCGGGCAGCGTGCGCATCGTGAACCTCACTTCATCCGGTCACCTGGCTGCCCCCAAGAGCGGGATAAATTTCAACGACCTCTCGCTCAAGGCCAGCGGCCCATGGGCGCGGTACGGACAAAGCAAGCTGGCCAACATCCTGCACGCCAAGACTCTACACACGACGTACGGCCCCGGGTCTCCCAGTGCACGAAACGGCGAGGGCGAAATCTGGCTTTCGTCTGTGCACCCGGGTATCGTCGAGACAAATCTTGCTAATTCAGTAGAAGACTCAGGATCGAGCATAATGAGTGTTTTCTCCCTCTTGCGTGTGTCTGGATTCTTATGGCCTGCCGACAAGGGGTCGTGGAATAGTTTGTTCTGTGCGGCGAGTCGGGACATGAAGGCGGAGCAGAGCGGCGCGTATCTTGAAATCTTCGGCCGATTTCTGGAGCCTAAGTGGCAGAGCGGTGCGGCGAAGGACGTGAAACTTGCAGAGAGATTGGAAGAATGGACTGGTGAGGTGATGAGGAAGGAAGGGTGGGTTCGGTAATGGCGTTGACTGGTTTCGGTCATTTTTGATATTCTTGTAGAATTTGTTTTTATATTGGTATATACCTGTTCATATCTCAATGTTCAATTCATCTACATTTTTGCTCGCTTGACTCTTTAGTCTTATTGTCTCGAGCTTTATATCCTATGAATTTCTTCTATCTATTATTCATCTGTTTGTATTTAAATGATAAAAGCCATCAGACCGACAGCGAACATGACACTGGCGAATGCACTCTCCTGAGTCGCCCCATTGGTCTCGCCGGGACTGTCGGAGCTGGAAGTCGTAGTGCCTGTGGTAGATGGCTCGGAGGTAGCAGTGGAAACGACAGATAAGAGGGATGAAGAGGCAGATGACACTGATGAGACAGTAGGGGTAGAAACAGTAGTACTAGTACCCGAGACAGAAGCGGAGCCAGAAGACGCGTTCTTGACGTCGATGGTAAAAGAACTGTTGCCCGTGTACGACTGCCCACCCGACATTGTGGTAGTTATGTCATCGCTAGGGATGAGGTATGTTCCCATCCGCCGTTTTCGATCCGACTTAACTGTCAGAATCAATCCACCGTCATCCGACTTAGCGACCGCGACAGTATATGTCCCACACTGGGTTTCGTTAACGGCGGGCAGCTCGCCCTTCTCGGTCGTCCCAAACGCCTCACAGCCCACTTTGAATTCGGGGTTGTCGCTGGTAACTATGTCGAGTTCGTACCTACATTGTGTCAATCATCAATAACCAATAGTTGCGACTATGCGCATGTAAGGGGGAAGACGGACACACAATAGCCGCTTTGAAGCGTGCAGTCTACCAAGAAATCACTAATCTCGTACTTCAGGTCGGCAGTTTGGCGCACGTCAAGGTCGGTTGCAGAGGCCAGCAGGTGCAGAAGCGCGACGGCAGATGTGCACTTCATCTTATTATTATCGTATCAACGAGTGGCTAAGTTAGAGGTAAACGAGTGTGATGATGTTTAGGGAATTGTTTGAGAACGAGATCCAAGAAAAGAGTTTGACAGTTCACGCATGGGATCCAACATCTCAGCTATTATACAGCCAAGACTGCCAAGACTGTCAAGACCCTTGTAGGCCATCCGCAGCCAACAGCCTCCCAAGGTTACAAACGATTGGATGGGCAAGATCATGAGAACAACGCTGTTATATGCAATTGGAACCAACAGTTAGGGCCTTGATGCCCAACAGGGAGAAGGACCCAATGTTGTATGAGCATAAATAGCCCAAGGAATTCCCCTCAAAGAGAGAAGGGAGGACCAAGGACCTACTCTGAGACCCCTAGTTAATTATTAGACTGAATATGCTTCAACGGTCGATTTTAATTGGCGCATAAACAGATGAGTTCCACTTCCTGCGGCATGGTTTTCCCGGGATTCAACGACGGCCGGAGTTTTCTCACCTCATGGCACCTCATTCTAACCCCAATTTAGCAAATGCTGGGTCGATACGTACTTCTAACCCCTACACCGGCCCTCAGCATGACTTAGTTTAGCCTTTTTCAAGTACCACCCTTATATGTAGAAAAGAATAGAAGCTAGATTATTATTGTTAGTTCCTTGAGTAGCACCCCCGGCAGCACAATTGTAGTATCAGCTAGTAAGTCTAGGGTATTACGCGAAAGAGTAAAGAAGGGGGGTACCCTAAGTAAAAGCGCCATTGTTCGGCGCAGAAGGAGCAGCATGACTCGGAGGAACAGGACTACCGAACTTGCAAGAAAAAGGCGTCTGGTTGGGCAAAGTAAACATGTTGGAGGGATGCAGGTGATGCAGACACCTAACAATTGTTACCTCGGTGCATAGCAGGTACCTCACTGCTGCACGAGCCTGGCACAGTTGATATGCAGATTGTGTGTTAGGCGCCAGCAGTAAGATCGCCCAATCTACCTCTATTGACGAACATGATAATTACAAGTCATCATAACGTATGGTATGTTTATGTGTGACCAGTACCTGGCCCCAACCAGGTAACATCGGTGTTCATCAATATCAAACTACCCGCCTGCCCGGCTGTCGCGCCTGGTGCGGGTCTCAGGGCTTAGAAACTGTAGTAGGAGCGAGCAGATACGAGGCCGAGTCTCTTGGTCTGGTATGTTCAGGGTAGATTTTATTAATACCTAGGTATACTCCTTATGTACGCAAGGTAGACTGAGGTTTAAGGTAACTAACTGCACAGTCCTTAACATTGGGCAGAATTGGGGTAATTACATTTCCCTCGCATATTGTATCCAGTAAGTCCCGTCCCCACATATACCGATAGAACCCGGCATGTGACGGTTGCTGACATGTCCGTTACCTAGCTTATTTTAAAGGTCAGAAAGAAATGCGGAGGGAAAAAAAGAAAAAAAAAAGCGGTTCAATTGGTTTTCGCTGTCTTGGCACCGAATCGCCGGCCTTGGGTCAGACCAAAGTACCCAGTGGAGGCAAAGGCGACGGAGAAGATGATGCGCGACCACGCCCATATCGGATTGCCGTGGTCGCGGAGCACTAGATAGTCGTTGATTCCAAGGAAAGTGACGCCCATCAAGAGAGCATCACACTCGGCGTACTGGCCACGCCAGTAAAAGTAGTGCATGATGAGACCGAGCAGGATGGTTCGGCCCTGGCCCGCCTGCCAGACAGGCCAGGTCTCGGGGATGGTGGAAATGTGCGGCGGAATGCCGTAGAGCTCCATGACGGCGCGGCAACCCTAGAGCGGCGCCATAGCCAGTGGGGAGCAATTTGCAAATGCAAAGTAAAGCGCTGGGATGTGTCGGAGGCTAAAGTGTTTTTCCATAGCGCGTTGGTATTGCTGAGGAGGATGGATGGATAGTCTATGCGGAAGACACGCGAGGAGGGGCGCCGCAGGAACAAGAACGGTGTTGAAAAGTACGTGGAGACGGGAAATACATGTGAGGCTCCGCATAGCGTGAATGTCCAGTTAAGCCGGGATGGTGAGGCGCGCATGCATGTTGGTCAATAGATATTACCTACCTACGTGTATTAGCAGCTTAGCGATTATTATTACTACATTTCTCTACTTTATTACTCCAAAACAACCAACTTTTCTCGCATCCCCAGCGCTTGTCCTACACGCACCAATACTTTCGACTCTGGTCCCATGGGGGCGGCTCTCGATGGCACGGTGCCTGCAGAGCACCCCGACGCTGTCGAGATTGGGAGTGACGGAGAACATGCAGATCAAGAGTTTCACCACGATTGGCGTGTTCTGCTAATCGCCATCATTCTATCCATCTTAACATTCTTCTCGGGTCTTGACGCGTCCATCATCACCACCTCTCTGCCCACTATTACCCGCGAGATTGGAGGTGTTGGAGAATATGTCTGGATCGCATAGTTTTACCTATTTGCCTGTACGATACCGCAGCCCTTTTACGGTCAGGTTGTGGAAATTTTCGGCCGCCGGGTCCCTCTTCTCGTCTCCGTGCTATTGTTCTTCGCGGGGAGTGGCATCGCCGGTGGAGCGCACAACGTCGCGACCCTGATCGCAGGGCGCCTCGTGCAGGGCTTGGGGACCGGAGGTATCAACGTGATCCCAAAGATCATCATTTGCGATTTGGTTCCCTCTCGCCACCGTGGTTCATATTTCAGCGCGATGCTGTCAACCGCCGCCATTGCAAGCACTATCGGCCCCATCGTTGGCGGCGCACTGGCTCAGGCCGACTGGCGCTGGATCTTCTAGCTAAATCTACCAATGTCGGGAGTTTGCGCCATAGGTGTTATAGTATTGGTCAATATCCGTCAAGCACATAGCAAGTCGTAGCTCTTTATATTGCGCCACGTTGCCTTCTTAGGAAGTGTCATCTTTATCCCCTCAATGGTGTTACTCTTCTTTGGCCTCATAATGGGTGGTACGAGCAGCTACCCCTGGCGGTCCGGACGCGTTCTTGCTCCCCTTGTTCTGGGAGTTGCCGGCTGGATTGTCTTCCATGTACACCAATCTTCCCTTTCTGCGTCGAACCTAGTGCTCCTCCCAGCCTCTTCAAGAACCGAACCTCGGCTGCGTCGTTCGCTCTGATGTTCATAGCCTCTCTCACAATCCAGGCTGTCAGCTACTTCATGCCAATCTACTTTCAAGCTCTTAAAGGTGTGTCGCCTTTGACGTCGGGAGTTTACTTTCTCCCTTTTGCCCTCGCGCTACTGCCTTCTGGCGGTATTTCTGCGGCCGTCTTGGCCAAAACCAGTCACTACAAAGCATTCCATTGGGCTGGATTCGTGTTGATGACGGTAGGCATCGGGCTGTTCTCGACACTCGATGCGGCGTCAAGCACTAAGGAATGGATTGGCTATCAGATTACCGTCGCGTGGGGAACGGGCTGTATCTTCACGGTGTCGCACCCGTCGGCGCTCGCTGCACTGCCTGAGACAATGATGGCTACGGCTACGAGCACGTTTGCTTTCATCCGTGCCTTCGGGCTTATGTGGGTGACGACCATGTCTTTGATCATCTTCAATGGCCAGGTCCAGCAGAACTTGCACCGTGTCGAAGATAGCAACTTGCATCCGTTTCTAAAAGACGGAAATGCGTACACGTTTGCTTCTGGCACCATCGGCGGTCAGGTTTCGATTGGATCACTGCCCGAGCCAGGCAAAAGTCAAGTGCTGCGTCTGTACAGCGAAGCGCTGCACGTGGTGTGGCTCGTCTTCGTCGCAGTAGCGGGTCTGGGCTTTCTGGTTGTATTCTTCCTTAAACATATAGAGCTACGGAAAAGGGGAGAGACGGCATTTGGGCTGGCTGGCGATGTTCAAGCGCCTAGTGAGGCACAAAAACAGGTCGGGGAAATATAGAGACGATGCAATGCCTGGTTCTAACAGTAGCCTGACGACGACGGTAGGTTACCAAAGTACTACTTAACACTACCTAGGTACTTACCTCTATCTCATACATAACACCAACAATAGAAATCTAGCAATGGGGTAGCAGCCTGGGAATAACCCTTATCGCTTAGAGAACAACTTTGCAATTCGTTATATAGCGCTCTTCTAATCCTACGGTGATCTGCACTATGATAGAATAATAAAACTGCTTAGGAGAGATGCTGTTATATCGGGGGCGGCGTAGCTCAACACATCACTATAAGAGCATCCAAGCTTGGGATTGATGGATTGATGAGCCTGCCAGCACTCTGCACCATATGTTGTATACCAGCATCTTACAATGGTGTGCATTAGGCATACTAAATAGCATACTAGCCTGAGTTCGGGAACGATTTCAGCGCACTGGCTATTCGATATGTTACTGATTGATCGTGAATTTGCCTTGGGCTGTGCTGCTTCGATAAGCCCCCATATGCAGGCTTTAACAAAGTGTCACCGAAACTTTCATGGGGCTTAGCTTCTCAAAACAATGGTATACCCCATTCATGGCAGCTTTCTAGGCGTTTTATCATAAAGCTTACTCTGCCCGCAGTAGCTATGTTCTTGTAACCAGCCTCCCCATTGGGCATTATCATGCAGGCTTACAGAAAGAGCCGCTGACCGTTTGGAGAAATGACAGAGGGCTTGGTTGATATTAAAGGCTGAACCGCCCCCCCAAAATAGAATCTCCAAGCTCCTCATTATCGCCAGATGTAAAGTACATAACCCCGCTCAACACTGAAGACAATTTCAACACTGCTGTGGAATCCCTATACGGAATCATACTATACGATAATTGCTCTCAATTTCTGCAATGGATCCATTATCGGTGGCAGGGTCTATTGCCGGCCTCGTTACTTTAGCAGATGCTGTATTCCGTGGTGTGTACAAGTACTATAAAACGGTGTCGGATGCCTCTAAGGAGATTCAAAATTTGGCCAGCCAGCTCCAGTCATTTGCAGGAATCTTACATAGTCTTGTACTTCTTGCTGGTGCTCTTGAACAACATGGCACGCATACAACACTTCAGATGACTCATATCTCAGACGCTACGACCCTACTCGGGGAGATCCAAGGGCGTCTCAATAAATCTATGTCAAAGAACAACAGTACCAAGCTCAGTAACATTCAACGATCGCTCAAATGGCCCTTCACAAAGACCCACACTAAGGAGCTCTCTAATGCTTTAGCTCAACAACAACAGATCATCAGCTTAGCATTAGAGGCTGATTCCTTAAGTAGTCTGATAGAGCTTCTGGGTAATAGTGAGGACATGAAGAAGAAAATTTCATCGATACAGGTGGGCGTCGAAAACCTACAAGTGCTCACCAGGGTCGAAATCAATGCCGAGCGAAAGCGGATCTTAGATTCCTTTCTGAAAGTCAACCCACAACCAAATCTCGACACAAGTAGGAAACTCAGACATCCTGGCACCGGAACTTGGTTAACTGAGTCACTCCAATTTCAACAGTGGATCGAGACAGCTGGTTCCAAAATGTGGTTGACTGGCATTCCAGGAGCTGGAAAGACAGTACTGGCCGGAGCTGTGATACAGAAAGCTTTAGATAAGGGAAAGAACTCACCTCAGGTTGGTGTGGCTTTCTTCTTCTGCGATTATAAAGATGAGAAGGCTACTGTCTCGTCCAATATTTTAGGAGCCATAGTGTCGCAACTTGGCCGTCAAAGCAATCAAGCCTTTGACGAAGTGAAGAAGTTGTACGAGTCATTACACCCTCCAAATGGGCTAACAAGAGATCTCGACTCAGATTTTCTCCAAGACTGCCTTGAAAAGATATTCAAGCACTTTGAGCAGATAATTTTAGTGGTTGACGGACTGGATGAATGTGGAGACAACACAGACGAGACTATCGAATGGTTAGTCAACGTTGCTGACTACTCAACCAACGTCACCATGGCGCTAGCTAGCCGAGATGAGTACAAGATTGATCTGAAGTTACGCGATAGCTTCACAAAGATTCCAGTTAGTGCGCGCAGAGAAGATATCATACTTTACGTCGCTTCTGAGATTGATAGGCGGGTCAGAGATGGCAGATTACGGATTAACGATATGAGCATCAAGGATGACATCCTTACCAAGCTCTCACATGATGCTGATGGCATGTTCGTCATTAAGTTGGACATCAATGGACCATAGAGAACGGTGCATGCTAACCTGTTTCCTAGGTTTCGGTGGGTTACCTGCCAACTTGACTACATCTGCGGATGCCCTACCGATGCTGACCGCAGGGTGGCATTGAAAGAACTCCCACCCACGCTTGACGCAACATACGACCGAATGCTAAGGAGAATTCATCGCGGTCACCCACGAGCACGTCATATTGTGCAGAAATGTCTTCAGCTACTTGCCATCAAAGGGTTTCGATGGCATATACGTGCCTTGTGTTGTGCCATTTCTGTACCGGACACTATTAACGTAACATTAGATGAAGGCAGCATTGTCACAGAAGTGGAGGTTTTAATCCAATGCAGCAGCTTTATTCGAAAATCTGAAGATGCAAAATATTTCGAATTCTCACACTTTACGGTTCGTGAATTCCTAGAGCGCGACAGACTACTTAAGGATCATGAGCTTGCTAGCTATCATTTATCAGTACCAATAAGCCATGCTGCATTATGCCAGCAAAGCCTACGGTATTTGCTGCTTCGCAACTTCTACCACATGTCAGAGCTGGATAAAAGTGGGTTGGGACAATATCTCCGGAAAATTCAGGAAGACCCTTTCTACGTCTCTGCGACTATTGATTGGATATTTGCATTAAGATACACCCCTCAAGAGCCTTGTTGTTTGGAACTTGCTAAGTGCCTATTCAACCCACATAAGAGTCCATCATTCATCTCCTGGGCTATCCAAATATGCGCCCGTCTGCTGGAGCTGGCTCCGGACTCCTCTGTTCAGGCCAGCTCAAGTCATCTCCTGCGCGCGGCCTCTATGGTGTTAGACCCGGAATTTCGACCCATTCATCTCGCTGCTGCTCTAGATATGCCAGAGATATGTGAATATCTTATTGACGTCGACACCAAATGGAACACGGTTTCAATGATTGGCTCACCCCTAGAATGTTCGATCGGCGGGCCTTTTTGTCTCATTGGCAGTTGTCCCGAGGGCTTGAAAGATCTTGATGAAATCAGCGACGTGGTTGCCCTGGCATATGCTACACATCGCCCAGGCCAGGTGACTTCAATGTTGAAAGAAGCAGGCTGCGTTATGCAAGATTCCCCATGTCAGCTTGGACAATGGTCCCTTATGGAGGTAGCCATTCTCTCAGCAGTTGCTTCGCTAGACTTCTCACCAGTCACTAACCTAGTCTCCATGCGCTGGGTCATTTCCGAGACAGAAGCGGTTGCCTTTGAGAAGAACATGGCATTATTGCTTCGAGGCTACCCTTACAGTTATGTCCCAGGCAACCACACCCAATTGATAGCCTCGTTTCTTCAATTGATAACCACGCTCAACAGCTTCCGGGCATATGACAGCGAAGGCGGATTTAAGATGTGCGTTGCCGCTTGGAACACAGCTGTCAAACTCGAATGCGACTTTATTGAAGACGTCCATTTAATTGACACGCGTATATCCCTATCATTAGATGCACTCATACACAAATGCGGTGTCGCCATTTCAAACGACGATGTCGAGTTAATGCAGAGATATTTGGGAGATATACGAATTACAGGTCCCGAAATTAGCGATGACGGTGCAGATGGATGTGGGTATTCACTGCTGCGTCGAGCTATCACCAAGAACTCGGTCAAAGTAGTAAGACTGCTATCCGAACGTGGTTACAGTCTGAAGAGCCCCTTTTGGGACGGTCTATTGCCTATTCACGAAGCATGGAGTTGCGGCGAAGACATGATCAGGCTGTTATTCGAATTTGGCGCCTCGCAGTTTGAGGTTGATAGCAGGGGCAACAACATTTGGCACTTGGCAGCTTCAAGATTCAAATACAATACGCTCTCGGCTCTTCGCAAATCAACCGCGGAGGAAAGATTAAGGGCACTTCATATGCAAAATAAAGAAGGTTTCACGCCATTGACTCTTGCCATCTACGAGATGGGATCTCTCTCCGAGGATGGTTCAGATGGTCGCGAAGATGCGGCTGCAACGCTTCAGTTCCTACTGGATGCCTGCGGGTGTGATACACTATGCTGGCAGTGTGCCATGTCACCCTGGCATCTTGTAGCCCGATCTGGGTCCGTAATAGCTATCAAACAACTCAAAAAGAGCGGTGTCACTCCAGACACTATTCAAGAAGGCCAGTGTACCCCGCTGCACGCTCTCAACAGCATGGCTTCTAAGGAATGTGTTGAGTTGCTCAGGGCTGCTTTTCCTACTGCTGATAGTATTCAACACCAGAACCGAACACCATTGCAGCATTTCATCTACAACTGCTTTATACAACGCATTGACCCTCCGCTAGGAGTTATTGAGAGCTTGGCTGATACTACTACTAGCACAACTCAAACACACTGCGCTCTATGGGATTATTTTTGCAAAGGCATTCTAGGTTCTACGACACTCTCAGTGGAATACCCGCATACTTCACTTGATACCATTTTCCAGGACATTCTTGGGATAAGGGCTATTGAGGCATATGAAGAAGTAAAATGTGAATCCGCAATTATACCCCTCTTCTCTTCCATGGTAAGCAACAAGCTTACACCCTGGCTTGACAATTGCTGCTTGGAGAACATACTGTCTCGCACAGGACTCTGGTCATCGGCATGCGTTGCTCCAGAAACAATTAAGCAAGTCAAGGATTTCATCGTAGTTGTTGCCATGTCGAATGTCAGCCCACTTCAACGAAGCGCAGTAAAGGGTATCCATATCCTTCTTAATAAGGGTGTCGGCATTGACTTGCGTGAAGGTTTTTCCTCGATACTAGAAGAAGCCTGTCGAAGACTGGAATGCGGTGAAAGAGACACTGCAGCTTTTGACCCAACTGCATCAATTTATGGAGTCCAACGTGAAGTGTTCACAGACATAGTGAGCCGGGCTAGCATGGAACAGCTGAACGCACCACAGCCCAAGACAGGTGGATATCTTTTGGGGCTTGCAGAAAAAGGCTATCACCATGGCTCATCATGGATGATCGAAAATTTAGTGAGCAAAGGCCTGGATCCTAACAAGCACCGTTTTAGCCGGGAGGGGAATTCGCTTTTGGCGCAATTATTACTCTCTGGGGCAACTCCGGCTGCTCTATCACTCATTGAACTAGGGGCCGATCCCCTCCTGAGAGACTATAATGACGCGTTCAACGCTTTGCATGCTGCAGCATTTAGGGGACAGCTTGAATTCCTGAAATCACTTTGGAGGAAGTTCAAATCTGATTCGATGGAATTTCCATGGCAAGAAACAGCGGGCATTATAATGAATGTGAGACCATCACAACAACTGAGTTTAACTTCGCTCAACGCATTACACCTTGCTGCATGTGGAGGTAATCTCCCAACCCTGCAGTTTCTGATCAACGAACTGTTGTCGGATGCGAAATCAACCACAGTGGAAGGTTACAACTGTTTGCATTTTGCTGCTATAAGTGGCTCTACGGAAATTATCCATTATCTTTGCTCACTTGGTCTCAATATCAATGAACCAACCAACGATGGGGACCTGCCAATCCATTTTGCGGTCCGACTTAATAAAGAAAGCGCAGTGCAGACTTTGATGGAACTTGGTTCTCTCACCCATGCAGATAGCTTGGGAATGACTCCCCGGATGCATGCTGAGAGCCTTAAGTATCCGAACATTATAAAGCTCTTGGGAAAATGCCAGTCAGATACCCAAACCCATATGGACCATACCAAGTGTGTGCGAAATAGAGGGCTGAAGCGCTTACTCGAGGCGCTAGAGTTAGCTATCAACGAGGGTAACCTGGATGCTTGCCGTAATCTTCATAGTCAGGGCGCCCCTTTACACATGTCAATGCCCAGTTGTAGTGGGTGCTCTCCCTTAATTACGGCCATTTTCTCAGGGAGGACCAATATCATTCAGTGGCTACTTGAGAAGCGTGCCTCTATACTCCATCAGGCCTGCCATATACACGGTGGAGAGTCCATAATGGACATAGTCGTTCGGCGGCGGCAACTTACGCCATATCTTTGGCGAATATTTGACATCTGTATTGATACTGCTTGGGATTTGGACTCCCTTGGTTCACCAATCTTTTCGGCCACTCAATCTAATAATCACGATAGCCTCAGCCTAATTCTAAAGCATATTCGGCACAATTTAGAACAGTATAGGTATGTACCATTTCAACTTATAAGTTTATAACTAACAATAAAAGTATACTTACTAGATACCCGAAGAAAAGCGTCCTTGCGCGTATGGTAAGCAGACGCCACCGACGCAGAACGCCTATACATGAGGCTTCAGCTCGAGGAGACCTACGAGCAGTGAACATTCTAATTGAGGCTGGTGCCGATGTTGATGCGCTAGATACATTGAACCGGACAGCTATCCAAGTAACAGACAAGTCACAAATCATTGCTCGACTTATTGCTGCAGGTTCTAAATGCGGATGGCTCGACGATAAGTCATGGAAATGGGTCATGGGCGTGCCTCACTTAGTTACCAAGAGTTGTTTGGATATATTCAAAGAACGAATAGGGAATCACAGGATGGAGGGCTCGAGGAACCTCTCGGGTATCAGTACAAGGAGGGTTACCGCTCTCCACCCTAAACCTCTCTCTCTACTTCTGCAATGCGGCGTAGATCCAAATTGGGTGGATCACGGCGGGAGGACATTTATACATCTTTCTCTGATGGAATTCAGATCAACAACTTATCTTCTTAGCTTGTGTCAAATCATCGATTGCAAGCCTTTTCCTTGGAATTCTAACCCGGGTCATCCACAATACCTGGCGTGGCTTAATGACCATTGGAGACTCTTCAAGAGACGCATGCCGTTTCCAGACCTCCAGAGGATGATGAATCTTCATCCGGATCAAGGAATAAGCCCCCTTTGCCGCGCTGCTGCGGTTGATGCTTTACTCGTCATTGACCGTTGTCTCGAGATGGGTGCCAGAATTGATTTCGAGGGTAGCTCATATGGATCAGCATTAAGTGTGTAACTTTTCATTTCTTTCCTACTATAAACCTGAACCAGTTCTGTTGCCTCTCATAAAATCCTATCGGCTACTAATATCTTCCATTGAATAGTGGCAGCGTGTGCAAACTGCCGCCTTAGAGCGGTAAAACACCTCGTCAAGCGCGGTGCGTCTATTGTTTACCATGGCGAATGTGGTCTCACAAGTGCGATTCAAATGGCGAATGGGCATGAGAAGATTATACGATGGTTACTTGTCGGGCAATTCATTGAGCAGCCTAAACTCGAGTACTGTACCTTTCAAGATTTGAATAATAGCCCGCCACTTCGATGTTGGTCAGGTATCCAAGAAGAGTCAATGAGGCTTACCGGGCATTATGAACGTCGGCCTAATGAGTCCCTTTTAAGTTATATTTCCAGACTATCTACGATTCGCAGGGACATGCGAGGCCGAGCTCTGCCGCTCCATCAAGGGGATCCTCTTACGGGTCTTTTCAATATTGTTCGTTATCAGGTCTAAGCTAACTCTCGATTTCTCTGCGTGGCAAGGTTGCATTCTACTAAGGGATAAGGCGTAATCCTCAGATTCTTCTTACTTTTCAGCTCATCTCCCATCTCTTCAAGTTCATAGCAGCGGTGCCTCGGCCATATTCATCGCATATTTCGGCATTGGAATCACTGTGTTGTCCGATGTATAGAAACAAGATAAAAGCGGTAAGCGTCAGGTTTCTACAAGCACCTATCTCCGTATACATTCAAACCGCATCGTCAAACAGCTCTGCCATTTGCTAACTTCGGAGTTCAATGGATCAGCACCATTGCCGACAAGCTCTTCCTTGCTTATGAGTTTAGCGTAATTTGAGGAGTCGGTGGGCGATTTGTCGACACTTTGGATGAATCTCTCATTCTGGACTGGTTTCGCGGTGGCTTAAACCCCCGAGAGGAGGAGCGCGTCTACAATTTGGGGAACGTGATGGATATTATAATAACCTGTGAAGGATCTAAAGAAGACCCTGGGTACTGTGACCACGTGGAGTTGAAGTTACTCCAATCTGAGTAGCAGACACCCTGATTGTTAGAAGCTTAGCAAGAGTTTGTGGCCTCTAGAATAGTGATGGAGATCTACTTATATGTTATTTCATCACCTCCACAGTCTCAGTTACGAAATGACACTTATCATATATGTTTTCATTCAGTCTCTATCTATAGAGTATGCAGTAATGCTGGGAACGAGCTGAGGTTCTTCACTGAGCAGGAAAACAATGAGGCATGCTACCCCAAGTGGCTCAACTCTACATTTCTACATAGTATATCAAATACTACGCTTAACATGTTTTGGATTTCCTCCATCGGATAGCGATACTCTAACAGAGCCGCAAATCGTAAAAAAGTTATCCATATACGTAAGCTCCGACCTGCTATGCTATAGTATAAAACAACACCATTAAAGAGCGACTACCCAACAGTTGCACCCATAAGCTAAAACCATCTAAGAATTCGCAAGAAGGGCTCTCCACTTAGCATGCAATAGTAAAAGATAAAGCCCGGGAACTTGTACCGATTACCTAATTGCAGGCATCGCACCAACCTTACACTATCTTCATTTCTCTTCGTCAGATCGCAATAATCTCGCACGCCATCGATTGAAATCCATGGCCATAGTTGGAGGCACAGCCGCTGGTTTGGTACGAGACGCTCTGCGCTGCGCCTGTGCAATCAGACTATTTCACAATCAGGAGTTACGAATTGCTCTTTCTTGGATAATTTGGCGGTTCATCAAGAGTTTCTGATTGACCCTCAGGATAGAAACAAAAAGAACAACTCCAGAGCCCACGCCAGAAAGGGGGAGACATCTAATACTTACAAATACGTAGAAGGTACATAGGCATGTCGAGCCAGAGGGAGCATCGCAATTAGCGATGCTAGCGCTATTCTCTCCAGTGTATTGATAGTTATAGCAACTACCGTCTGTGAACGGGTTAAGGGAGAGCAGATAATCCATACAGCCCCCGTCCGTGCTGTCCACCGCTGGAGTCAGTAGTGGCCCCTTTTCGAGCTGAAACAGTAGTCTAAAGTCTCTCTCGTGGGTTTCAACCCTACGAAGATGTCTAAAGAGAGAGTCGCGCTGAAAACAAAGAGCTATGTAGGAGAGAGTGAATCAAGAGTTTCATACTAGTAATTGACCTTGAAGCCGGGATCACGAGTGGCAAGCTCTTCATTGAGAGTGTTACTGAGTCCCGCAACAGCAGCAAGTGTGCCGGTGGCGAGAAAGGTAGAAAGAGTGATGAATTGCATGGCTGTTTCTCTGGACAATCGAAGTGTGTCTGAATGTTTCAAGAGTTTTGAAGTTGTCTGGTAAGTCTTGAAAACAGTAGAAAGGGTATCAGCTTTATATTCTGACTTGAGCTATATGATACCTCGCAATGTCTTTCCTCGATTCAATCAAGATAGGGGGAATGGCGGCAGAAGAGTTAGATAATGGTATTCCCGCAGCTTCAGCTTAGGTTATTGCTTACGAATTGAGCCTGTGCAACACGAACCCCCACATGAGAGATATCGCTCTCAGTTGAAGTCAATCATGATGTTATCAGAATCGTATAAGTTTGATTGCCGATTGCCGATTATGTTTCGAAGGTGACGCGGACATAGTAATTATCGGTGGTCGCAAGGTCGTCATACCATCCAATACGAGGTGATAATCGCAAAGCCACGTTATTTATTCTTCCACCTGATTTATATTAACGCACTACTGTTGGCTTACTAGAAGATGTGGCGTTACCTTGAGAGAGATTCATGACAATTCCCGAGGTTGACATGAAGCAAAATATCATGCTCCCTATTCACTGAACCAATATTACTTGGGAAATAGCATCGGATACACAAGGCAAATATTTTTTATCTGTCAAGGATGCATGGACTCTTTAGAGGACTGTGAAGAACGATAAAGCAGGAAACTGCTTCTGTTCATTATAAAATGACCCTTCCCTTCTGTTCCGGCTCATATACCAATTACCATCCCTCCTATAGCTTCATCTCATCATCAACACTTACTAAAATACCTCCACTCACACAAGATATCCCGATACATATATTTTTCCTACTACCTCAAAATGAGAAGTCTTCAAACTATCCTTAAATCTCTGCTTCTCGCGGCGACAATTGCACAGACAGCTACAGCTCTACCTGCGAACCTGACTGAACCGGACGGCACTGATGTTGCCGCGGGGTGGACATTCCAGTTCTATAAAGATGGGTTGTGTAAAACCCAAATTCAAAGTGACGAGGGAAGCACAAGCGAGCCTTGTGACGCAGTTCAAGGGCAAGCGAATTCTTACAGTGTCATTTCCAGCACGGATCCTCAAACCGGCGTCAGCTTCGCCTTGAACCTGTATTCCTCTCTTTCATGTCAAAACACTATCATTACCGACAATGGAAAGGCTGGAACATGCAATACTGTGCTTTTCGAAAGCTGGAATATCGTTTTTACTTAACACGCGGTCACGCATCACTCAGACTTGGGATAGGTCAATCAATTGGTACATTCGTTAGCATTTCGTGCTGTGGATATTGTACGGATGGGGGCAGGCATCAGGTTGCCATCTAAGGACTACTTATTCGTTCGTTTACATTATATTATAAGAAACGCTCAAAATGAACAACACTCATTTAACCTTCATTGACATGATGTTTATAATATAAATTATGAATGGCAACATGTTACAGTCATGTGCATCTTTTTCTAGTATGAAGTACATTGCGGTGGTAAAATAAGGTATTAAAAATGCTGGAGGAGAGAACTGATGGGAATAAATGTGGCAATGAATAATAGTTTCACTAATAGTGTCACACAAGGGTGCAGCAACAACCCACTCCTTGGCTTACGTCACCTAAACCTCGCTCATTATCACCATTTTGGTTACCTATCGAGTACCCTAAAGTTCAAACGAATTATTATTTGCTACTTTTGCCATGGAAGGGTCATCAATACGAACGCCCATAAGCCACAATGGTGTCCTCCGAAGCTCCGAACCACAGCACCATAAGATGTTACTGGTCTGTGAGTAATCGGCCTTGCACCTAATGTTTAAGCTACTAGGAAGGCAATAAACTATTTCAGTTGAGAGAATATATTTCCGATGAAGCCCTTAGCTGAATATTCATGAAATGAGATCATCAAACTGCTTCTCCAAACGGAAAGTCAAAAGCGACCAGAAACTATCTAAGTAATCCATATTCGCGTATCCTTTAAGGTAGCCCAATGTAGTTAACCTATGAATAAGACTAGTTTAAGCACATAGATAATTGACTGGTATAGTACTTATTCTCATCCACGCTGCTTTCAGTTGTTCCTTGATAACTCTAGCTCACATGTTATAATTCGCCATGACATCTGCAATGTCTTTCATCTTGGCTGCCGGCAGCATTTTAGCTGCGGTGACTGTCCCAATTGCCTCGCAGTCTAGTTTTGAAATCATCTAAATCTCATCGACGCCAAATGATTTTAACGCTCTACCGCGAGGATGGAACTCCTTTGGCATCCAAGCGAATCCAAGCGAATCCAGCCACTGACCCCAGATTCACATTCAACCAGGTAGGTGTTATCACTCAATGCGATATTCTCTGCACGAATGCGGGCCTTGGACGCTAGGTCGCTCTGAGCAATATTTCTACATCTGGGAGACAAATGTGGACTCCGTGCGAACGGACCGGGACATCAACAACAGTGGTGCTACGAGTTCCGTGTCATGGGGTACCGTCCAGCGTGCTATCGAAAACTACCGACAATACACTGCCAGCGTTTCTGCGTTTGACACAACCCTCACGATCTATCCGGATATGGATAATCTCTTTGTAGGCAACGCTGCCTCAGTGTCTGGCGTCAGTAACGACGAGCGCTAGACTATCATGACACATTGGATCGGGGCCGCTGCAAATATCATGATCGGATCCGATCTGACTAACTTGGATGATGTCGGGTTGAATCTACAAACGAATGCCGCCGCGCTGGCGGTCGCAGGTTTCACCGCAAGCTTTCCAATGCAGCGCCGCAACCCGAGGACTAGCGCGCAGCATGCGCAAGAACTACAAACGTGAATCGCCTGTCAGGATTCTAATACAGAGGCCGTAGCCGTCATTGCAAATTACGGCCCTGATGGGCAAGACAGCTTCGGGTCGTCGCTTACCAGCCCTCAGACGGTAACGGCGAAATGGGAAGATCTTGGAATCCAAGGATCATCCAAGTCTTCGATGTGTGGGCTGGGGAAGAAGACTCGAGTCAAAGGTGCAGCTCCGGGAAGGCCAAAGTGTTTTGTATGAGCTGAATCGCCGCAACTAGCCATAATGAATCACTACGTGCTTTCTAGCAATTTTGCAATCATGCTTATCATCAATAATTAGATCTCAATACAACCCTCTGAGCCTCTTGTCCATTTATACGAGACGCCGGTGCACCGCGAGGACAGCACCACGACTACACGAGAAGCCCGGCTCAAGCTGTCGAAGGAGTGGCGTGTGGAAACTGCGTTCGACATGAGCGAGCCGAAGGAAATGCCGCCGGACTTGGAAGGGTGAATGAGTCAGATGTACCACATCAACATTCCCCATGCGAGAGTTAAGTGATCTGCGTTAGATATCCTGATGAGAGTGTGTGGTTTGTGGTGCATAATATATACGATCGACTGAACCACCTAGTCTTGCATTACATGGGATGCCTGTTCTTGGTTCTCTGTTAGTAAAACACCAAGCGACTTCGAGCTAGTTGATAACTACCTCTCGTGCTCGTTTAACAGTTCTCTCAAGATAGACAGTATCAAGGAAAACTCCTTGATCAGCTCAGAAGCCCGGCCGTGGTTGTAGCACGACACCTTCACCAAGATCGGTAATTGGCTTCTTCTCCATGCCCAATTCATTACACCGAATCCTCTTAGCTACAAGATACGGTGGCGCAGCATTGTATCTAAAGCGTACCTTATCCACGGCGGTCGGTCGCATGTAGATCTCTACATTTGCAAGTTTTCCCTTTTCGTCCCGCCTGTAGCAATTCAGTGGGAAGGCGAAATCCTCCTTCGCTCTCTTGTTGAGCTTATGCCTGACATACAGAAATCCAAAAGCTGCAGGGATAGATCCAATGATTGTAACCCAGAGAAGTCCGAATGCGCCGTGCAGAGCCTTCATGTCACCCGTGTAGACAGCTCTGCGGATAGGTGCTCTCATGCCTTGTGGCGTCATGGTAAAACTGCGAGTCGCCATTTGCTCATTGTTGGTCACTATGTCGCCGGATTCCCTGAACCATTCAGGAGAGGGTGCTAGGAGACCCCATTCACCAGCTTGCCACTTATCTTTCCTGATGCCATGTCTAACACCCGATTCGGGGTCTGGCATTGTCCACGCAAATATGGATTCGTCAAAAAGGTATGTTGTCATAAGGGCTTCCTGCAGGCGCATGAACGCGCCTTGGCCTTCTCCATATTGAGGCGTCATAGTGATACCGAAGATACCCAGCATACTATATGCCATGTCTTCCTCCCTAGTAGTCGTACGTGTGGCCATCCAGCTCATCTTGACAGCAATACACTATAGTTATACGAATTAGTCATGCCCCCTGAGTAATGGATTCGTTAACAGCGTTAAGAAGGTTACATATGTCCTGGAATATGCCTCTAACTATTGCGAATTAAGATAACAGGAACTGTTTCATTTGAATGAACTCAGCACAGCGACTAAAAGTACTTACAGCTTCTCTGAAATTTTGAGTACCAGTGAGATAATGTGCACTGATTCCGGTGACCTGTGCGAGGGCGCTAGATAATTCCATCTTTGTGCCCATGTATTTCCAATTCATATCGTAGAATTGCATCTGCTGGGGAGCCAACAGTTCCTGTAGCGTCCACCCTCGAGAGAACCACTCTGAGGGCTCTTCGCTATATGTGCGTTTGAAGATACTGGGACTTGTGGCAGGGTGTCTGGCGTCCGTTTTGACATCTGCCAGGTAGGTAATGCAGAGATTTGCTTCGCGGTACCACTTGAACATGGAGTTGATAGACTCAGACTCCTCCGTTGCACTGTTTTTATTGATACAGCAAGTATCGATCCACATCCAGCTGATGCCTTGATTGCGAGCCGCCTCACAGGCACCGCGGATCTTGTCCGCCTGGGGGGAACTCAGAGGTCTACTCCCTGTTCTGAGCTCAACAGTATAGTTCTTCAGTTCGTCAAAGGTGATTTCGAGTCCTATCCAACGGTGTGACAGGATCGCGTAACCTTCCTGGCGAAAGCTCCCCTGTTCGCCATTGCGCAATTCAAAAGTAGTCGTATGAAGAAGCCTCATTTCGACGGCGTGCTATAACAATCTCGGCAGTACGCGTTCCACAACACAACTCAATAAGCATAGGCATAGAATTCGGCGACGAGCAATTAGAGTGAGCTCACACGACGAAATTACAAGTATTTATCTAATATCCCACCCCATATCGCACCGGGCGCTAAGACTAGAAGGTAGTTGTGTTTACAAGGATGCCACTCATCTAAACCCACCAGTAACTAGCGTCAACTGTATCAAACTAAATATAGATTCAGTAGGGCTGTGCTTGATAGTACTTACTAGGGATTCTAGGCCTTAACGCTCATCAAACAATTTCCGTAGCGTATAGTTCATTTGGGGGCCATGTTCCATCGCGTGGACCAGCCCTGATTGAAGCCCTGATTGAATATATAGGCCAAATGTCTCCATAATCCCAACGTGAATAGGAGAATAGCCCTTAACGTGCCTCGCCACGTATTAAGATTCTTGCACTACAAATGTGGTATTTGAAATCCCCATATCTTGACTGTCCCTGTTTCTTCATATAGCCTGTTATAAGATGCATAATAGACCATGTAACTCTCAGTGGCTATGTCTGGGGTGAATATAGTATTGCTGATTCCCCAGCATGACTTTTGTTAGAACAAAGATGTCCAATCAAGTTCTGAATAATGGTTTCAGCAGGGTTTGCTCGTACATACTGAAGCGGCGTTAAGATTCCCTAATGATTGAAGTTATTAAGGACAGCTAATGAAGTATAGGTATTCCGTTTATCCCTCTAGGTATGGATGCCTTCGATCAACAACTTTTCTTATCCACTTCAACACCTGAGTCCGTATATCATGACTTTCTCCGATTAAACACAGCATATGCAGAGCCGGCAGTGAGAATATGGGGTTTTAGTACAGATACAGATACACAGGACAACGTTATTCAGTATTCCTTAAAACAAAATCATATATTAACCTCCTATACGGTCAAGATGCTCGGAATACTTTAGGTTCCCTCTCAGCCCCTATGAGATTGATACAAGCAAGGAGGCAAGTATACATAATTGGGGCCTGAGATGAACTGACATAAGATGCAGTAAGGTAAATGGGCATTGTGAAACAATCACCAATGTATGTCCTTATTCATTAATGTATAATGAATTGATGTCAGTCACAGTCATGCAATCGGATAATCATATACCATATACATATATGCAGTCTCAATCAGCTTATTAACCAGAGCGCTGACTTTCAATACTACATTTTACATAAGTCCCATTATCATACTCTCCTCTCCTTTATAACAAATAAACGCCTTCCTACTGTATTGGCAAATTTACACCTATACTCTGATTTCCTTTATTTTTCTTTAGATTACCTTATTAACTTATCGTATTCAATCATTCTACTAGAGAGCTTATATGCTCCTTGTCTATTAATTATCAAACAAGTATAAAATGGCGACATCTAATACAGACAAATCAAGAAGCGCTTACAGAAAGAAGACACGCATGCATTATACAGATACTTATTGATATTCAGGGAGTAAGTAAGCATACAACTAAACTAGTCCTACCCCTACCCCTACTCTCACTGCTAATGCTAATGTCATGCTATTTCCACCTTGAGTATAGGTAGGCGAGATAATGCTTCTGCTCTTGGTTTTTCCAATCCTTACCGGCTCGTTGTCCAGTATTTCCTTGTTTGTTTTATCTGTCTGTTTTACCACGCTTTTCAAACCCCTATATCCAAGCGTGATAAATATACTCCTCTTTTGAGTATGATAGTACATAGGTATATAGATGCTGCCCAACTAGGTAGGTAGGTACCTGGATAAGAATGAGTAGGTTACGTAGCACAACAGTTGACTATACTCCTGAGTTTTGCAACTCGGAGCTCGCAAGCCGCACGGATCTGTTTATTCATTAGGCACACATGTCTTGCGCGCGCTTCCCTTGTTCCATTCTCCTCTCGCTTGTATGTGCATCCCCTGGCTATAAGAGAATAGACATTATGTGGCGTTTCTTTTCACCACGGAAAGGATACCTTCTGCGTTTTCGAGTCTAAAAAACGGTTCCGTCTGAATCAATGAGGATAGGTGGCTCTTTAGTATTCGGCCGGCTGACTTCAGCGATCTCGCGACCACCCTGTTGGATGTTAGCATAAATTTTGTGTCCACATTTCTCTAGCAATACACAAGGTATCTTGGGGGTCCCGAAAGGTCAATCCCCACCCATGAGATGGAAAAAGAGATAATACCACAGATAACAAACAGAGAGCCCAAACTCACCTTCCAGCTTCCAGCTTCCAATAACTGTGGCAACGTAAGCTCACCACCATTCAACTCTTCTCGAAGCATAGCATTGACGTCTGCACACAGCTTATCGAGGAACCCGACGGTGACACCACGCCACTCAACAATGACATCGTCACCGGGCTCGAACATGGGTGCGACCTCGACACCTTTGGTACCGGTCCGGGCGCAGTAATTGTTGTAGTTATCGAGGCCGCGCTTCATATCAGCTGGCTTCAGTGTAAGAACGCCGAGATCGACGAACAAACCTCCATTTCTGTACTCAGGTAGCCCGGTTAGCAGCTCCGTGCCCGCGAACTGGATATTTAGAATACTCTGCATAGGCTGCATGAGCGAGTAGGTGAGCCATTGTGTGAGTTTATGGAAAGGGAGTATGGATTCCCATGGTTCGGTGGCGTGACTCGATTGTTGTGGGAACGGCGAGAAGGTTGGTGAGCCCGAGACTGTACGCTGTTGCACTTGGGGCATCGACGAGCAGGGCCAGGCGTCACCTAGAGAGATGCCGTTTATGGCTGTACGTGAATTCGGCCAGATCGGGGCCAGGCCAGCCATGAGGACGTTCCATAAGACTGGGAGGACGACGACGGGGCTTGAGGCAGCTTGTGTTGTTGGGTGCGCCAGAAGATAATCTGTACCGTGGTGTGGTCAGTTGGTGACTAATTATATGAAGGACCCTCAGCCGAGAAATGGATCGGGGAGACCAGATGGCCAACATTCTCCGCGAGACGTGGTCCTGGCATATGGGGTTTCAAGAAGTATCAGAATCCATAACGCACCTATCATGTTTCCGGGGCGCCCATCCTCACCGAAGAACTCTTGTTTCTCAGCCAGTGCATCACCAAGCCTAATAAGCAGTTGTGCACGCCCCTCTAAACCGGCCACTTCATTTCCGGGCCGTGATTGTAAACCCTTGGCTAATTGCTCGGTAGTCAGTTTCCTCAGCCCATCCTTGTCAACTTGGTACTTGTTGCTAGGGTTGCTGGAAAATAAGCCCTGTCCAACTTCGATCAGCACGTGTCCTGTCAGATGCCCTTCCCTTCCACTTGCATGCCCGCCTCACGTCATCCTTCACGCCCCAGTGCTGTAACACATGGTAGAATAATTCCACACAGTACGCCATATACAATGAAAAAGAGAAAGAGAAGGAAAAGGGGAGGGGAAAAGGAAGGGAAAAAAAAACTGTTGCTTACGGCCTTGAACATCTCTAAGCTGGCAATAGCCAAACCCTCTGAGCGACGGTATATCTTGCCGCTATCGGCGCTCTTGAAGCTCCACGTCGTGCCAGCACCGGCATCAAGCAGTACACTGACAAGGAACAAGTCGATCAGACGGCGACATCTTTCCGTGTTATCAACGGCGTCATCAGGCCAGGTAGATAGCAAATGGGCGATGCGGTCGCGGCCACCGACGGCGAAATGCTGGTAACGCCCGTGGGCTGGGATCGAGTGAAAGGGGGCATCGTAGTCGCGCTGCGAGAGGGAAATAGTCAGGACATTTCTTCTATCTTCGTACAAGGCCAAAGTGGTTGTGTTGTGATCCCGTCTCGTTCCATTATACAGGTATAAGAGGGCATATAGGAAAGGCAGATGCGATGGTGGGGTGCTGGCCACGCCAAGATTGGGCGGCCGTACCTGGCAAGGGGGAGGAGCTCAATATGTGGGGGATTGATGAGGGGTTTCGAGGTCGAGGTCTGGGGAGGGTAGGAAATGGTGTGTTAGGGATATATTGCTTGATTCAAGCATGTAGGTACGCATGTAAGGAAATAGAAGCATGCATGGGCTAATTCATGCGATGCGGTGCTGCCCGTCGCTATGCTCTAGATGCCGAAGTAGGCACACATCTATATATAGCAGTGTCTCTAAGCTTAGAAGTTTACCTTGAGGTCTACCTGGTAGATCTGGGTACAGAGACGGGCAGGTTCATACGTATGGGACATGTAGCAGATAGAGTACAGAGAAAAATAGTAATGGACGTGATAGAAGCGATGAACGCAGAAGGGCGATCGTAATAGTCATGTCTCAGACATTGGGAAGTGCGTTGCGCTTGCGCTGGCCGGGTATGTATGTTGGATGAGATCAAAGACGGAGAAAACCGAGCCATACCTTGATAATGCGACAGACAAACTGAACAACATCGGGGAATTTAGCTAGGTCAACATCAAAGTGATGCAGTTGATTGTGCATGGCCTTCTCGGTGATAATCTTGCTCCTCTCGCGCACGGCGCCCAGGCTCCTCAGGTAGCCCGCAGCATCGAGCGACGGGTCTGGGGGCTTGGGGAGGTTGATCTTGGGCAGATGCGGCGTCATGGGGGGCAAGGGGCTCTGAAGACCACCGAGGCTCGAGGCGGAGGTGCGACTGTTGCTTTTGAAGCTGAAGGTGTTGGAGCGAATGCTCTTAACGTTGCTGTTCTTCTGGCTGTTGCTGATGTAGTTGTTGCTGTTGTGGTGCGAGTTGTCCGAGTCAAAGCTGGCCGAGTCTTTGGTCAGAGGCCGGGGCGTTTTGGGCTTCCGCGAAAACAGACCCATCGTTGCGGTCTGCTCCCTTTTGGCTGGGGAATGGCCTGATTCGTCGTGGTTGTTCGGCCCTGGTCTTATCTCTCCTCTGCTTTCCCTCCCCTCTCTCGCGCTGGAGCTAAAAAAGAGAGCTGTGCCGTGTGCTGTGAAGGCCGCGTCCGACCGATCAATGCCGACTAACGGGCCGAGCAAGGGAGGAACAAAGGTCGGAGCGGGATCGACCAGATAGATGGATAGATGGGTAGATAGGATAAACAGATCCGGGCGACGAAAGAGAAAGAGAAGATAGCTAGCTAGCTAGCTGCTATCAAACAATTGATAAATCAGGTCTACCCACTTCGGAATGCCCAAGAACCGCCGCCCTCTTTTTGCAGGAAATTCCCGTCGCGCTGTAAGTATTTCTGCCGTGGTAATTCGGATCCCAGTCGTTGGCTGGTGCCGAGCCAGAAAAAAAGATAGTGAGGAACAAAGGGGAGTGATGGTTTCCAACAGAGGATTAACGTCTTTCCTTAGCTCTCCTAGCCTTTCCTTTCCTTTCTCTCCCTATTCCCTTTTTTTCTTCCTGGCCCCCCCTCGTACTTATGTGTCGGTGTGCAGAAGCGACTAGGAGAAAGGTACCGTTCGTTAGTAGGTAGAGGGTGTTCAGCCGGCGAACCATTCAAAGTAGGAAAGGTAGATGCGTCGCCGAGTGCCGCCAGTGGTCGGGATAAGTCACTTATACAACAGGCAGGCAGGCAATCCAATCCCTCTCCGGATAAGAGAAAGAGATAATAATAAGCAGGTAGGCAAGAAGTCAAAGTCAAGTGAGGAAGTAATCGAGGTGTAGAATCAGCTCATCTTTGGTGATTGAGCAGCAGTACACAATTGCAGAAATGACGGAAGAAAATGTCGGACTATTGAAATGCAGTAGTAAAGAAGGAGCTCCCGTCGTGTGGGTTGTAGGTGGGCAAATTTGACTGATAACTAGACAGACAAGCAGACAAATAGAAGACACACAGACACGGGCGGACACACACACACACACACACACACACACGCACGCCTGACCAGATAGACCAGACAGACAGACGGAATCAGATAGACACAAGAAATAGGTAAGTACACAGGAGTGGCAGGCCCAGGCGAGGCGAGGCGAGTCAGTTAGACAAACAGGCGACCAGGGAAAACGAACCGGAGAACGAACCGGGATGGTGGGTAGCGGGAAATAGTATGGGGGAAGCTTGGTGACTACTTGGTGACTACTGGCTACTAAAATACGAATAGGTTACCTTTACGACAGCATGGCATGCATGGATGATGGATGCTGGATGCTGGAGACGCCGCTGGGACGCTGCTGGGGGATGCTGAGGGATGCCGAGGGATGCTGGAGAAAATCGAGAAATCGAGAATTTTGGGGGGTGGGACAAGTCGAGGGCGGCGGGATTGGAGACAGCGGTTACGGTTAGTCTAGCAGTTGCCCACCACCACCACCACTCTCTACCTAAGGGAAGTATCACCACCACCAACAGCAGCAGCAGCAACAAGAAGACAGGCAAAGACAGGCAGGCAACACGGGCACAGAAAGAAGAAGAAGGAGGAGGATGAATTCGATGAAACTCTGACGACTGTGTAGTGCGAGGGGGAGTCTACCAAAAAACAACAAGAGAGACCCTTTCGCCTTCACCTTTCCTCTCTCTCTCTCTCTCTTTTTTTTTTTTTTCTTTCCTTCTTCCTACCTACTTACTTTCGTACCTTTTTGGTGGGATTTAGAATCCAGACTCTCGGGCTAAAAAGTCCCCTGCCGAAAATACCACTTCAATATATTCAGGTACCTTGCAGGTAGCATGATGGGTGGTTCATGACCAACGAAGGCGCCCTGGCTACACTGCAAATACTTGATTTTCAGGGCTGACTGTACGCTGGGCTGCAACCCCTGGCAGCGACTTTTACCCTCTCCCTGCCCACCTATGTACCTAAGTACCTCTTAAGCAAGTGCAGTACTATGTATACTTCTAGCGACCCAGCCTTACTGGTTGCGGGCAAAAGGCAGCAGCTATCTTAGCACTATGGTTAGTGTAATGTACAGGCGGGTTAGGTATCTATATACCTACTGTAGGTACCTACTTAACTAGGTATATAAGTACATATAGGTAGGTAGTAGGGAATATTGCCTTATATGCCCTCCCATTATAATCTATAATCTGTAGAGCCGTATCGGTTCAAAAACTTCCGCTGCGAGTACCGAACCAAAGAATTCCACTCGTGAAACATTGTTACGGTTGCATTATTACTTGTTAGGTAGTCCACACCGTGCTGTCGCTCGTGTGATCCTGAACACTTGCCGAGGTGGAATCGAGGACGTCATCCAGCTGCCCAAACACTTACTGTAAGCAAGTACCTACCTACCTAGGTAGATGGGTAGGATGGGAGGGAAGTGCTACAGTACATGAACGGGGAATCTGTGTAGGGATGAGAGAGCCCTCGACACCACTAGAAATTCAGCAGGAAAGAGCACAGGTAGGTAGTGAGGTAGGGAGAGATCAGAGAGAGATGTACGATGTAAGTAGGTATGCGGCGGGGAAGAGCAGTTGGAGGCGGCGCAGCCATCGTTACACACTCGCCTCTTGGCTCGCATCACAGGGGGGTTTGGAGTGTAGTGTACAGATACATATAAGCAAGTACTTACTTAAGAATCTATCTGTAGATGGATTCTGACTGGTAACGTGGGATTGTGATTCGCGCATCTTTCTGCATCTCTTAAATCTTTCATCCCTTGTCGAACATGGTATCTACACAGTACCCACGATCCTCCCGGAACTGAGCGTTGCTGCGGGAGGAAGAGAATGAAGAATAATGAGTAGGGAAAGAAATGAATCACAAAAAAACGTCACATGAACCCCCCAACCGCGTATATACATCCATTGGTAAGGTCAAGGCTTGTCGCGGTGTATAACACGGACCCCAGACCGGTGCTCACTTAGTAGGTGGGCATCGAGATGATGCCATCAAGCCTCGACAGATCTACCTACTTACACCAAGTATCTAGGTTAGTTAGTTAGCCAGCTCTTTTGTGCCTAGGTAGCTTTAAGGTAGTCGTAGGTAGTAGTAGATATACTTATAATCTCGTACTAGCCAGGGTTAGGTAGGTCCCAAGTTCTAATCTATACGTAGTGTACAGTAGTTAAGAATCTAGCCCTCTCGATTACTTCTAGCATACTTACATTACACACCTACCTATTTCACATTGATACAAGTATCTGCGAGTTGGCAGTCTATCCCTTTGAACACTCTTTCGACCTCACAGCGCATGGATATCGTTATAGGTAACTTTTTCTCAGAAACGTATCAGACTTCCTGATCTGATCTGATTAGCATCGATTGCCTGTTCGGCATACTTGGCGTTCCCGAAGCCGAAAATGACGTTCAAAGCGGTAAGGAAGAAGATCTGAGAGACCAGGGGGTGACTGTTATCAGACAAGAAGGGAAACTCCCAACTCCTCAAAACCTTCGTCGCAATTTCTACCTACCTAAGTATCTACGGTCCGCTCCCCCCTAGCTTTAAAGTGTCAAAGTCCAGGAAATAGGCGCACGTAGCAGCCAACGAGCGTCATGTGGCAATGTGACATATGTACCCTACCTACCTGCCTAGACAGAAATACACCACCTACATACTTCATAGTAGATTGATACTTGATATCGAAATCTCCTCAACCGACGAGATATGATTGGAGCCCTTCTTTCAGCTCGAATAAGCGACTAGACAGTGGCTGGCTTCCCTATCTATCAAAAGCGAGTAAGCATCTCCTATTTCGAGTCTTGTCCTTGCAATACATATAAGTATAACTACTGAAAAGTAAAGAAGATGATGGCGGCGTTTATGCACTTCGTTGATTTTTCCTCTGCTTACATTGCAGATACATTAACTACTGCACTGAGTTAGCGCCCCATGGCATACCATGCAAGCCACGAAAGAAAGAAGGGAAAGAGATCGCCAGGCACTGGGGAACTCTCGGTTCTGTCTGGGCTGGGGCGGGGGGGGCGGCGGCACCAAATTTGCCAGGGCTCGCCAGACAAGGGCCGTGAGCGAGACTCTCTGACTCTCTAGACTCTCTCTATCACTCCCCAATCCAGGGATAAGTAGCAACTACCTAGGCGAGTAGATTAGCCCCGATGCTGCTTATTGGCTGTTTTTCGCGATGGCGTTACTGACGGCGTCGGAACGGTTGCTTGCTGATTTTCTGATTTGTTCACTTTGTGCAGTTCCCAGTCGCACGGCTTTTTTTTTATTCCTGATTTCCCCAGAGGACGACGACAAAGAGCTACATTAAATATTAAATAAACATGACTGAGCTAAAGACTCTACTTATACGTAAGAGGTGAGTGAGTATGCTGTCATGCCATCATACACAGGATGGGCACTCGTGTACACTACATCAGAGAATGAAGATTTTTATCAGGAGAGTCATACATAGTACATACTTGCTTGCCTACTTAGTATGCACGCATCCCTACGGCCAGGGCGAACGCACGTGTTCGGCTCCGTCGCGTTAAGACCCTTTGAGCGAAAACCGTTGAAGCTCTCTCTGCCCTTCCCTGCCCGTGCCTGGCTGTGATGCTACGACCTACTGTACGTGTAAGTACACAGGGCCTACTTACAGATACAGCACTCACACGAGCACGCATTTTCCTAACATTTGATCTCGAGCCGGGGAGACCCATCATACGATTCTTAAATACCTACCTACCTACTTACATGTACCGTACTCCTGTAAGTAAGCCCTCATCACATGTAGCCATAGTTTAGCGCACAAACCTGTTCCGTAAGAAGAACAACGCAATGCTGTACATACACTACTTACCTAGGTACCTAGTAGCATCATATCTCCACACTGACCTAACCGTCCTAGCGTCGTCGTCAACCTATGAGCACTTGTACATGCACAGGAGAGAGCAGTTGTGCAGGGTTGAGTTGGGTTCCTTGTCCTAGCCCATCGGCCGTATTATCAATCTAGGCCCGACAAGCAAAGACGGAGCAATATTGAAGTCGGGAAGTTCTAGCCGTTGAACGGAAGATATCTACCTACCTATGCCAAGTATCTAGTGTATCTAATGTACCTAGTCTAGTCTACCTATTATGTATGCTACGATATACGCTATACAGTGTGGAGCATCGTAGCATGCGATTTATTTACTACTATGGCTACATACTTCGTACAGGTCATAAGGATGGTAATTGTTAGCGCGGCGCTAGAACAGATTATTTGCTATAACTAGTTAGTATGTACACCCTTACCTAATTTACTAAAGAAGTTATATACCCCTTAGTTTGCCACTATGAAATTGAAGTTATTTTGAAAAAATGACGTATTTTTCTGTATGGCTTGATTTTGAAGCTGTTTTTTGAAGCTGTTTTTTGAAGCTGTTTTTTGGCTATTCAAGCTTAACCTAGTGTTTTTCAAGCTATTTTTTCCTACCCTTTCTACCAATTTCGCTATAGACGTCGAAAACGCGGTAAATTAGGTGCTTTTTCAACGTTTAGAGAATATTTAAGATAAAAATGACCCTTAATACCTAAATATACTAGAAGAACTACATAATTAGAACTTTTCTATACGTTAACCTCTTTAAGAATTAGCCTAGCTTTGCTATTTATAACTTTAATTGCTATACGTATACTATTGAAATTAAAAGCTTTAAGATATTTATAATATGAGTAAAGACCTTAATAAAGATGAGCATTATAAAGTTTATGTATTGAAAAAGCATTTTCTTAACCTTACCTATTTAAATTTCGTAACGAAAACGGGCTTTATATAATGGTAAGTTTAGTATACCCTTTAAGGACCTTTTATACTTTGTAAAAAGGGCTACGGAAGCTTAAAGTTGTTGAATAATAATTAAAAATACGCTTTAATGCAGTTTCTTTAAGCTAACGATTAATACTGTAAGATTTTATAGGTAGACCTTCGTTTATTAATCCTTAAGATCGTAAACTTTAGCTAATCTTCAATTTATCGTATTATATATAATCTGGGCTTTAATTAACGGAAATAAAGCTGTACAAAGCTTGAATTATCTAATGAAGATTATAAACTTTGTTATCGACGCGTTTATAAATGGTTAGAACAATAGCTAACGTTTAAAGATTGGATCGATTGTAGTTTTATTTTTTTAAATGAAATGTACGTAATAACCTAACCTATTTACAATTGTTAGATTATAATTCACGATTACGAAGATCCAATAACCTTTAAACTCCTTTATACGTAGGACTTTAATGCTTAGATGTTTTGGGGCCAAATATAAGGAATATGAAAAGGACCGTATTATATATAGGATAAAGGGATTAGTAAAATTAACTTTAAGAAATATTGTAAAGAAATTATTTTAAAGGTTTAAAAGTTCCAACGTTAATTTGGATTTTAAACTACTTTTTAATATAATGGGGCACCTTTTTATAAGTTATAATATATATATAGAAGGCTTAATTAATTAAATATAAAAACGTTATAATAGCCTTTTAGAAGCTTTAATCTAAACCCTATTAAGAACGTATAGGCTTAAATAAAAGATTAGCTTAAAAGTACCTTCGATATTTAAAAATTAAACGAAAGAAACCTTTGTTTTATTATATATAGGGCTTGGGAAGAAGTACTAAAGGCATTTTTAAAAATAATAGCAATTTCTTCGTATAAAAGACTTAAAGAACTTCGCGATAATAGCGGAAGGCAATTAAACCATTGATTTTTGAGCTTTATTTTAGCTTTGGTGTTGAAAATATGGTGGCAAACTAAGGGGTATGTAACTTCTCTAGTAAATTAGGTGAGGGTGTACATGCTAACTGGTTATGGCAAATGATCTGTTCTAGCGCCGCGCTAACAATTACCATCCTTATGACCTGTAGAGTACTTAGTATTTCCCACGCTAAATCCCCAGGTAACAGGGGCTCTTATATAACGCAGGTTCAGCTGGAAGATAACTCACCGGGGTCACATTTCTGTCTTGTTGAAGAAGGCGCCAGTATGGTAAATTCCAAGAATCCGATCAACCGGTACAGGTGCCGTCTATTTGCTGCTAGCTTAAGTAGGGAGCTTGGATATATACAGTAGGTATCCTCGCTTTGGTGTACCTACTTGGAGGTTGACTCGAGGCTAACGCCGATGGGAATTATGAGGGTGACAGTAGAAACATACGAGCAACCTGGCAATTCAACACTATCGGCATATAACAGTGAAATGGCAACCTCGGTTTCTTGTACGCGGAGGTAGCTGGATTGTATTGGGGGTTCGAATGCGAATTTCAATGTAATCCATAGTCCTGGGATACAAGTCTACACTGAGTCTTGTACGCTAATTAGCTATACCGATGACTCGGCCTGATCTAATGTAACTTCTATTCGCCGACATCACCACAGAGCCTTCAGCATTTATCGCACACTGTAGATATGCCAATACTACAATAACATCTTTCCAGGCTCACGTGTGAGTATCGCGATAGTATCGGGGTAGCTGAAGCGGGCATTTGATAGCCAACCTCATCACACGGGTTGCGTACGGCCGGGAAACCAAAGTCATCGTTACCCAAACAACGGGAGTATACGTAAGGGATAGACTCGGTGCGACTAGATATATTTTTTCCTCAATCCAGAGGTGCAAGAGCGGGGGCGAACAATGACAAAGTTTGCCGTTTGATAAAGGGAAAATGTAACGGCAAGGTTGATCAGCGTATGAATGAACGTGGTACTAATCAGCAAGGGAATGATGTCGCCGGTCATGGCCTTGAATGTGTGATAGGAAAACGCAGGAGGTTACTCAATGCTTCTGGGAATTATGCGTTGAGCTACTACAAACCATCACATGCAAAGACCGGCATGTTGTTGTTAAGTAGTCGGCTATTTCATGCTAATACAACGCCCAAGCTATCAATCATCACATGTTATGTTATGGACATCATGGGTACATTCGCTAGAACGAAATATCTTGGAAACTGGATTACTGCGAAGAGCAAGGTATCTTCTCCGCAATTATATCTTTACGGCACCTTTGCAGGTTTAAGTCCGTGCTATAGTCCTTCACGAGCCTCTCGATTAGCAGATGAGAATCAAGTTCGTTTCCCGTAGAGGATCTTCAGCAGCCGTAAATACTATTATGCAAATATTTTCCTCCGCCGAGTCCTTCTTCGTTACGATCCTAGGGTTAAAGACAAAGAGACTCTCTGTATATAACCTTAGCCTAGGCACGAAAGCTTCAAATCACTTGAGTAATAAACACTGTCTGCCATGGTTGTGCACCTGACATTCCCATCCGATAGAACCTCATAAATGTGCTCTTACAGGGGCCGGCGTTAATTCTATATCCTCGCTGATTAATTTACCCTTCTTTGCTGATTACATTAGTGAGAGAAATCATTAATAGTTTACTGGTCTGCATCCCAGCAGTGTATTTCTCGGACAGTGCTCCTCTTATTCCTAAGGGAACCAGCTTTAGTTGAGTCAAGTATGAAAACTTGTACGATGAGAACTTGATGTACCAGTCCCTACTCGAAGTCAGCCTGCTTGACAGAGTGTTACAGCTGGTATAACTTCGATTCTGCTTTTTGCAAATACGTTAAGTGACAAATCCATACTAGCTAGAAGCTTCACGCAATATTATCGCTTCATTCCTTCGCTGTCCTGAAGAAATCACACAGGAAGACATGACATGCATTCTGCAGTAAAAAATGCATTTGCTATGCTTCATTGGTCCTTCCTGTATGATTGTATGTAGTATGGAAGTATGTATGTACATGGGTGTGTATGCTGGCTTAGATTAGGTTGGTCTTCGTGACACTAGGACTCAACTCAACTCAACTCAACTCAACCAAGGCCGTTATGAATGGAGAGATCTGCTATCTATCTCTTCTACCATACCATACCATACCATACCAGTTTCCGTAATAGTACAAGCTAGAAGCCCAGCCCAGAGAAGTTGGTATCTATCATATATACTTATCTTACAAGTAGGGGAGTCTAAGTTAGTTAGAGGGCAAGGTAGCTGGTAATGAAGAGCTGCGCCACACCACAGCATGTCACGAAAATGATAATTCGGTTGACTTTTCAATGCTGTCGCTCGGCACGGCGTCGACGGACTTCCTCCATTCGTCGAAAGGCTTTCTGTTTCTCCTCCAGGGCACGCTTGTCCTCGTATTCGTCGGCTTTTTGCCACTTCTGCCTCTCCTCAGTCGCACCCGTAGCTTCTTTGAAGCTCTTAGTCGCTGATGCTATGCCATCCCGAAAACCAGATTTGAGACTACTTCTCGTGGAAGGACTCTGGTATTGGATGCCGGCACCCGGTGGAAATGTGGAAGCACCGCGGACAGCTGGAGCATTATTGGTGTTGAGAAGGGGATCGAGACCGACCCATCGACGGAGAGTTGGGTTGAGTGTTGCTTGCCCTTGTATGACGGTGCCTGCGGATACCCAGAGGAAGAACCATTGCAAGCCCGCGGGTAGCCAAGCGGTACCTACGAACATGAGAGGCGGTAGGATGTACTTCATGCCCTGCATCATACTGTGCTGCATAGAGGTAGGCTGAGCTACGTTGGCGCGTTGCGTGAACTTGTATCATGTGTTAGTGAATCATGTTTTCAACTGGATAGAGAAGAGATTGAAGTACGTACGATGAGCGTGAGCGAACCAAGACCAACTCCAGCGATGGGCAAAATGAAGAAGGGATCATGGACGGTTAGGTCGGTAAACCAGGCCAAACCTCCCGTCTCCATACCAGGTACGGGGATGTTGGCCATGCCCCGAATTAAACGGAACATGCCGAAACTAAAAGGGATAGCGGCGAGGCCGATGAAGGGTTTCCAGGCGGATGCACCGGTCTCCGACTTTATACGGTTCATGTGGCTGCGGGCCACCATCATGGCCTGACGATCTTTAGTGCGGTAAGCAGCCTCTTGCATTTCGGCGTAAGCCTTCTTGAATTCCGGATTGGCCTGAACCTTCTGCAGTTTCGCCGAGTGCTTCGCTCCGACTAAGGTGGGATAGAACACGGCAAGGCGGAAGAGGACGGCGACAGCAGCGATGGAGCCCCACCAGGGCATGCCGCTGTAGATGTGAACAAACTCCAAAAGCCGTTCAATGAGGGTCGTGGTACCCCAGCCGAAGTCGAGACCCATTTCACTCAGGAAGCCGATGTGTTGGGGGACGTCGACGAAAGATTGGGGGTCGAATTCGCGGAGGATGTCTTCGGTGAGCTGGCTGAGATCGGGGGTGGAGTTGCTCGCAGGCTCATCTGGCGTGAACGGCGAGGGCGATGTCTCGGCCAGAGGTGATTGAGCGGCAGCAGCAGGTGGCTCTGATGGCGGCGGTTGCGGCGGCTCGACCGTCTCGGGAGAAGAGGTCTGCGGCTTCGAATAGAACGGCCATAGCGAGGATGGCCATAGAGAGAGGTTTCTTGTGGCACCAGAACGCTGGGCAAAGACGCTGGATGCTATGCCTATAGTGGCACCAGACCTGACCGCCGTTATCGAGGGCGATATCTGGCCATGTCTCGCTAGCACAGACGACTGCGAGCGCGCCTGAGAGAATTGTCGGGTGGATGTTATCCTCGTGGGCTGCAAGATTCAAGAGTCAGTCAGCCTGTGTGCTCGGCCCCGGCATGCGCAAATATCATACAGCGCGCAATCGGTCATACCTTTGCCCAGCCCGTTGATGCATACCTCAGCGCAATGGCCGGGTTTCTCGCGAGCCCTCTACTCGGAAGCATTGTGAGCGATGTGTTGTCGCCGGCCCGAGTCGCGACAAGCCTCGAAGTTACATATCCTCGCAATCATTTGTAGGTCCCAGTCTCTGAAATTATTTTTATGATAGCTGTTATGCGCAGAGCGATATGCATCAACTGAAGGACACTATTTATTGAAGTCCTCAACCCCCGGTCCCGACCAGGGCCCGGATGGATGGACCCGATGTACACGGGTACCTCCCCGGCCTAGGCAAGAGAATGTACCTATTTGTATGTATGAAAAGGTTGCCATCCGATAGACAGACATAATTTGTGTCCAGAAGATGAAGCCTGCTCCAAAAGCCACCTCTATCTATCAATCAATTGGCCTGTCTCACACCTAACTATGTTGGCACACATACAAGAGGTATACACATTCATATCGAACCAAGTGGTCTAGTGACTGAGACACACTAGGTAGCTGTGCCAAGTTTGCATCGTTTGTAAATGGGGTCAATCGGTGAAAGCTGCATTACTCCTGCCTCTTCCCTAGGCTTCCCCAGAATGGCTCGGAGGCGAGGTTCATCCATGATAGGTGCTCCCCACCCCAGTGTATGTACTTTTATGATATATGGCTGGTTGGCTTCGAAGTATTAGGTTTGGTATATCCATCATTCCAAAGTAGTCAGGTCGTCTAAACTCCCGGGCCGCGCTCTCCGTCTCTCGCGGATCTCGATACCAGGACCTATCGCGTGTGCCCTTCGTCTAGACGCCGGGAAAACCTGCAAGGTTTACGTCAGTAGGCACCGCGACAACAATCACCACGACGACAAACGAAAAAAAGAAAAAAAGAAAAAAAGAAAAAAAAAAAAAGAAAGAAAAAAAAAGCTAAAACTGGGCATTGATTCATCGTTTGTGGAATATAATGGAGAGACCTAAGCGACGTACTCTGGTACCGCCCCATCCCAGGCGGAAGGCAGCCTCGTGGGCAAATAGCTCCCCGAACCCCAGCATCATGCCGTTGATGAAAGGCAGAAGAAGGTTGATGGCGACGCCCCGGATCAGGGACCAGGTGGTGGGTGGTTTGTAGAGGATGAGGGGCGGGGATGACGAGAAGTCGTCGGGTGATGTAGAGATATCGTCTCCGGCCGAGTACTGCTCGCTGTCGGAGTGTATCGTGATGCCCGACTCGGCTAGTGGGTTCTGCTCCTCGGAGGCCATGGTGACAGGCGAAAGATGACAGGCGAAAGAGGGTCGTGAGAGGGTGATGGCGGATGATGGCGGATCTGAGGGTGGCTATCTCAGGTCATAGCTCGGGCGTCGGTCGTGATACCAGAGAGTTCGGCAGGACGGTGATCGGAAGGGTGGTGACGTGAACGGGAGTTGTCTGCAGTGATGGAAGTTCTAGTTACCTACATAGTTAGTTAGGTAGGTAGTTAAGTAGTTAGTTAGCGGCTTCGGAGGTTCCATCTTCAAGCGGAATACGAAGTGCTGGATCGATGCAGCTACGCAAGGTACGTACCTTGCCGGTAGTGGGCCTAGGTAGTACGGATAATTATATTCAATTCCATCATGATGCATCAAACAGGTATATAGATAAGATAACCATCCCACATGGGCATTCCCAGGCAGTACCCAGGTCTGCCAGGTCTGCCCAGGATGCCTAATTAAGTTAGGCTCGGTACCTACTCTGTACCCCCGGAAGCAGGCGCGGATAGCGGGGTTCTCAGACAATGGCACAGCGCCAACCCCACCAAACACCGCCGACTCCAGAGACAAAGACCCCAAGAGGTAGGCGAAGCTTGACGTCGACACCAAAGCTGCCTGGATCTACATCGACCTGCCTGCCAGGTGGTAGAACAGAACAGCACAGAACAGATTGGACCATCGAAAAATATCATCACTTCTATCTTACCTGGCCTGTCCATTGCCTGCCTCTTTTGCCTCTTGTCCTTTAGCGCCACCAGCTAAGCCAGACCTCCTTCTAGCCGAGCGACATTGCTTCCGCGCGACCTTGGATCTCCAGAGTGCTGAAGCTACCTTATTTGTCATCACGGCCACGACGACAACAACAACCATGCGCAGTGCCATAGATCATGACGCTCTCACGAGCGAATTCATAAGCGCCACAGGCGCCACCGTTGACCAGGTGAGTCTCCTCCCTTGCTTCCATAGCCTTGGATCCAGCTTCTTACTTCTTTCCTTGGCGTCGACTCGGTCTAACCAGTGTTTGTGTTCTTGACAGGCCACGCAATATCTTACTGCGAGTAACTGGGACGTCATGGTTGCTGCTGAATCCTACTTCGTCGACGAGGACGACGACGCGGAAATAAAGGCCGCCGCCGCTACTTTTCGTGCCGGTGCCAGTGGCGGTGACGCCAGCAGCTCCTCTGCTGCCCCTCCCGACTATACCGGCCCTCGCACTTTGGATGGCCGCCCCGTTCCCCAAGCTATTCCCACCACATCAAGTTCCTCTTCTTCGAAAAGACCACAGAAGAAGACAGGGCTGGCAACATTGAGCTCCCTAGGAGACGGTCATGCTCACGACCACGATGACCACAAACGCGATGATGATGGTGGTGACGATGCTGCTCGCCGAGATACATATGCTGGTGGTGAGAAGAGTGGTTTGGCGGTTCAAGACCCAACCCAACGTGCCGATCCAAGACGTATAATCAATGATCTACTCTCCAAAGCCAAGAGGTGAGACTCCCTCCTTTTTTTGTCTTGGCTTATCACACCTCTACCAGTCTTCGTTCGTGTTTTCTAACTCCTTCTCTACAGTAACGCTCGGCGCCCTGAAGCATCTGCTCCCTCCGAAGCCCCCAGCTCTTCGTCTTTCCGAGGAAGTGGTCAGACATTAGGTGGCGAAGGTACCGAGAGTCGTGTGATCCCGGATCCACGCGCTTCTTCAAGCCGTGCCCGTCCACAGCCAAGCGCTGAAACTCAAGAGCGACTCTTACACGTTTGGCGAGATGGCTTTAGCATCGACGATGGGGAGCTGCATCGCTTCGATGACCCCGCAAACGCCGAGGATCTACGCATGATTCAGTCGGGCCGCGCACCTCTCCACCTGATGAATGTGCGCTACGACGACCCCGTAGATGTCAAGGTAAAGCAACATGATGAGAACTATCGACCGCTTCCGAAGACGTATAAACCATTCAGTGGAGAAGGTAGACGTCTCGGTAGTCCCGTGCCCGGCGAGGCTGCTTCTACCGCTACATCTTCTACAACAGCTACATCGAATCTTCGTACAGTTGAATCATCGTCGGCTACCACTCCAACTGCTCCCGTCGATGAATCCCAACCTTCTGTGACAATCCGAATCCAAATGCCAGATGGCACAAGACTACCTGCCCGATTCAACACATCGCAAACGGTCAGTGATATCTACGATTTCATCAGCCGGGCTTCACCTGAACTGAGAGAGGGTGGTTGGGTCCTGGCTACTACTTTCCCCAACAAGGATCATACAGACAAGACTTTGGTTATAGGCGATATGGGGGAATTCAAGAAGGGTGGTACCGCTGTTGTAAAGCGAGGTGCCTGAACAGATCCACGGAATTAGTATTGATAGACGTCAATTGCTAGGTGGGAAGTGGGTGTTCCTCCACCCTTGGCAGAAATGAAGGAAATAGTTGTACGTATAGATTCGGGTAGAAAGGCGTCCGCTTCCTGGTAAGTTTTACGAGAGCCTAAAAACGCAACATAAAGACCGTACTACTCATATTCTCGGAAACTAGAGCAACAAGAACAAAAATTTTGACTTGACTATATTGTACCAAGATGCCAACATCTATAAGTTTACGACCGATGAAGGAAGGAATGTCTATGACCAGCTTATAGTTCATATCATTGTAAATATGTGCTCACAACACTTCCGGTCTGGGCTTGAGCTTTATATCTCTCACACACCTAATTTACATCCTCGTTCGTAGCAGTAGCTTTTAAATGAAATCCCTATTGTTGATGACTCAAAACAAGGCTGTCTTTCCACTGAATGTACCTAATCACGTAGAATTTTACCCATTGCAGATATAGGCTTTATCCACTTGCTCATCTCACTTCTAGACACGAGTGATGAGTATCCCCATCTCTCGCGCGTAATCTAATTAGGAGGCAAACAAATGAAATCTACTCATTGTGCCACAAGCTCTACACCCCATCGTTTCTGGCCCTCTGCATCGCTGAACCAGCCCAGCTTAGCACGGACACGGCTGTCTTTCTTGATGTCGCGAGTAGATCGTAGCTTGACTAGCTCTAGCAGCTTGGTGCTCCCTGCGACGAGTACGGCAGTGTCGGCGATGCTGTCGACAAGCGCGGGTACCATGCGGGCATATTACCTCGAGACGATGGCCAAGGTGCCGCAGGCGACGATAAGGTACGCGAGAATCGCTAGACAGATCCATGCGGCAGGCTTCGATATATTCAATAACTCCACGGGGCTGGAGACTTCCAACATGACATGATCGCTCCTATTAGTGTTGTTCCCTGCGCTCAACTCTCTCTTGCTCCTCCCGGAGACCCTTTGCCCGATATCATCTGGAAATATTTCCCCCGAACCGTCGATAGACATAACCACCTGTTGTTAGAGATAATTATTTATTGACGAGGTGTTTATATATGGTTGAGAATGCGCATTGCGCGGTTCGCTCCAATACGGCGGCATCAAGCAGCTTTCGGTGACCAAAGTCTTGTAATGATAACATTGAATAAGTCATATAATCGACATTGAGCCCGGTCTGTCGGAAATTGAACGATTGTTCTGAAGTGTCCTCCATTCCATCTCCGGCTGAATCGAAGTTTGAGTTCCCCCCAAATCTTCTCACATCTGCGGCTCCAAGAAGTGCGGTCTTAAAGAGCACTCCGTGGCTAACTGTGATCTTCAGTTTCTGCACGGGACCGTCCCAGTAGAATTTTGTGCGATATTTGGTCCAGGGAGCGTTCCACACATATTTGTATGCGTATAATGTATCCAGGACCTTATACGAGAGCACCCGTTTGCTACTGCAATCTAGAATAATTCGAGTACTGGCGGTTTCGATGACGGGCTGGCAGTTTAAAGCCATCATTTGAGGTGGCTCAACCCATAAGAGATGCCTCGTATCAGCGTCCGACCATTGTTCAACGACTCGGGATCCCCCAATGGGCCGCTCGTGGATCCATTTGATAGCAAGGCTATTTGGCCAGGTGTAGGAGATATCGGGATACGACCTAGAAGATGAAGACGGCGATCCATTATCCTCGACGAGCCCCGAGTTGCTAGACGAAATCCCGTGAACTACCACAACAGCGAGTTCTAAAAGCAATAAAAAGGCAAGTATCAGATATAGAGGGATATAGCGTAGAGTGTATGGTAGCTAGGCCAGTTTCTTTGATGGTGAAGGATCTATAGAGGGTCTCGCTACGGGTGTAAGTTGTTCGTCAACTTTCCCATCATGCAAGTAGTTAGCTTCGGAATCACTGAGATTAGAAGCTGCAGTCGGTGTATCTGAATTGGTCGGGTATTTACTTGGTAAGTCGACTAATGCGCCATCTGCTGTCGATATTCTTTCAAGCTCGACATCAGGGGTCAGCTGTTCATACGGATGACCACGTTGTTGATCCATGTTGTGGCCAGAGGTATCTCAGAAGCATGCGCTCTAGGGTATATTCGTCAAAGGAAAAAAATAGAATAGAAAGAAAGAGGTACTATCGACCTTAAACAGTCTTCGAGTTCAATATGTATCCCAGACATCAGCCAATTTAATATCATATTCCATGAATATTAGCGGTTGATAACAGAATGAGGGTCAGTTCAGAGGGAAGGGGGCAGATATGAAGTTGAGGTCGTATGGCAAACATATATAGCACTCGATAAGTATAATAAATAGAGCTAGCTATTCGCATAGAGTAATTACTCAGAGAGAAAACCACGGCTCTACTGCTTCCATCGATGTAGTATGGGGCATGCTGAGCCCTGTTATGGTTGTTCTCAGTGCCGGTGTTACCCAGCCAAAATCACTCAGACGAGGACGGAAATCATAGTATACGACTTAAATCGGGGGGCTTAGATTGTACCAGTAGAAAACCAGCCTCAAGGCCCTTAGGAATTATTATGATACCGCCCCCATATGTTGTATCACAGTGTTGGGCATATACCTACATCTACAGCGTCGGCATTGGGGGCGCAATGCAGATTTCTACAACTGTTTCCTGACACTTTGCTCATTCATCCTGGTCGCGTATTGCTGAGACACTTCGTAGCCTATATTGTAACCCATTGAAAGCTACACTAGTATATCATTGGTATGCTTATTATACCGCTGCCGCCGCCACGATTATTCCCCAAATGGAGCTAAGAACCCTAATACCACAACACGCCTTCATCGGCGTGAAGCCTCAGGGGGCCAGCTTTGGACGTGTCACGCCTAGGAGCAGTTAGAAGAACCGACATCTAGACAAGATAGAAAGCGCCTGCAGATCCACTGCTCTGGTCCGGGAAGCTCGCATCAATCTGATACAAGAACTCCGGGCCAGTCCACGTGCCAGCATCGTCTACGGGCTCGGCGATCCAGATATATGTCCCGGCCGCAGCCGAGGGAATTTCTAACGGAGAGGTCAGAGGGACTCGAAACGGCTGGCGATAACTAGGAGCAGGATTCAGTCGACTTACTTGCCAGATAGAGTGTTTTGCTATCGAAGAGAGGGTATTGTCCAAAGGGACCCGGTGTGTAGCCGTATGGGGTCGTGTTGAAAGCGAGAACCGACAAGTCGAACGGGCCAGTGTAGTCCTTAGACACCCATTCCAGATCGATTTCCGTGCCGACCGGGACGTTCTCTGGGATGGTCCTATTTAGAAAATGGAAAGCGGTATAGTCAGCCTTGACCAGGATAACAGCACTGAGAAGCGCGGAAACTGTAAACAACTTCATCTTGTCGGCTGATGATATCCGTTAGCTTTAGACAGTTAAATGAATGGATGGTTAAAAGGGTGAAAAGTGACGTCGGATTGGAGGAGGAAATGACGCTCATAAATAGCCAAGAGCTGTTGCTGGCAGTGTTTATTAACTCCCACCTCTCATATGTGTTCACGACGCAGCGCAGTGAGTGAGTATCGTCTTGATGTTGTCGGAGGCTTCGCATATAGCTTACTACTCCGAAGGCTCTGAGTGTAATCAGTTCTGGGATAAAAATACGGCGTATTTAAGCAGAAGCCAATAACATCATTATCCAGAGTCCAAAAAGGCATCAGTAAGCACTTAGAAATAAGTAACTGCCTATTTCGCACGCCGAAAAGGATTCAAGAAATGACTTAATCATCGTGAAATACACCACAACAGGTCGGTGAAGGTGCTCACATTATAGTTGTTAAAAGAGTCAAGCAAGACGAAGCAGTGCTGTCGCATCCTCGCATCCTCGCATCTTCGCACCAATGCCTTCAAATGGCGCAATGCCGAATCTGCACGCAAGCCTATGCACTGATACTGATACCTCTGCTAGGGATTATATCTGTAATGCGGTGTACTAGGTAGTCCGGGCTTACACCCTCTCATTATTTAGATCAAATAAAATACAATAACAACCCAGTCCCAGCTCAACTTCCCAGCCCTAAAACTACGATTCGACCCATCAGCAAGTATCCAACATACCACTCAGCGCCGTCTTCTCTGCCGACGTGATAGAAAGCTCCCAGTAGCTCTTAACCTGGATCCACGAGCGCGCATAAATACAATAAAAGCTTGACAAGGGCGGCTTCCATTTATCAGGCGACTTGTCGCCTTTAGACTGGTTGACGTTGTCCGTGACGGCCCAGAGCTGCGGACGTGTGACGTCGTTGGCGAACTGTTGGCGCTTGGCTGTTGTCCATTTATTTGCGCCGGCCTGGGAACGTTAGCTCAGTATCATTGCGACTTTCTACTGACTATGTACTGAAAGAGTGGTAGGCAGTTAGGGGGAGGGGGGAGGGACAGCGATGGAACAAAGGATGAAAGGGGGAACATACGATCCAAGCAGCCTTCAACGGAACCATATGGTCGATATCGACATCCGCAGGCGCACTCCAGACACCCCCGTCATAAGGCGACGTCCAAGTGCCGCTAGTAGGGTAGCAGTCGCTGCCAACAGCGACATTGGTGCCGTCGCGCTTGAGCACGTACTCGCGCGTGTTGCAGGTTCCCTCGATGGTGATCCACGTCGGGAACAGGTCGCGCTCGTACTTGCCGTCGTCGGCGTTGGTGCCGACGGTGAGGGCAGCTAGGGCCGAGCGGGCTGTTGATGCTGAGGGGATGCCGGGCTTTGGCGATGTGTTAACAAGTAAAGACAAGAGCAGGTGTTATTCAAGCCGAGTATCGAAGGGTAGACATACAGGTGTAGGCATAGGCGCCGGCGCAGCCACGACAGCCGTGGCCGATATCAAGGCGCCGACAAGAGCGAAAGAGGACTTCATGACGGGCAGTTGAATCTAAGGGCAGGTATACTGAACGGGGACAGACAGACACCGAAGAAGTTCACTTTCCTGCTTACCTACAATATAGATAAACTATATGCAGGTGGTATAGCCCTAAGAAGCAAACTCGATAAAGCGCAAACCTTCACGGCGCACAGACAGAGGAAGAGAACTATCTATATATACCTACACGATGAGAGCAAATGCCCATACAAGCCTACAAATCGAAAACGGGTACACAACAGGGATACACAAGGGCAGGTAGGTCGTCACACAGATGCGAACTCATGGCTTGCTGACTGGCTGTGAGCGGAACATACAGATCAATCAGATCAGATCCCCCTTTCCAGCTCCGATAGAAAGTAAGGCTTCGGAAGAAACGATCGACAACTAATGCAGCAAAGCCGGGAAGCGATAAGTGCCGCTCCTCCTCTTCTCCTTCCGCGACGATAATGCTTCTTCTCTCTCGGGGCAACCTTGCTCTGCGTGTCCTCCGCCTCAGTCCTCCTATCCACCTGTACATCGCATGACGGAAACGGGCCAAGCAAGGAGCGGAATTAGTGTACGATTTGTTTCAGTTGTGGGGGTGGCTTCCTGGTTGAACCAAGAAGTGTAGACCCCGTTGCGTGTTTTCTCCGGTGTCTACTGAGACCACACCACACCACACCAATCAACAATACCTACCATGGAAAAGGAAAGTAGAATGAATGTGCGGAATAGAGTGACAGTTCATGGAACCCCAAGCCCAAGGTCCCACGAAATAAGCCGTGTCGATCCAGGCTTGGCAAGTAGCTCGTTGGCTCTGACCTGCCAGATTCATACTAAAGAGGAGACTCGTTTGATCCATGATACAATGTAGCTTTGCGATATGCCTGATACCCTATATAACTAACGTAAAGATAGACAAATACCTAGATAGAGCTGTCGGTGGTTTCCGGTACCCTATACTATACACTAGATGCGAATGATATCGCTGCTAGGACTATAATTGCTCACACTTATTATAACTTAGTCCCTCCCAGCACTAAGTTTCAAATTAATGCCGTCCTCCACCTTTCATGGCCCGTGTCTCTTTCACGTGGTGTTGATAGATGCCGTAGGTAGATGGCGGGACGGTACACATGGGTAGATCGGAGGATTTGATTCGTATCTCTGTAAGTGATACCTGCACCTCGTGGCCAGACGGAACCTGTGAACAATACATTTCCTTTTCGAAATCTGAATTCTGCCGACCGTACCGAATGGGATAGATACATATGTAGGTTAGGTAGGTAATACTAAATCGCATTGAACCTGTGGTAGAGATATCGTCGCTTATTGGTTGATATAGCGTTGGTACCAACCTTCCTAATCCGGGGAATATGCCGATCTGTTTGGAGATCAGATAGATAGATGCGACATGCCAACAACACTAGTGTAGGTCATGAATTCCGATCTAGGGTACTGGGCGGAACATCGCATTTGATTATGGGTAACCCGAATCCGACATCGCTAAGCGTGGTTTTCATTATTGCAACCTGATAAGTACTATGCTGGGCTTTACCAGTTACAAGCTGCTACTTGAAGATGCTATCTTCGATATTTAGAATCGGATCCGAGAAGAGATTGCTTAGACATGCTGCCATGGCCTGCTCTCAGCTCACCAGCACAAATAGAAGCCTATAGGTTGAAGTCTGCGAACAAACGATGGGTATATTTGCGAAACACAAATTGCTAATCAGATTGCCAGTCATTATTAGATCGTCTCACATTACGTTCGCTGGCCTTGAGTTTGCCCCGGCGCAGGACCATCCAAAAACCTAAAGCTCTCCCTCGCAATCTGGCAATTGAACCTCGCCGAATTGAACCGAGCTTCTCCTGGAGGTAAAACGACCATGAGATATGTGTTGGTGGTGAATTTGCATACAAACATAGAGAATCTAGTCCCAGCTTTGTGCTCCTGTTCAATTACGCGTTAGTATATTACTTCTAATAAGGCAAAATTATGACATCGGTGCAAAACTACAGGAAGCCTGTCGTAACAGCAGATTCCACCAGTTTATCGGGTTCTTCCTAGGGGACAGCCTTTCACTTACCATCAAAGTAAACTGCTCAGCATTACGGGGAGTTCCAGTGAAGCGGCTGATGCTTTGCTTGAAATGCTTCAGAATGTTGGACATGCGCTCTTGTCGGTCCCCAGTGGGGTTGTGCAACCCCTCTTCAGATGTCCAACTGGAGACGACCAGGAAACTCGTCCTCTCGAATAACAACATCTCCTCGGCTTCTATGATAGTGCCTAGCGACCCTAGCTGCGATTCGATGACGGATAGGTTGGGCACCAAGTCGTGGATGATGCTCGCCCACGCCTTATACAGAGACTGATCCCATATCGAAGTCGCAAAGGGTATCAAGTCTAGCTCGCCCGACAGGCCGGCCGCTTGTGTGTATTCGGCGGTCTTCTGCTGCACTAACCGTACACGGTCGACGAAGACGGCCTCTCGCACGTTCATGTTGATTAGATCCATCTTGTGAATGAGGACATACACCTTGGCGGTCGGCGAGTACTGCATCAGGGCGGAAATGATGGATACGTAGGTGGCCATGTCTCGGTCGACATCTCTGGACTCGATGTCGAAGACATAGATTAGCACGCCGACGTTGGAGAAGACGTGTACGCGCTGCTGTGATAAGTAGTTTTCAGTGAAGGCTTCTTGTCCACCGCAGTCCCATAGGTTCAGTGTGAGGTTGCCTAGGAATTTGACGTGTGAAAGATCAATGTCGATGGTTGCGCCTCTGTTGATGTGACGTACACCGGTCAGCGGGAAGATACAAGGACCTAGATTCCCATGCGAGAAGAGGAAGAAGGAAAAGAAGAGAATTGAAGATGGTCAAGGTGACCAACGTACAATCGCCGTGTATCTCTTGCAATGTAGTTGCTGAATATGATACTCCGCATGCTCGACTTGCCGGAACCGCTCTTCCCCATGAGCAGGACCTTCTTTTTCTTCGGCTTCTTCACCTCGTTCCGAACATCGCCGACCGCGGTGTGGCCGGTGGTGGTGCTGTAGGTAGTGGTACTACTGTGAGTGGTAGCCGCGCTGTGGCTCGTAGACGACGTCGTCGCCGTGTCGGCCATGGTGATGTGTGTCTCGTGGCCGGTGACGAATCTCTCCGGTGACTACTCCTAAACAACGGTCACGCACATGGACGCGAACATGCGCATGAAGTCTGTCCCAGTGTACACGCAGTACTATACACAGTGACTGGCAAAAGCGCTCGGTCTAGACGATGTGGCGAGGAGTGTGTTGAGGTTGGTTAGGTCGGGAAGCCGAGGCTCATCGTCGATGGCATCGAGTGAGTGAAAGAGAAGAATGCGACAGGTTCACCAATTGATGGTTTCGTGAATGCGTACCGTAGATGCTCGCTAGACCAGCTGTATGCAACGCAGTCAAACCAATCGCTATGGCACGTTAGATGTAGGGCTGTTATGGTGAAGCGAAGCGGTTCCTTCAGAGCTGCTGGATAGACCGAGAGCTAAGCTGGAGTCGCGGGGCTGGTCAAGCGCGTGGTACCTCTGTAGGTGAGACTTCTTACGTATTGGGGGCCTTTTGAGAGGTGCCTGTCTAGGTGGCTTCAGCGGAATGCACCTACCGGGAAGGTGCTCACATGAAACGCGCATGAGATGCAATTAAATGACGTCAGATGCATGGTATAATACCTCTAAAAGCATATTACGGCTAAGTACATGTCTATCTCCCTCCAGCCATCACCTGGGCACCTATCACTATCACCGTCACCATCAAGCATCTCACCTAGGTGTGTGATGTCTACACCTATATATATGTATCAATCCAAGGTCTGTCCTGTCTTCTGATCAGAGAGTTCTATCTTAATTCAGGCCTCATTTCCATAACGAGAATTGCCCCTTCTAGCGAACAAATATCAACCGGGTTTCCTTTATGTGCCTGTCGATCCGGGGGCTAATTGCAAGCCCCAGCCACAGAGAGACCCTAGGTACCATGTCGAGATCTAGCCAGTATAACGGAGCAGCCATTATGACTGGGATCCAAACCTCCATCCTCCCGCGTCCTTAGGTAATACATGGGCTTTAGATGGACTTCAGTTCAGAATCGTGCCTCTATCCGCGCTTTCGCGCCTTTCGAGCACAGCCTGTTCGATGTATAAGTACCCATTTCAGAAACCCTCATTCTGTCCATTCTCTTCGGAAACCGGGGAATTTTCCAATTGGAGAATGGACAAACGCAGTCTCCATCACATAGCTAACCAATCCGCCCTCGCTTTCTTTGTCTTCGATGCCCTTTGTCTGCCCTTTGTCTGTTGCTTTCGGATGAGATTCTCACGAATGCAGTACTCTCACTCCGTCACGGATCCACCGCATGTTCTTGCTACATTGCAATTGGTGCACCCAAGGGACGCGCGTTCTTTAAAACCACCTGGTTCCCTGTTAGCTGACATGATAAGCTGTTGGCTAGGTCCCGTAATGGCTGTGCAAGCGAAGCAATTTTCTGTCCCATAGTGGGATTGGCAACCAATCCGTGCCAGGCGAATAAAAAAAAAAAAAGCACCCAATAACTCGAGAAAAGATCGCCCAACTTGGCTAGATATCGCCTCGTTACGCAAATCTCGCAAATCTCTACCAAGTGGGACGATTTGTCACATTCGGAGTACATACTTATAGGAAAGTAGGGACGGCCGGACCCCGAGTAAAGGCGTCACCGCGGGTTCGGACTCTCTGCAACACGCCGGTGCTGCTGGGCTAGCCAGACTCTGCCAGACCTCTGATCCAGCTGCACAGCAAAGGTTGGGTTGCTAGGGGTTGCAACATATATAGGGAAGTCTCTGACCCAGGCCCTGGGCGTCTCTTCGATCTAGACCTCAAGCACAGCCTATTGCCATCAAGCAAGGTCATATATACGGATCTTCGGCCTGGATCCTGCGCACACTCTCGATCTAGGCCCACAGTAAGGCAATGGTTATGGGAGTTGCAATGCATACCGCCCGCTGATCTAGGCCCCGCCCCAAGGCCTTATCTGATTATTTCCAACCCAGACCCCTTCGCCAAGGGTGTTGCGGCTCTGAAGACAACGGAATTGGGATGATAGTGTGGCATTTTATCACATGTGTATAGATATATACCACTGATATACAACTGTAACCCTCGAATATTGGCTCGCTTAACTCGAACGTACATGACCTAGGCGCTCTGGACACTGACAGACAAACCTCTACCATCGGATCGCCAATGTTCCATTGCCCGAACACAAAGTCCAAACGGCTGGGTAAGCAATTTATGAGAGACGATCGGTGGGTGGTATATCCCGATTGAGCAGTCTGCTCATCAAGAGGCAATCTCGACCGTGATCATCCCTTGACATTACTCAAATGAACTCATCAACAGTAGGCGAAGCTACGCCCAGCACGTCATACACGGCGTAATCTCGCAGAGTCGGTGATGTTATTCAGAACTAAAGACGTGTATAAGAAGTAGAAGTCATCCTGAGAACTAATGGCTTTTCTTGACTAGCATCACATTCTGCATCTGACTCCCAACCCATCAACTAATCTCAAGATGTTTCAAAACACTATCAAATTGTCTTTACTCTGCGCGGCCGTGGCCGTGTCAGCAGACCGAACCTTCTATCCCAATACTACCGGCCCTTACCGAGTCGGGTACAAGCACCTTGAGCTTGTCGATTACAAGAGGCCGGACATCTTCGCACAGAGCCCATCACCTCGCGATCTCATGACCACTCTCTATTACCCTATTGAAAACACCCAAAAGACCTGCACCATCCAGCCCCTTCTCGGGCCTCATCTCGCAGCTTACTTAGACGGCCTGCTGTCGACCCCACCAGGGACTTTCACAGACTTCGCCTTGCCAGCATGTGCGAACGCTTCCCTTGCCCGCCCAGATCTACCTCTCGTGTTATTCAGCCACGGATACAGGGGTTCACGACTTCTCTATTCCGGCTTCCTCCAAGAATTCGCTAGCTACGGATACAACATATTGGCTGTCGACCACCCTTCCGACGCTCAAGTAGTCGAGTATCCCGACGGCCGCTTCGTGTACAACAGCCTCGGCGACGACGCACCATATGACATCGAACAAGCCCTTCACGTGCGTGTGCAAGACATGATCTTCGCCCTCAACGCCATGGGCAACAAGAACATCACCTCCAGGATCCCGGGTCTGTCCTACAAACGCCTGCAGACGACTGGCGTCGGCATCCTGGGCCATTCCCTCGGCGGCGCTACGACGTTCCAGTCCACCGCCAACGACACGCGCTTCATCGCAGGAACGAGCTTTGACGGACCTTTCTGGGGGTCCGCCAACCAGACGGGAACTGACGCCCCATACATGCTGATGGCTGCCCTCGAGCCCTCGAACGCGTACTGGGAGTCGGAATGGACGACCACATGGCCCCTACTACGGAGCGCCAAGGGGTGGTTCAACGTCGCCGGGTCGCTGCATCTTTCCTTTGACGACTTCCCCCTCCTGTCTGAACTCCTGGGTGCTGGCACCGGTGGCATTTTGGGTAATGTCACGGGCACCAGGATGATCGAGATACAATCGACGTTTACGAAGAGCTTCTTCAACCAATTCCTCAAGAACGAGACCGATGGTCTGTTCGAAGGTGGTATAAATAGTGATTGGCCTGAGGTTTCTCTCGTCATGAGCTGAGCTTGAGGAGATGATGTGTAACGATAAGGGATCAACAACCTGTCATCTAACGGGAGATAATGCCTCGGTATAGTCATCAGGTGCCATTAACGAAGGATACAAAAAGGTCTGGCGTTCTGGCGTTTCAGGGTAGAACACATCATACGGGATCGAGTGTGCAGTACACCTCGGGTTTGGAGCTACACATATAATACGTGCGCGGAGGGCATGATTGATTACATGGGAAACATCTTGTATGATTACGAGTATGTACGAGCTTACGAGTTTACTATCGTTTATAGGTTGGGTTCTCATAGAAGGCAAGGTTGCACACGAAAAGCCGGAAATCAGTTTCACATCGCACATAATTAATAATAGAATGACGATTTCACAATTACAAGAATTACTTCTCAAGACCTCTGTGACTGTAGATTCCAATGAGGGAAGATGCCTACATTGTCGATCACCGAATTACAAGTACCTCTCATCAGCAGCAGACAGTCATGTGTTAAATTTTTCAAATTTCTCCTTTGTTTTCCTTTCTTTTTATTATTATCATTATTATCAAATACTATTACTCCTATTGTTTTTTTACATCACCATTTTTTTAAGCATCACTCACCTTAAACACGCCGCCACGTTTCTTTGCATGCTTCGCATGCATCTCAATAACACTCTCAAAGCTTGTCCTCACCTCATCCGGCAGCCAAAAGCTGCCCAGGCCCTCATCCCTTAACCCCTCAGTTCTTAAAAAGTAAAGAACCACATGGTCCTCCAGCTTCAAGTACGAGTACACTCGCTCAACTATAGCCTTCTCCTCGTCACTCTGTGCCAGTCGGGGCCCCCAGATATATCTATCAAGGTTCCTTTTACAGGTCTCATCCTTGATTTCAACGCTTTCTAACCAGGCAGTATAATTAAGCTCGGGGACGGGAGCTCTGAGTCCTCCGGGCTCGGCAGAGTCGAATGGATAGGTGTCCCACGTCGACGTAGGCTGCTTTACATCATTGAGATCTAATGGTATACCCGGGAATTGCGGAATAAGGGGCTGGAACCCATCTTGAACTGGAGTCAGGGAGAGTTCACTGATATGCCTTTCAAGACTTACTCCTAAACTGGGTTGGTGTAGCCGGGGATGTTGCCGTTCATTCTGTGGAATACTTTGTGCTTGAGGAGGTGTTGTAGGTTCACATTCCTCGGAAGATACACTTTCAAGGGGAAACCGACAAGAACTTTGAATAAGTGTTGCAGGTTCACTTTGCTGAGAGGACTCACTTTTAAAGGGATCTTGAGAAGATGGGCCCAAAGGCGGACTCAGAGGCACATCAAGGAAGAGCTCGCTGTTGGGCCGTTCATACGTTACCATATCATGTTCAAGTAACTGGGGGTCATACCGTCGGACATTCGACATTTCAGAGGGCTTGGAGTTACCTGCGTTGTTAGCAGACATTCTCGATTCTCTGACAGTATTTGGTTTCGTTTGGTGGGAGTGTAACAATGAAGTAAGTTGTGATAAGTCGAAGGTGACTAGTGGTGAAGAAAACAAAGCCAATTTTGACTCCTGTCCCAAAAGACATATTTTATATCCTTGCAGGGGGAAGAAAACAGTTCCATTGTTCATGAAACAATTGTTACAATTCCTTTGCGATGCTGTTTCTAGCTAAAACCTTCTACAGCTATGCGAACATACGAGGCGATTCTGCTGGGCGACCTTCAACTACACAAAAGCTGAAGCTAAACTATCGCAGTTCCAGAGGTACCTCTAGCATAACGGTTAGAATCAATCTGTCTTAGCTACAAATCGATTGTCCCTGAAACAATATCGCTGTCTTCTAACTAAAGTATGCATTTATCACATGCCAGCATTGAACGCAAGAAGGGTTTCCACGATGGCGTCACAAAACATCTCCGACCTCCTAATCCAGCAGCCATCAAATTCAGGGTCTTCTATCGCCACCTCATACCCAATAGTGCCGATTCATCACCAGAAAAAGCAATCAATCTTACTTAGAGTCCTTACGTATATCGCCTAGCGAAAAGCGGGAGTGACGTTCGCAGCGGAGACTAAATAGATACCCAATGCCAACCCCAATATAGTACTTTGCTAGTTAATTGGTCAGCGGAGAGCGAAAAGTCTTGTCTGCATCTCGGCAATGCATTCTCACGATCGGGGTAAATCTCCCCAGGACCCATCTCCGATAGGACGGAAAATCTCATTAAAAAAGGCTAGGTTATCCATGCTTGCATATGTCATTCCTCGATCAATGGATCTACGGAATTATTGGTGCGAGTATGTCAGCAATTCAGGGACATACCAGGTATATCGCTGGGCGTAGTATATAAGATAAGGAGGAAAGTAAGTAAATGGAGGCAATCGTTTGGAAGGAAAGGAGAGATCAATACGTAAGTGGTGGCGACAGCGACATTCAAAATCCCTTTCACAGCGATCACAATACATACACATGCAATCACGTATCCAATCCACGATGAAATCCACCATCCTTTCCCTAACAGTCGCCGCCACAATGACCGCTGCCGCTAATCCTCCCGCCTTCATCCTAGCCGGCGACAGCACAACAGCCGTGCAAAGCACCGGCGGCGGCGGCTGGGGCAACGGGTTCATCTCATTCCTGAATAGTCCAGCCTGGGGCGTGAACAAGGGCCACAACGGCGCCACCACAAAGTCATTCGTCGATGGTGGGGACTGGAGCGTCGTAACGGGTCTCGTAAGCGAGAGCATCGCAAGCTACGATACATATGTGACGATTCAATTCGGGCACAACGATCAGAAGAATACGTCTGGCCTCACGTTGGAGCAGTACCAGACCAATCTGGTAAACTTGGCGAATGAGATATGGGAGTTAGGGGCCACGCCTGTAGGTCTTGCTCATACCACCTGAGGATTTTCTCGTTGTCTTTTCGCGAGTGAAGCACTTGAGTAAATAATCTACCGACCTGCCTACCCATTTCAAGATAATGCGTACATAATCTTGTAAGCCCAAACACCAAGCACAAAAAATCCAAACATTAACAAGCTTTCATCTCTCCCATCTCGAACGCTCACAACAACTAACACGGCCTTAAGATCCTCCTAACACCACTGACCCGCCGAAACTTCGCATCGGCACACAACGCAACAGACTCCCTCGCCTCCGAACGCGTCGCCACAATCGCCGCAGCTTCAGCTTCAAACACAACATATCTCGACCTGAACGCAGGTAAGTACATCTACTTCCTTCACAGGCATCATACACGGTCCCAAACCATCTTTCCTCTCAATCACCACTAACGCCACCACGTGCATTCCAGCAAGCCTATCCTACATCAACTCAATAGGCGAAGCCACCGCACACACATACAACTTGTACCCCGACGACAACACACACCTGAACTCCTGGGGAAGCATAGTCTTCGGACGAATAGTAGCCGATCTACTCCTTGAAGAGAAACCTGCGTTGGCAGCGTGGATCAGCGCGAACGAGACGATGAGCGAGCTAATCAGGGATGGACTGCCCGCTTGATCTAAGTAGTCCAACTGTAAACCTTGCTGCTATTCTCTTTTTGAATATAGGTAACTTTATGGATATAAGTATTCGATAAAAATCTAGCCGGGAAAGATGAAAGCTTTCGTAGTAATAACGTGTCATGATTGATCTCAACCGTTGGGCTAGATAGAGATACTTCAGGAATGAACTGAAACTGCGATATTTCAGTTTTCAGGTTTGAAATACGTTGAAGGTCTGAAGCGGGGAAATAAACAGAGTATCCTCAGTTAGTACTAACGTCCTCACGTCCAATATCCGTGTCACTCGTTACGCCAGAACATGAGGAGAAAAGCTAATATCGCCAATGGATATGATATTTGATATATAAGTTGATGTATTCAACGCTAACATCATGTCTATTCGCAAACAGACTAAGCAAGCAAGTAGGTACGCAACAACGATTCCACCGGTATGCAGACAAATGTATATAAGTACAACCATAGAACCACACTAGGCAGACACGCCATCAAATTCTTAGTTCAGGCCGTGTTATGTCGACGCCTAAATGACTGACTGGCCACCGAGATGATTCATGTGATGCGCATTGCTGCCAAGCAGCGATGTCATCGTCGTCGTCGAATACAGATAGTTTTATCGCAGCGTATGCACTTCTTCCATCCTGTCCCGTATACATTGCGCATGTCTCAGAACGCCTTTGCAACTCCAAGTTCAAGTTTCCCTAGTAGGATACACTGCCCGTCGAGGGGGCAAAAACAGAATACCTGGAGAAGAGAGGTAGATAGACAGGCAGGTAAAGCTTCGCCGGGGTGAGCTTTCCGTTCTTCGCTTTTTTCTTTGCTTTTTTCTTTGCTTTTTCTTTTGACAAAATAAAAGATGTCTCGCCAAGGAATCCCCTAGACATTTTGGCCATGGGTAGGTTGGCATACGGTAGTTTGAGTTGTTAGAAAAGTCGACAGAGAAAAATAAGTCGTCTGCGGTCAGCGAAGCGCAACAAAACACGCTGCTGGTGTTCTCGGCAAAGGTAATAAGTACGTCGAAAGCAAACCCGTGCTAGTAGAAATAATCGTATCTATCCGGTCGTGTTTTTCAGACTCTTACAGCCCGATCCTTTCATCTTTTCCAATTTCCTTCCCATTTTTAATCTTTAATGTCCGTTCGAACGCCACAGCCCCGTCTTCCTCACCCAATTCAACCCGACGTTGGTTCATCTGAAGACGACGCGCGAGGGATACCAAGTAGATGCTCCCGCTGCTCTCTCTTGTCCTTGCTCAGGCGCTCACACCACTCCTCAGCACTCATCAGGGTACCGTTTAATATGCCAGAAACCTGAGACATCATATCCAGACCCTCTTTGGCCAGTATCATAACCCGTCTAGCGCTTTCTCGCGTTTCCAACTCCTCTCGTTGCTCATTTTCCGGGCGCCCCTCTTCCATGCTAGCCTCCGACTTAATATTACCTGCTTCGCGATCACTGGCTATGCTGGCAAGGTGGAAGCGTTGTGGCAAACTGGTCAAATGTCGTCGAACAAGCTCTCTAGCATTATCCGGAAGGGCACCACCCGCATATCGACTGACTGTGTTGATCACGTCTTCAAGAGTCTTTAGCACGTCAGAACGCAGAACATCAATTTTGGCTGCCAATTGACTCCGCGTCTCGAGTTCTGCGCTCGAGCTGCTGCCTTGTGCGCTGGATTCTTGGCCCCTTTGCTCATACTTTTCCAAGGTAATGGTGAGTGACTTGATCACATGACCGATATGAACGTTAGCCCATCGGATCCAACCCAGACAGTATTTCAAACTTCGCAGACTCTCCTCACTCATTGCTATACTCAATCCCGACGTTTGTATCATCAAACGAGAGTGCCATCCTGGCCCATTCGGGTGACCATCGGGACCTGGAAATTGCTCCGTGTATGGAGGTGAACGAAACTCGTCATAGGCAGGCAAGGTGTCCATGGAAGACCGTCGATCGTCTGGGTTCTCCAATGAAGCTCTGGGTGTCTGAGCACCGGACCCGGACTCAGATGTGCCGTCTCTGTACTTGCCATCTCCCGTTCCAACTTTCCTTCGCTTATTAGAGCCTTGATCGCCTGAATCGCTACCAGGTGGTTGACTGCGGCGCAGAAACCACCGCACTCCATTTTCAACTCCGGTTACACGCCCGACAGATCCAACAGTGCTGGCGATAGGTATCACATACCCCTCAACATACTCGATACTAGTCTTAATGCGCGGGTAGTAGTTTTTAGAGCTAGTGTAGGCAGAAGTGGCACTATCGATTGTTGTCGCGATGAGCGGATGCGCAGTAGTGAGTAATGATAGGAGCGGTTCAGGCTGCTGTCCTGGGGCCAGAGACTGCGGTGATCTGGGAGGCGTCGCTCTACGTCTCGGGGAAGAAACGAAGTCTGGATCCATTGTACTGGTTAGTATCTTCCACACAAAGCTTTGTGTACTTGGACAAGCGAATGACCTGCGCTGAGGGCAAAGGAAACAAAACACCAACCTGCTCTCAGATCACCGAGTGCTTCGGCGGCCATGCGCACATCCGGGTCGTCAAGGCTAACGCTGCTGGCGCGACCGTCATGGAAACGATCTGGTGAGGCAGAGCTCACAGTACCACTGCTACTTGTATCGACATCCATTCGCAAGGGCGGCTCAGGGTTCTGAACATGACTCGGAGTGTAATAGGCCGTGAGCGGGTTGAGACTGGGCCAATGCGACAAGGGCGGCGGAGCGGGAGGTTTGCGTAATGGCTCTTGAGGCCGATGTGATGAAGATACCAGTTGCTGCGCAGATGGTGAAGACGACGAAGAGGGCGAAGAGGAAGTTGACCCTGTTATGGTAGAAAGCGACGGTAACGTATGGTTGTTAGCACCGTGGTGCTTGATGGGTGCCAGTTCGGCCTTATGGGGGTCGGAAAAGGGTAGACAAGTATCGCGTTGTTGGCTGTAGGACGGGGGAGGGTATGAAGGAAGCTTAAGCTTGCGATCGTGGTGGTCAAAGATGCTGAATTGGTCATCGTCGGACGGCAGGGCGTGCTTTCGCGACTCGGTAGGATGTCGTGGTAAATCGTGCTTTTGGTCCTGTATTGGCCGTGGAAGCGGTGATATGCGATTGTCCATTGTATTTAAAGGCTGCTCCATAGTCGGTAACTGGGTAATGTAACAGATGTCTCTGTTACCCACGTGCAAGGCACTCTGGATGGGTGGTTTAGTCGCAAAAGCTGTTACTGGAGGCCCATTTGCGTAGATGGGTGTCTTAGATGGGTCGACGAAACGAAAATAGACTCAAAGTATCTAAGTAACAAGCAAAACTATGTGAAGTGAAGGTAAAGTAAGTCAGACGACGAGTAATACAAGACTTTGACGGCGACGAGAACCAACAGTGTAGACAGAGGCGCATGTGACAAAAGAGTATGGGTTGTGCAGGCGAGCAAGCAAAGGTGCACTTGTGCCTATGTATGCCTTGCCTCTGGTGTTCTATGAAGACCAATCTTGACCAGAATTTGGTCTTCGAAGGCAAGGCAAGGCGTCTCTGCACGATGTTGGGGCCTGGTATCTATGGCCGAGCCTGAAGTTTGGCTCGACTGTCTCGCTCGGCCGGGTCGCAGGTCTCTTTTGCCCCGATAGCTCGGCCTGACTTGGGCGGGATCATAAGTATGAAAGTTGGGTGGAGTGCTAAGGGCGTATCTGACTCATGACTATGCTATGCTAACGCAGGTGATCCAACTCTGGTAGCAGAGAGAAAACCAACCTGGGGCGGCGGGTTCCTTTAGCGGGATACGCTTACCGAGCACAGTGGACGAAGGCCAAGCGACGACGATGGATTAAGTAGTGGTCGTATATGGTCGGAGGGTTGTGGTGGTCGAGGACGGGTCGCATGGACAGCCGCTCCTTCGTCTGAACCACGGTGAATAGTGAAGAGAAGAGAAAATGGAGATTAATTACGTGTGTAGAAAAGAAGTGAGGATGAGGATCAATCAATCCATTAATTAGGTAGGTGACTGATGGGATTCACGGGGCACAGAGAGAGAGGAAGAGAGAGAGGAAGAGAGAGAGAAAGGGTGCGCGGCAGGCACTATAAGGCAGTATAGGGCAGTAGGTATAGGTAGTATAAGGCAGAGCCTAACCCTGCTGTAGCCTGTAGCCTGTAGCCTGTAGCGTAGGGGTTATAGGGACTTACTTCGTACCTGGTAATGTCATGTACCTGCATGTACCTGGTGAAGCAAAGGCAAAGACAAGAGGAGAAAGAGAGAGAGAGAGACTGACTGACTGACCAAGACTGACCAGGATTTGTCGGGTTCATTGTCTGAGACAAGGGCACGGGTTCACTTCAGCCTGCCCACTACGGCACCCTACCTGCAGCTATAATACTTTCTTCAAGACAATAATGGCAATATGAGCTGATGGTGCCGACAGAGTACGGAGAGTAGGTAGAGCGACATGACATGTGCTCGTACCTGCTCTACCACATCGCTACCACCACCCTACCTATGCGACTCTCTGCATCCATGACACTCAATTAATTTACGATATATAGCTGGGTACCTATTGGAATATGTGTGTAGTGTATTGTATGTAAGGTCACGGTGACAGGCAGGTTCCAAAACACTGCTGGTAACAGACAAACAGACAGACAGACATACATAACTTCAGCGACGTCGATAGGTAGTGGGAAGTATTGTTCCGAAAGACAGAGAAGAGACAAGACGCTATGCTTACATGGACACTACAGTAACCGCCCATCGTCCAAGATGCCTAGAGATACCAGAAGATACAGCACATTGCATTGTATAAGACCGAGCAGTGAAGTCCTGTTGGTAGTGAAAGCAGTGAAGGTTAGGTAGGTCAGCCAAGCTGCAGGGTCCCGACGCAGACTTCTCAACGGGGGCAATTCCGAACGCTGTATCGTGAAAGTGGACCGGCCGGTCGAGCGAAGGAAGCTCGGTTCGGCACCTCTTTCGTCTCTCTTCGCATCATTGCTCCCATCTCTCTACTTTACATGAACGGGGAATTATCTTTTTCCCTCTTTTCCTTTCTGTTTTTGGCTTGTGATAATGGTCTCATAACTTCCTAGATTCTAGCCTACTTACTTACTTACCCACCGGATAACCTAGGTAGTCACAAGACACCGAACCCATACTTTGATCGGGCATGTTGACTCGATCCCCCCATCGGCCCTCCATGTGTGTGATCCGATCGTGTGTCTCTCGCGATGCGATGCATAGGGTTTTGTCGGGTATTACGAATTCTACACAATCATAAGTCTACCTGACCCTGAAATCAAGCGGCAAGGTGCTACAGATGATGAAAGAAACAAACGGGATCGGCGGTTTGCTATGGCCCGGATACACCAACCGGTAGGGTGAGTATGGATGAGTTGCATCGCAATCCTTCGTCTCTTGTCCCTGCCTCTGTCTCTGCCTCTGCCCTGCATGTGCTGCTGATTGATCAATGAATGATATTGATGACGAACGCACGAACAGAAACGAGAAAACCCGGCAAAAAGCACGTGTTAGACCCTCCTTTTCTAGACCCCTGCTGGCCTGACGCTAGAAAGGTACCGGCCCTTGACGCTATCAGCGCTATGATGTACCCTCTGGGTCTGCGCTGGGTCTGCCCACGATCACATGCAAGTTGCGATGTCGACATGGTGGATCAGTGTCTGGCCAATCCAGTCCCATCTAGACCTGATCCTGTACGTAAAACCGCTACCACATCGTAACAAACAGTAAATACCAACAGATACATGTGTGCTCTCTTCTTTGCTCGTGCAGTACTGCTCGTGAATGGCCTGTGTAGCCTGTGAAGATCGTCCATGTTGCCCCGTCTAGTCAAGGTAGTTCGAACATGAGCCCACCCCCATTGATAGGTATCTATCTATCCTATGGCTTCTATTTTAGGGCTGTTAAATCTCTTCAAAAGCACATGTCAACAGTCTCAACGCCCTGTCGGTCTCACGCCGTGTTTCCCCAATCTGCAGCCAGCCATGTACAGGTAGTACCGACCTGCCGTTTCAATTGTGACTACTAATCATGTACAGGTTTGGAGTGATACTGCCTGGCTTGCTTTGCCCCGTACAAGGAAAGCTCTTCGTGACTCGAGATCCCTTCCCCCCTTCTGCCCTCCTCCCCGGTCGTTTCAGTTGAGATAACTACCTAGAGCTTACTTACTACAGCATGGTAGGTAGTCTCGTAGGTAGTGCAAGTGCTTCGTAAACGGTGGAATGCCATTCGCCAATCCAACATGATTTGTGTTCTATCATACAGCTAGCACCCTAGCTTCTGGAAGCACCATGATAACTGTGCTTGTGGGCTGGAACACTGCGCTGCGAGACCTTCTGTGGGACTCTGTATACAAGCAATTACTAAGCGGTACGATCAAACATGGGCGCAAGCTGCCATAGGAATGTTGTTCGTCGATCCCCTCACATGCGAAGCTATCCAGGCTGCCCTGTTCACCATGTACCTACTATGTAACCTGGGCTGCTCGCAACCGGTCATGTAATCGGTGTCAAGATCATTCAATTAATAGACTTAGTCGTTGCTGACCAGCGAGACCAATTGAACCTGTAGATGCTCACGTAACCATAGGTATGTATCTACGCCGCATTGCATTAATGTTCGTATACGCTCCTGTAACAATGATGGAGGCCAGAAACTCGATAGATAGCCAAGGCAAAAGAGACCAAAAAACATGGCAATTAGATAATGAGTCGAACAGAGTGAAGTGAGGAGAGAGTTGATGTCCGGTCCCTCTGACGCCGCCCAAGCAACTTGTTGTCACCAAGACGGCAACAAAATACACGGGCAGCTCTTATGGCACCATATCTAGATTGAATCCTTCTCCGCGCCTCGAAATCGCAAGCAACACTAACCAACAACACGATCGGAAGACCAGCAGAATGCCGGTATCCAGTTGTGTGTTTCTGAGAAAGAATAATGAGCTGCACTGTCTAATGGGCGCGTTGAAGAGGGAAAGGAAGAAGACAAGGCATCTGCAAAATTTATTTGCGGGAGATATAGTGACAGCGCAGTGGGGGCCCCTGAGTGGTCCATGCGTGTAAATCATGTGACTTCTCTTCCAGATAGGTATTCAGCTCATTACTTAAGCGTGGCGTATGAGCGCGGCTAGAGATTTGTGGCTTGATATAATAGCTCTTTGGACGGGATCTAGGTAGAGCTGTATCCAGCTCAGCCTCTGTGGCTTGGCAGTTCCTCAGCTTCATGACATGGGCAATCAACTTTAATCAAGCATTAAAGCTACGTGGGGTTTAGCTCTTTGCAGGCGTCCAACAAATCAATATCGACGTGCGCTATACGACACCTCGACAAGGCGACAAGGCGACGACAGTTTATGTGAAAGAGACTTCTTGTGCACCTGAATCCGTAACATCATCATTAGTCGTATGAATACGTAGATATCGAACTTGCGGTCGAAGGCTCCACGCCAAATTGGCATCTGCCTACCTCCCCTATATCCCCTATCCAATACTCCGCGCCGACAACGCACAAGATGGCGTCGGCTGTCTTCTTCCTCGATTTGAAGGGCAAGGTGCGCATATAACCAACTACCGTTGCACCGAATTCCTACTTTCTGTACTGACAAGCCAACGTTTAGACCCTGCTTGCTCGAAACTACCGGGGAGATATTCCCATGTCCGCCGTCGAAAAGTTCCCCATCCTCCTCAGCGAAGCAGAAGAAGAATCATCAGCCGTACCACCATGTTTCTCCCACGAGGGTATCAACGTCGGTTGCATCCTCTGCGCTCAGATAACCAATTCTATCTGCTAACACGGCCCAGTACCTCTACATCCGCCACAACAACCTCTATCTCCTCGCCTTGACAAAACGAAATACCAATGCCGCCGAGATTCTACTATTCTTACATAAGATTGTCGAAGTGTTCACGGAATACTTCAAGGCCCTCGAAGAAGAGTCTATCCGCGACAATTTCGTCATCATTTACGAGCTACTCGATGAGATGATGGACTTTGGCTACCCCCAGACTACCGAGTCCAAGATCCTACAAGAATACATCACGCAAGAGTCGCACAAGCTAGAGGTACAAGCACGGCCGCCAATCGCCCTTACGAATGCAGTGTCGTGGCGGTCAGAAGGTATACGGTACAGGAAGAACGAGGTTTTCCTAGATGTCGTCGAAAGCTTGAACCTGCTCGTGTCTGCGAACGGCAGTGTACTACGCTCTGAGATTCTAGGTGCGATCAAGATGAAATGCTATCTATCAGGCATGCCGGAGCTACGTCTGGGATTAAATGATAAAGCCATGTTCGAAACGACAGGAAGAACGACAAGGGGCAAAGCGATAGAAATGGAGGACGTCAAATTCCATCAATGCGTCCGGTTATCGCGCTTTGAGAACGACCGAACCATCTCTTTCATTCCTCCTGACGGCGAATTCGAGCTCATGAGCTACCGACTGAACACCCAGGTCAAACCCCTAGTCTGGGTGGAGTGCGTAGTAGAAAGCCACTCAGGCTCGCGCATCGAGTACATGCTAAAAGCGCGAGCCCAATTCAAACGGCGAAGCACAGCGAACAACGTCGAGATCATCGTGCCTGTCCCCGACGACGCCGACTCGCCTCGTTTCCGGACAAACATCGGCAGCGTGCACTACGCGCCCGAACAAAGCGCCATAGTCTGGAAGATTAAGCAATTCGGCGGCGGCAAGGAGTTCCTGATGCGCGCGGAGCTAGGTCTGCCGAGCGTGAAGGGCGATGACGAGCACGGAGGCGGTATGACGGGTGGCTTTGGCGGCAGCATGGGCGGCGTGAATACGAAGGGCGCCAAGAGGCCTATCCAGGTGAAATTTGAGATCCCCTATTTCACTACGAGTGGTATCCAGGTTCGATACCTCAAGATCACGGAACCAAAGGTACGTCATGCATCACTATCATCGTTCACAATTCTCACAATCTTCACAACCCTCACCACAATCACTACACTAATTCCTCTCTCAATAATTCCGACATGTGAGTAATCAACTGACTTGCTTTGTGCCGATTAGCTAAACTACCCCTCCCTCCCCTGGGTCCGATACATAACGCAATCAGGCGATATCGCCGTGCGGTTGCCGGATGCTGTGTAGAAACTGAGATGAAGATTAAATGAAAATGCAATTGCAAATGAGATAGCAGCGGAATAGATCGGTAGCGTAATGTGGAATGTGATGACCTCTTTGTTGAGAGGAGTTCATGTTGATGTCGTTGATGACGTTGGCTGTATGCGATTCTGTGCGATGCAATGCAATGCCATGCAATGGTGTGATGCGATATGATGTGAGTGGTATGATATATCATACTTTATTCGTGGCGTACATTAGTACATACAGCTCTTCTGGGCTACTTCAGCGCCTAGGTATCGGCTGGAGAATAGACAAAGAAGTGAATCTTTCGGTGTGTCTCATGATGGTCTTCTAGCGTTTGAGAGATCAGGGGTGGTGTCAGTGTACTCATTTGAAGAGTCCAGCTACAACTTTCTCCTCGCCATTTGCTTCATGTTTCTAATACTGAATTCTTCGGAGTATGAAGCTGTGATTTAGCGAATGATAGGTTATAGTGAATTTAGATACTGCACAGTCAAGTAGTCAAGTTCCATGAGATCTGGTTAGCTTAGTCGTTCATGCTTCACCTCACTGTTGAAGTACGAAAGTTTCGTCACTTATCGGGTGTGTCCCTGCTCCTATATGAGTGTGTATGAGTTTATGATTATTGCGAGTGACGTTCATCATTTACGACACGGTCAAGTAAGTTATGATTTGCATGATTTGGGCTGGCTTGGTCACTGACATATAATGTTACAGTAATTGAGCTAAGGAATCTAGATATATGGTATTCTGCCCTATTTCGACTCCTAGGATGTTGGCTGAGAAATAGACAAAGAATAAAATCTTTCGGTGTGTTTTGTGGTTATCCTATAGCGATTCGAATGACATGGTTCAGGCGTTATGTAGACTTTTGGATAGACTCAGCTACGTACTGATTTTAGTTAGTTGTATGGTGCGTCTCAACTACTCAATGAGTGAAAAACAAGTGATAGGTTGCCACGGCAATTTTGAGCTTCTATTAAGCAGTACAGTAAGATATGTCCTATGGGATTTCAGCTTCATCGGCAATTCATGCTGAGCCTAGCTACTAAGGTGTACATGATCATCATCTACAGAGATGACCATATCGTGTACTAGTTAATCTAGATACCTTGCTGCTACTGGTCAATGGAAATTCATCTAGTATGTCAGTGTCATCGGCTGTGTTCTGTGAAGTCATTACGAATCGTCGTAGATTAGCAAAACTTTAGTTCTCAGAGCTCAAGCTCGAAATTATCAGATTATCGGTTTTCTGTCGCTTCTGAGCATCATTTCGTCTTTGTGCTCTACACGTCTAGCTGTTTCATCTCATCTCATATCAAAATCTTCACTGTGAGGGCTGAGGTGAACAGTCCTCAGCTGAGAGCTTTTAGCTGAGAGAATGGAGTTATGTGAGGTGATAGATCTGGCGAGCTTGTTGAGCGTGTGTAGGTGCATATCAAATGAGATTTTCCAGTGATGAAAGTAAGCTAATTTAAGTATCCTGTTGACCCTGTTCCAACTCGAGCTTTTCGGACGGTTGCCCTAATTCTTACCAGCATATCTGTTACAACCTGGAGATCGGTATCGTCATCATTGTCGTCGGTAGTGCTAGCATCACCAGTACACTATCGCTGGCAACTTCAACGCCAAAAGCACTTTACAAGTCGTTATTGACATTATTACTTTCACTAACACTATTTTATCATCATTCGCTTCCAAACCATGCGTCTAATCGACGTGAAGACGCTAGAGCTCAAAGAGTTTCACCATAAGGTCCCTCCCTACGCCATCCTCTCACACACCTGGGGCGATCAAGAAGTGACGTTTCAAGAATATCTCCTCGCCACCAACAATTCTTCTAGCTCTCATACATACATCCGCTCCCGGCCTAGCGACATTAAGAGAAAAGCCGGATTTGCTAAAATTCTCGGTGCTTGTAGTCGTGCAAGCGCCGATAGACTGGGGTACCTCTGGTGTGATACGAATTGTATCGACAAAACTAGCTCAGCAGAGCTCAGCGAAGCCATCAATAGCATGTACGCTTGGTATCACGATTCGGCAGTCTGCTACGCCTATCTATCTGATGTGGGTGATTTTGATCGTGCAGGTAGGGGTGCGGATGAGTTCAGGAAGAGTCGTTGGTTTACCAGGGGCTGGACTCTTCAGGAACTCCTCGCCCCTAAGGAAGTAATATTCTTCAATGCCAATTGGGAGTCTATTGCGAATAGGAATAGCTTAGCAGATATTATTTGCAGAGCTACGATGGTCCATAAAGGTGCACTTGAGGATCGAAATACCATTTCGGAGTATTCTATTGCTCAGAGGATGTCTTGGGCGGCAGACCGACAGACTTCTAAGCTGGAAGATATTGCCTATTGTTTACTTGGCATATTTGGAATCAATATGTCGCTTCGTTATGGAGAAGGCTCGAAGGCTTTCACAAGACTTCAAGAAGAGATCATCAAAGTTTCCGACGACCAGAGCATTTTTGCTTGGGACTTTTTCGGGCACCAGCAATCGGATTTAACTGGCGTATTGGCACCATCTCCTGGGCCATTTGCTTCCTGTGGCTCTATAGTCTGGGATAGAAGCGCTATGCGCTGGCCATATTCAATAACAAACCTCGGGATTTCTCTTCCGGTGTCAATGATCCGAACACGTGTTTATGGGAATATGCTGGTACGACTGAACTGTTCTATTGAGCTTCATGAGTATAGGTCTTGCAGGGCTCCTCAACCTTCTAAAGTCTACTACTGGCGCTTTCCGGTTTGGATATGGCTGGCACTTGACGGTGATAATACATACGCAAGAAGCTGTGTTCCAGCATCTCGTACATTCCTCTCTCCTTTTTACCCTGAAGGAGCAAACTGCATCGTCACTGAGTTAATGGTTACAATTAGTAGTACTGATCGGCTTCAATCTCGGATACCGAGGATTGCTCCGTCTGCACGTAGTATTTGCGCCGCCACAGGCTTTCATATTACGATAAGCTTTGGGCGCATTGTACCGCAAACTAGACAACTAGATGAGGCGTTTCCACCTGGAAATTTCGCGGTGACTCAACTACCACCAAGAGGATCGCCCGCTTTGTCACATGAAATTATCTCAGCCGGAACGTACATCGTGCTTTTTTCGATTGTTTGGGATCATCAGCAGCGAAAGCCCGTGCATTGTCACCATGGTATTTTTTATGGCTTGAATGGTATCACCTTTGGCCAGATGAGCGCCAACCATTGGGATATTCTTTTTCGGACTGAACCAAGCTTAAGCTTAGATAAAAGCGGCGACGCCGGGCAAATAGAGTACATTCACGACCAAATTCGGAGGAATTCGGCTCAGCCAACAATTGTAACCGGGCCAAGTGCGCTACCTTTCATACACATCGAAAAAGATCTACGTCAGGATCAGTACGGGCGGGCGATGGTTGTTGCTCAGCTGACATTTCAAGAACTTACGGAATCGACATACAGTTTCCCACCTATTGCACTTCGGTAACTCATTCAGCTCGCTAGATCGTAACTTCAATATCTATCTAAGCATCTGTCGTCAGAGCCTAGAGATTATTAGAATACATAGGCTCCTCCTTAATTTGTCGAATCTGAAACTTCAAGAACTCGACGCCTAACCGCGCTTTGGTCGCGGTACTGCCAGATGTAGGGGATAATTTTTTTGAATCTGGATTTCCTTCAACCCATTCCTCAAATGAGAGCTTATTACTGCTTTGAGATTGGGCTTGCCAGACTCTCTTTGTATCTATAACCGCTATATCCTGAGGTAGCATCCAGATGCCTTCCATAAGACCCAGTGTCTTGTTGATCTCATACCCAAACAAGTATATCTTCTCAAACTGCCTCCTCAATGCTCGAAACCTGCTGTTAAGGTTTACTGATATATCGGCTGCTTGTATTGTGTCTGTTGCGCCAGGTAGAAACATAGGAGAGTGTGTAGCGTATTGTGATAAAGGCTCTTATAGAGGGCTTAGAACTTAGTCATATTCATTAATAATCTATTAGGGGTCTTTAGGGCCTTAATCTTCCCTTCTTTCTTACTTTGGAGTGGGAGATTCCTTAGCTATTTATATTTATTTAAGCTTTATTTAATTTATAACTCCTTTCCTTTTATTAAGTATTTATACTTTAACTATTAATCCTTTTATAATTAATAAATTGTTTTTATTTAATTATTTATAGCCTTACTTTTTATTAAAGGTAATATTAATTATTTTTAATTTAAAAGTTTTAATTATATAATATTATTTCCCTTTTTTTTAATATTTAACTTTAAATATAATTTAACTTCTTAAATAAATTATAAATTTAAAGTTATAATAATTTAAAGGTTTATTAATTTATTTAAATTTTATTAATAAAATTATTTAATAAAAACTTTTATATTAATATTATTTATATATTTATATAGTTTTTAAATTTAATACTTTTTAATTAATTAACCTTTTTATTTAATTAAATATTTTATATTCCTTTAAGTTTTTAAAAAGTTTTTAATCTTTTTTATTTAATAGTTTTTAAACTTTATTAAAAATACTTTTTATAAAATTTAATTATTAATATAATAAAACTTAATAAATAAAATATAAAATAAATTATAAATTTTTTATCTTTTAAATAATATAAGTTTAATAATAATAAATAAAATTATTTTATAAATTTTAAAGGAATTAAATATTTTTTTATTTAACTTTTTAATAAGTTTTTTTATTTTAATATTTTTTATATTTAATATTATTAATTAATTTTTAATATATTAAAGGGTATTTTTATATTTTTTATTTATTTACTTTTTTATATATTATTAAGCTTTTTTTAATTAATTTTTAATTTTTTTATATATTTATATTATTTAATAAATATATAACTTATTAAATAAATTATATATAATTAAATAATAATTATAATTTATATAAAAGAGGAATATATATATTAAAGTTAATATTATAATATTATATATAAATTTAATAATTAATAAAAGGTTTTTTTAATTAAATTATTTTATTTATTTATTAATTTAAAAATAAAAGGTTATATTTATATATAATTTAATATTAATAAATTTTAAAAAGTTCTTTTATAAATAGTTTATAAATTTAAAATTTTTATTAAAAATTATATTAAAGGGAATATTATATAATTTTTAATAATATTTTATAAAAATTTTAATAAAGTTTTTAATTTTTTTTTCTTTAACCTTTAATAAAATAAAATATTCTATTTTTATAAAAGAATTTATTATTATTTAAATAAAATTATATTTATTAAATAAAGGTAAATTAATAATAAAGTTTATTATAATTAATTATTAAAAGGTATAATATAATTTTATAAATTAAAATAATTTATAAAAAGTATATTATAAAGCTTTATTTTATTAATAAATATAATAACTTTATATAAAGTTATATATTATTATTTTAAAGTTAAATTATTAAAAGTTCTTTATAATAAGTTTTAATATTTTATTATATAAATATTATATTTAATCCTTATTACTTTTTATTATATAGCTATAAATATTTATAAATGTTTTTTTTTATAAAGGAAGTTATTTATAAATTTTATATTTTTAAAAGGTTTATTCTTTTATAAATAATATTTTAAATTATTTTTATTACTTTTTTAATAAATTTAATAAATTTTAATAATTATTTAAATATAATAAAGCTATAAAGTTATTTAAAAGTTAATAAAATAAATATTATTAAAATAAATATTAATTCTTTAAAATATAAAAAATATTTTTTTTTATAAAATTAATTTAATTAATTAATTTTTATTTCTTCCTTTTTTAAAATAATATTAAATTAATTTTAATATAATATTAACCTTTTTATTTAATTTATTTAATTAATAATTTATTATAAATTAATATATTAATAATTATTATATTTAATATATTTATTATTTATTTAAAACTTTAATTATTATAAAATATAATAAATTTTAATTTAATATTAAATACCTTTTAAATATTAATATTATTAATTAAATTTATTTATTATTATAAATAATTTTTTATTATATATTTTATAATTTATTTTTATTAATATTAACTTTTAAAAATAAAAAGTAATAAGGTAAAGTTTATTATTATTATCCTTTTATAATAATATTATTTTAAAAGTAAAGTTAAAAGTATTAATTTTAATATAAATTATTTTAAAAAAGTTAAAATAAATAAATATAAAAGCTATAATAAATTAATATTTAAATTTAAAAAAGGCTTTATTTATAACTTTTATTTATTTTTATTATTATTAATTTATTTTATTTATATTTATTAATAATTTTATAATTAATAAAAACTTTTTAATAAATCTTTAATAAAAGTTTATAAAATTAATAAATTATTATAATTTATATAAAATAATTAATATTTTTTATTTAATAATATAATTAATTTTATTTTAAACTATTAAAATATTATTAATATTAATAATATATTTAAAAAATTTAACTTTATATATATTATTTATATTTTTAAAGGGTTATTATTAAATTATATTTATTAAAATATTATAATACTTTTTTAATTATTTTATTATATTTCTTTTTTATTTTTATATAAATTAAAAGGTTATTAAAGTATATAAATAGCTTTATATTAATAAAGTTTTAAAAAATATAATTTATTATTAATTAAAATATTATAAAAATATTAATAAATTTTATAAATATTATTATATATTTAAAAAGTTTATATTTATAATAAAATATTATTTTTTATTTATAACCCTTTTTAATTTTAATTAAATAAAATTTAAACTTTATATTAATTTTAAAAAATTATTTAACCTTTTAAAATTTAATTTAAAATTTAATAATAAAAGGAATAAAATACTTTATTAATATTATAATAATATTAAAGCTTTAATAATTTATAATAAAATATAATAAATTATTTAAGTTTTTTTTTTATAAATATAAAAGGTATTTTATATAATATAATAAATTTATAAATATAATTAATTTTAAATATTTTATTTAATTAAAGTTTAAATATATTTAATTTATAATTATTTATAATATAAAAAGGTTTTTATAATAAAATTTTTCTATTTATAAAATTAATTATATAATTTTATAATTAATAGTTAAATAATTATTAAATTATTATTTTAATTATAATAGGAAAAAATTCTTTAAATTTTTTAAATATTTATTTTATTATTACTTTAATTATAACTTAAAGTATAATTATTATAACCTTAATAGTTTTTAAATTAAAAATAATTTAATTAATATAATTTTTATAATAATATTTAAAGGTAAAAGTAATTTTCCTTATATTTTTAAAAAAGTAAATAAATAAATATTCTTTTATTTATTATTAAAGTAAAATAATATTATAATTTTTATTAAAAGTATTTAATTTAAAGTTAAATTTTATAAAATAATTTTTTTAATATTAAAAAATAATTTATTTAATATAATATTAATTTATTTTTTATATTTAAAAGTACTTTAATAAAATATTTTTAATTATTATATAATAAAGTTATAAGAATAATAAGTTTATAATTTATTTTAAATTTTAAATTTATCTTTTTTTAAATTAATTTAAATAATTTATTTTTTATTTATTTTATTATATTAATATAAAAAATATTACCTTTTTAAAGGTTTAAATTTTTATATAATACTTTATAAAGCTTAATTAAAAATTTAAATTTAATTCTTTTATTTTTATATATTATAAAAGATTAAATATTTTAATTATAATAATATTAATTTTAACCTTTTTTATAATTAATAATAAGTTAAGAAATTTATTATTAAGCTTTTTTTTAATAAAAAAGGTTTTTTTAAAAGTTAAAGGTAATTCCTTTTTATTAATATCCTTTTTAATATAATAGGTAAAGGTATAATAATTATTTCTTTTATATTATTAATAATTAACTTTATTTTACTTTTATTTATTAATAATAATTTAATTAATTCCTTTTAATATTATTATAATATTTAATTAATAATTATTTTTAAAATTAACCTTTAATTTATTAAATTTTTTATTAATAGTTTTTTTTTCCTTATTTTTTTTAAAGATTAATTTTAATTTAAATTAAAATAATTCTTTTTATTTTAATTTTAATAGTTTAATTTTAATTATTTTTTTATTAAATTAAATATACCTTTTAAAAATAGTTTAAAATATATTAATATATTTTTATAAATAATATTAACTTTTTAAATAATATTTAAAAATTTATTATTATTTTTAAAAATATAATTTTAATTATAATAAATTATTTTTATAAATTTAAATAATAAATATTTAATAATAAAGGTTTAAAATATTAAGCTAAATTACTTTATTAAATTATTTTAATTAAAAATTTTAATAAAAAATTAAATAATATTATTAAAATACTTTACCTTTATTAAAATATTTATATTTTAATATATTATTAATAAATCTTTAAATTAAGCTTTAAAAGCTATTTAATAAATTATTTAAATATTAATAATATTAATATAATATATTTAATTTTAATATAATTAATATTATTATAAAGCTTTATTTATTATAAATAAATTAATTTAATTAATATAATATTTATTAAAGGAAAAACTTTTTATATATATTAATATATAATTTTTAACTTTAATTTATTATAAATAAAATTTAAATATATCCTTTTTATTATAAATATAAAGCTTATTAAATTAAATAAAATTAAATATTATAATTATAAAGTTAATATTTTTTAATATTATAAAAAAGGTATAAGTTAATTAATTAATTAAAGGGTTAAAAGGATTATTATTATTTAAATTTCCTTTAAGTTTTTTAATAAAGCCTTTTAATAGCCTTTAAAGTAATTCTTTAAATAAATTATAAAGGGGTTATTCTTTAAAGGGGTTATTATTATTATTAAAGCTATTTAAATTACCTTTTAAATTTCCTTTAAATAAAGGTATAACTTTAATTAAAATGCTTAATAAAATTTTAATTATTATATATTATATATAAAATATTTAAATAATAAATTAAGCTTTTATTATTTATAATACTTTATTAATAATTTAATATTTTAAAGTTACTTTTAAAATAAAATACTTTATAATACAATAATTAATAAAGTTTATATTAAATTATTATTAATTTTATAATTATATATAAAATTTATTTAATATTATTTAAATATAAGTTTAAAATTTTTTTAATTATTTTAAATTTATATAAAATTATTTTAATAAATATTTAACTTTATTATTTTTAATATAAATTTAACTTTTTATATTTTTATAAATTATTTTTTACTTTATTAATTCTTTTTAAAAAGTTTATAAAAATTAATAATAATAATTTATTACCTTTTTAAATTTATTAATAATATTAATTTAAAAATTTATATTTTATATAATATATATAATAATTTTTTATATATTTTAAAAAAAAGTAATACTTTTTTAAATAATATTATATTAAAAGTATTTTATTTACTTTTAAATTATTTAAGCATTTATTATATATAAATTAATTAAAATATTATATATATTATAAATAATTATATAAACGTTTTAAAATATATTTTTTTATTTAAGGAATATTTTTATTTTATATTTATATAAGAATTAAATAGCTTAATAGGTTTTATTTATTTAATTATAAATATTTATAACCTATTAAAAAAATTTTAAATTATTATATTTATATATTTTATTTTTATATTTTTAATATTTTTATAAATAATAAAGTTATAAAAGGTAATTTTTATAATATTAAAAAAAGGTTTAAATATTATAATTAAAAATATTTATTATAAAGTTAACCTATTAATAAAATTAAAGAAATTTTTTAAAAAAATAATCCTTTAAAAAAAGGAAATATAATTTAATTAAAATAAATAAGTTTAAATATAATAAATAATAATAATAAAAATTTAACTTATTTAAAAATAAAAATTAATTTTTATTTAAAATTAATATATTTATTAATTACTTTTAATCCTTTAAATAAAAGTATTAAAATTATAATAAAAAACGTTTAAATTATTAAATATAAAAGTATAAATTTTTAAAGTCCCTTTATTAATTAAAAAAAAGGTAAATATTTTATTAAAGTAATCCTATATTTATAAAAATTTAAATTAAAAATAATATTATATAAAGATTTATTAAAGCTTATTTATTATATAAAAGTTTAAATTATTATTAAAGTATTTTAAAAAAGGATAATAAATTATTTATAATAAAGGTTTTTATAAAAGGTTTAAAACTTAATTATATTTATTAATAATTTATTAAAGGTCTTTAAAGCTTTAATTTTCCCTTTTTTTTTACTTTAAAATAGGAGATTCTTTAGCTATTTATACTTATTTAAGCCTTATTTAATTTATGATTCCCTTCCTTTTATTGGGCACTTATGCCTTAACTGTTGGTCCTTTTGTAATTAATAGATTGTTCTTATTTAATCGCTTATAGCCTCACTTCCTGTAGTGTCGGTTATCTTCGGTCCAGAAGTCTTGACCGTGTGACACGTGTTCTGTAGCATCGAGATCATTGTTCTCAACCACCCAGAGAGATGGCTCGAAGATTCGTGACCTGTCAGGAGACCAACCAGATACAGCGATTTCCGAAATTACTGATGTTTTATCATTCGATAGATTCGCTTCTATGGTCACAAAAAGGACCTTGGAAGTAGTCGATGCCGACCAGGCGTTCAACAGTTTTCCCTTCTCTCGATTACACAGGACGTCATTAGGTTGTTGCGAGGTCTTAAGTGACAAGCTGGGAGCCTTGTTCTTGGAGAAATAGCGTGCTACGCGCGTGAAGACCGAAAGGAGACAAGAAATTATATGGAAGATTGGCGTAAGCAAGATGAGCAATAATGCCTTGAGAATCCTGAAAGGAAGCGTAAAAATTGAGAAGTGAGCCATGGTGGTAAATTTCAATCGATATCATCATAAAAGCTAAGGGCTAGTATGTATAGACTCGAGGAGACAGCTTCTGCAGGAGAACAAATATTTTCTTTGTGAATAATCTCTTTGTGGATAAACGCACTAGAAGCTTTATGTCTGCTGACTAGGGGGCGTAATGAGTAGTAGCGATTTCAAGGACAACAACAAAGCGGCGGAGAAATTAGAGAATGAGAGAAAATTTGAGAGGAAAACAGGGACACCTCATGATGTTTGTGTTTGTAATCCTTGATGGCTTAGCATGTGGCATGTGATGCCTACAGCGGTGACTCAAGACGGGGCGCTTAGTTCTGAGACATCGAGTCCGAAGAGGAATGGAAGCGCTCTAACAGAAGCCAATCATTCTATTGTGCGATACACAATGTAAGGTATGTCTCAGTTCACGATTCACATCACGGAGGATATGTACATTAGATTAGGTAAGCAACCTAGATAGTCTTTAAATGATTCAAGTTTTTGTAGTAACCTTGGCACCCATGGCGGCCCATGTCTTTCCCCAGATCTGCCCAGACTCGACGGTCTGGTTTAGTGTGTCGAGTGTGTGAATGCCCCCCACACTAGACTCCACTGGGGACGCGCCCCTGCACACCCCCCGTGCGGGGGATATTTCTGGGAAAATCTCGTTGACGGGTGCTCGATTTGTCGCCGTTGAGCTCGATCAAAAACGCTCGGACCCCCATCGACCAGTTTCCTGGCTGCTTTAGTGCTTTACCATAGTGTAGCAGCCCATCCAACTTCCCCCCAACTCCACGCTGAGGACGAAGGGAGTGAGCGTTGGATCACCGTACCTACATGTCAAAAAGCGGGTGCCTTGCGTGATTTGGCGATGTCGCGGCTCAAATGGCCTCGAACCAGCAGACCGTAGTCGCCTCAGCCGCCTCAGGCACGACTCTCACATCTCTCACACCTCTCACAACCCCAGCCGCGACCGCGAGCCCTGCCGCCGCCTATAAGCGCGCCAGCCGGAAGGGCGCGCCCAAGAAGTTCGCCTGCGAGTGGCCCGACTGCGACAAGATCTACTCGCGACACGAGCACCTCCAACGACATCAATTGAACCGTAAGGAATCGTCCTGCACTGCTGTGGGGCGCCCCCATCCCCTCCCATCGTCTGACCGAGAGCTGACCTTGTCTCTGCCCTGCCCATGTGTAGATGAGCCCAAGCAGATCTACAAGTGTAATGTGCCAGACTGCAATCAGATCTTCGTCCGCCAGGACCTCCTGATGAGACACAAGAAGCGTCATTCCACTTCCTATGTCCCCAGGAATCGTGCAAGCAGCTTCAGCATCCCCACCAAGGACTCTTCATCCGATGGCACCTCAGCCGCTTCGCCTGGTGTCACCACCAGTGCTCAGCCTGCCCCAACGCCCATACCATTGGCACCGGCGCCTGCTCCGGCACCACCAGTAGGCCAGGGCCTGCGATCCATGTCTGTGTCACACTCGGGTCCTCCACCTCAGTCAACTTTATTTCAACAGCAGCCAGCTAGCATGCCTCGGAACGCATCCGTGTTGTTGAGTCCAAACTCCAGTATAGCTTCTCAGCAAACGCCGGCGAGCTCCATGGTACACACGCCTACTTGGCCTCGACCTATGGAGGGAGTCAGTATGCTACCGCCTAAGCCTACCTATTATCCCCAAGGCCAAGCTTCTTTGCAAGACCACTCATCATTCATGCCTTACGATTTACAGGTGCCTCACGATTCAAGTGACTTCGCTTCGACCAACTTTGGTTTATGGCTTTTCGATAACCAGCGTAGCTACGGTGACTTTAATGTCGCTAACTTGTCGTTCATGGAGGGAGGACTGGAGTCCCCTTTCAACAACAACATCCATTATGATCACGAATCTTTAACGAGTAGGTCTCAGGTTGACCACACACCACCTCGTCACCCTGACTTACCTGATGAGCTCATATCCGAGCACCGACGCCTCGAGATCGTGAATTGCATAAGTATGTTCCGACGAAGACAGAATGAATATGACTCCAGACTGGATTACCTTCTGCAGGAGTCTGGAAACGACTTCCCTGCTATTAACTTAGATTTCCTGCATGAATGCGTTCGGCAATACTGGGATATCGTGTCGCCACGCCTGCCCATCGTTCATCAACCTACATTCTCACCTACGAGGTGTCCTGTTTACTTGCTCCTTGTCATGATTGCCCTAGGAGCTGCTCAGATTCACGACCAGTCCCCTACCGGGGAGCACGAAGATTATAAAGCCCTTGCTAACCTTATCATCACTGCCATCCGCCTGGAAATCCTCGGTGATAAGGGAGCGATACCCCCTGTTGATCTCTGGGTTGCCCAAGCGCTGCTGCTTGTAGAGTTCTATGAGAAGATGTATTCAACAAGGAAACTACACGAAAGAGGTCATATATACCATGTTGTGACTCTCAACTACCTGAGGCGAGGTAGCCCACTTATCGGCAAAGCGGGTTTAGAGTCGCCGCCGGATGAACAAAACGGTATCGAGCCAGGCCCTGATGATCGAACCTGGTGGGTCCGATGGGCCGAAACCGAAGCTATGCACCGAGTTGTATTTGCCGCATTCATGATGGATGTTGTTCACGCTGCTATGTTTGGCCATGCCTCTGATATGGCGCCCCACGAGATTCGTCTTCCTCTCCCATGCGATGAAGCCCTGTGGTCTGCTACGAGTCAAGAGAACATGCGTCAACTCGAGGGAACTCTCCGCATGTATGGTGTGAAACCGGTCTTCTTCCTTGATGGCTTGAAACGGGCCCTTCACGGACAAGAAGTCAGGACACATTCATTCGGACGCATGATCATCATGTGCGGTCTTCTTAGCGTCGGATGGCATCTTCGACATCGCGAAACGCATCTGAAGTGGCTAGATATGGCTCCCAATGCGACCGAAACAAGGGATAAATGGTGCAAGATGCTCTTAAAGGCATTTGATGACTGGAAGACGAGTTTCGACGACGCCATTGGTTCCAGCAGCGCTGGTAGTGCTGACCCAAGTGGATCAGGACAGCAGGCTGCTTCTAACGGCTTGATCCAGAGTGCTGCGGTTCTATATCACTTGGCTTACATTAGTCTCTACGTCGATATTATCGACTGCCAAGTCTATGCCGGCGCCAAGCGCTTAGTCGGCCGCAAAGTATCGTCTCGAGATCTTGCGAATGTAAACTCGCGAATGGTCGTGTGGGCTGGTCAATTCCTCAGCAGACGAGCGATCTTGCACGCATTCAAGCTTCTTCATCGGATCCTCGTTGATCCCCGTCAGAAGAAGATTTCATCGATCCAAGACCACGGAAGTGGTAGTCGGGGCGGTATCCAGTATTCGACACGTGCTGATTCTGACCCCCACCGACCGTGGATCATGTACTATGCTACTTTGAGCATATGGTCCTTTACACAAGCCGTCAAAGGACAAGTCCACGGTACACCATCTTTCTCGAGTCGCACACGTGGTGGCATGAATAGTGTACCTGAGTACCTCTCTAGAGTGGCCAAACTCTCTGAACTCGACTCTGTCACCGCCGCTACCCTGAGCGATGGCGTACCCGACCTGCTCGATGTCGTGTACAAGCTCTTGTCTCAGTCGCACTGGGAACTATTGAAAGAGGCTTGTCAGAGGCTTGCTAATTGCAAGGATCTCATGTACAGTGGTGGCGCGTCATGAATGAGAATGCTGTGAAAGGTCTCAAACATTTTGGGGTCTTTGTCTTGCTTACTGTAGACTCAGAATGTCTTGGCGACATGGAAGCCCCTGAACCGCCTTAGCCATCACTATACGCGGTCGCGCGTTACCCGCCACGATTTTGCGAAATCCTGTAAGAAACCATTCCTACATCAAAGGTGCCTGCCTCTAATTCTGTTCATAGCAATATCACCTGTGGAATAAGTGCTATGAATGCATTCTATATGGGATACGCACTTCGCCCAAGCATCTTGACGCTCGAGGACATTGCTTTCCCTAGCTCAACCGCAATCCATCTTGCGCACTTTGAAGAGCGCCACGTTCAACCCTACAACAAGGATACGGGCACTGACTGGAGGCGCCGAAAATGTAGTATGGCATATATTTTTGGGAAGCACGCGATTTAGTGTGATATGCGCAGGCATCTAGCACCACCAGCATCATTGACGATTGGGTGCCAGAAGGTGTTCTATAAGGCATCATCATGCATATACTCAGGGATGCTTGGTTAGATGACACAGGATCTTTGGAGGGCCCATTTACATCATACTAATTGTGATGTGACGTGATGGTGTAGAAGATCAAAATGTCGAGTGCTACACCAATTGTATATACCGCAAAACAAAAAAATACCTATTTAGGTAGTTAATTCATAGTCTGCACACATGCACACCTACATAAAATAATCATAGCCTTATTTCAACAAACTTCATTTATTTCCTATATACCATCTAATCCTAGGTATTCACCCTAGATTTCAATCAATCAATCAATCTCTCTCTCTCTTTCTTATACACACACACACGCAATTCTACAACGAAAATCCAAACCAAGCACTAACATACACAAACCCGTCCAGCGCAATAACCGCTCTGCAGATCTCATTTACATCATCCGAGGACTTGACCTTCTCCACAAGCGAACTCAGCTCTTCTCGCATCCGCCTACTCGCACTCGCGCTCGCGCAGAGCAGACGTACATGCGCCTTAAGATCATTTAGATATCTTCGGGGAAGAGGTAGCGCAGCGGCGCCATCGAGCAGTGTTTCGAGAATGAAAGTGCATGTGCAGGATAGACAGTAGGCGGGTACACGGAGGGTTATATTCTCTGTTGATGTCTTGAGTGGGAGTTTAGCGACCCCTTTACTTAGCTGGTTGTGTACATCTTCTGTGGAGCGGTAAGTGCGGCGGTGGAGTTCTTGGATGTGGCTGCAGAGGAAATTCTGGGTTAGGGGCATTTTGGAGTGTGAGGGTAAGGGTGTGTTGAGAACTTGGGAAGATATAGAGATCCTTCTTGCGTGTTGGATTGAGGAAGGGATAGGAGGTTTGAACAGGGACTGGGATTGGTCACTATGCCTTAGGTGTGAGATTTCGGATTATTATACTCTGGAGTGTGCTTTGATGGTTCTCGAAGGTGGTTGGGTTGTCCATCTTAGTCTGGAAGCACAAGGAAATTGTTCTTTGTATTCTTTGCTGCCTTTGCTGGATTCTTTCAATTGGCATCAATGAATAGCCACAGAACACAACTTTGGGTACGTTTCATTACGGAATATGAGTTGTGTGAAACAAGTCCTTTGTTGAGCAATAGCTGAAGCCTATTAGTTTCGGATATCGAAGCGAGCTGTTGCTGATAGTAATCACGATAGAAAATCGAACACCAGAGTTGTTTCGAGACAAAATTCGCGTTGCAGATATTCAAGATGAGATCTGAAACTCTAGAAATGGTTCGTTCTTCTCGTAGAAACTCATCTATATAAGAAATTACCCAGGCAAAATGAAGATCTCTTAAAATCTAGCACTAACGATTAAGCTTCAGCTCGAATAAATTCCAATAGATACCTCTCAAAACACTAACCTGAACTCACCGTAGGTTCTAACATCACCAATCTCTCGTCACAATGGATTCTTACCAGTATGACTTCTGGCAATGCGGGCACATCACCAGCATCGCAACCGGCATCCGCGTCAGTGAATACGGTAACCTAACAGTTCCATCTCTTTCCAACATCGATCGCAGCGCGATCCAGAGACAGCCGAACGGTCTCTGCGCAAGATGTCACGCGGACTATCTCAAAAAGCGTCTACAAGACGTCAGATCTCTCCTATTAGCCTGCACTTTCCGTGCCGTGGAAGCAGAGCTCGACGCGCGTAAGCTCGACGCAGTGAAGAACTTCCTCTTCTACGACACCCAAGAGCGATTCAGAATCAGTCTATCCCAATGGACGCAATACCCTGCAGCGTTCCTTCGAACAGAGGCTCACATCCTGCAGCTCGAGCTCGAGGCCTGCGAGGCTGTGATCAGCGACTACGCCGCAGGGCACAGTCGCCGATTACGCGCGAACACAGCTCAAATCTTCATAGACCGCATCACGCAGATCGGGAAAGAAGCCGCACAGCGCGCCAAGAGCGCTAATGAGGGGATGAGCGAGTGTCTACTTGATATCATGACTGAAGCGAAGAAATTGATTGACGAATTCCAGATGGCGCAGGAGAAGGAGGCGGTATATCTTAAGGAATTGGAGGTGAAGGCGACCCACTTGAGGATTTTGTTGGAGGGATATGATCCGAAGATTGGGGAGAGATATAAGGGGGAGTCGGAAAAGAAGAGTGAGTCTCAAGTAAGTTTAGCTGATAGCGGCACTGCCTGACAGATGCCGGATCAATCTATACGTGCACTACTATAACCCTAATTCTAGAGATACTGAAACTGATAAATAGATGTTGTCCTCGCAATTGTGTACAAGTAAATCTCAGCTCCTTGGTTGTGAATATACTAAGCCCTCGCTTTACGTTGATTTCGCGCGATGGGAAGTGTCTCACTTGAAATAAGTGTCGAGGCTTTCTAGAAAGCTCCAGCGCATTCTCTTCACTGAAATCACTCATAACTATGACCAAATTCGTTGAAATAGATAAGCAGAACATGTCTAGTCGTGCTGTTATTGAATACCGTTTCACATTCCCCGCACCCACGTGTCAGACAACCCCTCCATGAGCGCGGGGCATAGGTATCTCATCTTTCCTAGTCAGGACACTAATATACCATCAGCCTATAGACGTGACACATTTTTACCTTGTTTCTTCGCTGATCTCTGCTACTCACTCACTAGGATTCTAGTAACGATAGACATCAATCTTGATTCGTGATGAGTTTAGGGTAGTAGCCGGGAGAGTCCTTTAGTCCTTTAATCCTTTAATTCTCTGAAAATGTGTTGGATCTGCGCAAGTATGTAACCCACAGCGGTATGTCGCTCATCTATTGGTCTCGGGAAATCTCACTCATGAGTCTAGATTTGTTGAGTACCAGTTTACACTACTCGGCGGAATTCAACAGCAACTCTTAGCACGTCGCATACCACTCACGAACCCAGCAATTTCTAAGTCTGATCTGTTTCACAGTCCCTATCCTCTGTGTTGTGCTTGTCTTTCATAGGTTCCTCTGTAGCGAGATGCTATGTGCTAAGACGTTGATTTGACACTTGGTCCAAGAATTGCCACGACTTCAGTGATGTCATTTAATGTTGCAGTGCGCATCACTGCGCATCAAGAGTGCCTGTATGGAGAACTACCTCCTTCCAAATTAGCCTTCATCATAGTCAATCAGTCTTGACTGCCGTGTTGAGGCCAAGATAGGTCGGCGAGTATATAAACTCAACTATGTGGTGAACGAACTTTATATTGCCACCGTCACCCCATCTTCCTTTCATCAAGGCTTAAGTACTATCTCATATCTTTCATAACACTAGCTTGCATTCGAAAACTTCAATCAGCTTCATATAAGCCGCCGTGAAAATGAAGATCACTCTCGCTATCATCACCTTCGTCGCTGCTGCCTCTGCTCAGACTTGGGCAGACATCCCGGCTTGTGCTCAACCTTGCATTCTCGACGCCGCTGCTAGTACCACCGACTGCGCTGATACCGACTATGCGTGCATCTGTATGTCACATAAAATAAGTACGCACGAGCAGAACATGCAGTATCAAGTGATAGCGCTTGGCTCTGCGAAGCTCGGCTGTCATTTCCGCCACACAGTCACAATGCCAGTGTGAAGCTGATCAGTATCATCGTCTAGGTGCCGCTCAAGATACAGTTGAGCCTGCCGCTGAGGAATGTGTCGTCGCTGCTTGCGGCGAGGAGGCGGCTGAGAATGAAGTCCTCCCAGCCGTGGCCGCTCTTTGCAGTTCTGTTTAGGTAAGCAAGCATATAGCAACCGGATCTTTATCTTTTTCTTCCATAAATCCTTGACAAGCTTTGGGTGGCATCCACTGACCATACTATGCTAAAAGTGCACCTAGGGTCGGTCAATCTGTGAGTGAAGCTCGCGCGACCGGTTGTAAATGAATCTCAGGGACTCTTATCTCATTCATTGCTATGTCTTGTAAAGATACGGTCGCGAGCATGATAATAGTCATGGCGTTATCCTCTGACTCCTGACACTTGTTGATCTTTTCTATGTCGATAAATTGGCGTACTGCCTGCCTAGGCAGTAAGCAAACACGTGAATAATATGCAGGATTGATGTTAATAGAGCAATACTCTGTATACTACGTCGTACTTACTCGTGTTATATTGCTGGGCCTTAAACCTCCTATTAAATTATCAACATTGATCGCATTGCTGATTATTTCTAGTGCTAGTGTAAATCTTCGACTACCTACTGATGGCAGGTACGGTGGGAGTGGCTATATTACCCCTCACAGTGGATTCCTTCAGTAACTAGAACTTCTACTCTACAACATCAATAATAACCCTTTGGCAATCCATTTGTTTATCACTATCCGCATTATCTGAGATTATAAACAACGCGCCGTTGGTGTGTAACATAGCCTTTACCTAATTCAGGGCACTTTCCCACAAAATTTGCTGGAGAAATCGTCTTTTGTTTGGTCCGAGGGTTGAAAAGAGTGGAAAATTGTACCTAATCAAGTATAGACTATGTTACACACCAACGGCGCGTTGTTTCTATAATCTCAGTTAATGTGGTATTCATTGGCTTGACAAAGTGGCGTAATTAGATCTCACGTAAGAGACCCCGCGCCAAGTCTGGCCTGCCTGATTCTCCCGCAGGTAACAATAATACTTTGGCTTTTGAGTCTGTATGCTAGCTTCATAGCGCAATCTATTGATAAAGCAAACCTCAGAAACCCACCACAAAATGAGTTTTGGGTTTAGTGTTGGAGACTTCCTAGCCGTCATTGAACTCATTAACAGAGTCCGAAAAGACTTCGTGAGGGCCTCAGACCAATTCCCACAAATTTGCAAAGAACTCGGGCGTCTCGAAAACACTACACGTGATATCGATGTGCTGTTATCTACACGACAAATTTCGCAAAATCATCAAGAACGTATTCGCGACATTATCCAAGAATGTAACAGCATCTTGAAGGATGCAGACATGCTAATAGATAAGTATTCTGCCTTGGCATCTCGAGGAACCAGTATCAAAGAGAAAGCAACACGACTACGGGACCGATTGACTTGGGATCCCGACGATGTCCACGAACTTCAGGGTCGTATTGGTGGAATTCTCGAGTCCTGCAATCTCCTGGTTGGTATGCTGAATGAACAGAATATTATCAAGCTGGTGAAGGGACAGGAACGGCAAGAGCAACGAGAACAGGCTCGCGAAGGCCAAGACCAAAAACGAATTCAACAACACGTTCTCAACTGGCTTACACCGCTCAATTATTCTGCGCAGCAATTAGACTTGACTAGCCAACGCCAAGCTGGAACAGGCCAATGGCTGCTTGATTCGACAGAATATAGACACTGGTTGTCAGCAAAACAGGAAGCGCTATTCTTCCCAGGCATCCCTGGAGCGGGTAAGACGATGATTGCATCTCTTGTGGTCGAAAGTTTACATCAACTTCACCGTGACGATGAGAATATCGGTATATGTTACATATTTCTAAGCTACAATCAAAAAAACGAAGATCAAAGGCTTAATCAGCTTGTTGCTAGTCTACTCCAGCAACTAGCAAACAGCAAGCCGACTCTGGCCGAACCCGTGAGACTGCTTTACGAATATCATGAGACAAGGAACAGTCGGCCATCTTTTCAAGAGCTTTGCGATACACTCCATGTGCTGACAAAATCTTATTCTCGAGTTTTCATCGTTGTCGATGCACTTGACGAATTGCAAATGCAGAATGATAGCCTCCGGTCAACATTGATAGACGAGCTTCTAAATCTGTGGTCGAACTTCGAAGTCAATATTCTCGTCACTTCACGTTTCATACCAGAAATCACAGCGAGGTTCGAAAAGGGCGTAACGAAAGTAGAGATCCGTGCCCGTAATGATGACATCACTAAATATATGGACGGGAAGTTGCCTACCCTTCCAGGATTCATCGCCCGCGACGAAAATTTCTGGACAGAGATCAAGCAGAAGATTGTGGAATGTGTGGACGGAATGTTAGTTCTGCCCCTGTATCTCAACTTCTTGGATGCTAAATTCCTTAGGTTTTTGCTTGCACGTCTCCATTGTGACGCCTTAAGGGGTCAAGTTACGCGAAAAGCAGTCCGTAATATGTTGAACAAACTGTTACGAGGGTCAAGCGCTAGTGACTCCGAGGAGAGCAATGCGATGCTTCGCTCCGCATATAAAGACGCATTACTTCGGATTAAGGGTCAGCCACAGAACCAGGCTGATCTTGCCTTGCAAACTCTAATGTGGATGACTTCCACCAAAAGACCTCTGAATACTCTGGAGCTGAGGCATGCTCTTGCAGTTGAGCCGGATTCTGAAGAGTTTGACGCCGATAATCTTCCAGATCTCGAAGATATGATCTCTTACTGCTGCGGATTAGTCACTATTGATGAAGAAGGCCAGGTTGTTCGACTTGTCCACTACACCACACAGGAATACTTCGAGCGCGAGCGCAACTCAATTTTTCCTAAAGCAAACAGCTTAATCGCGCAGACATGTCTCACGTACCTATGTTATGATACATTCGGATCTGGGGGATGTGATACCGAGGAAGAGCTACGGTCCCGACTGCGCGCTTACCCCTTATATGACTTCGCTAGTCATTATTGGGGGATCCACGCATTGTTGGCTTCCGATTATCAATTTTGCTACAAACTTCTCTCAGTTATATCTAAAGTCCAAGCCTGCCGTCAAGCAATGCTCTTCAGAGTATATGATGGTTACGTATTCGAACCTTACCCAAATTTGCAACCGAAAGGATTAGATTACACAAATTACCAGCCAAAAGGATTCTACGACAAATATGTCAAAGCAAAAGGATTCACTGGATTACATCTTGCAGCCATCTTCGGGCTTCACAAAGCAACTCCAATGCTTCTCGACTTCTACGATGTAAACGCCTTTGACAGAAATGGAAATACCCCCCTGTTTTACGCCATCGAGAACAACCATTTACCCATGGTGGAGGCACTATGTAACAATGGCGGCGTGGTCGAATCTACAGTGGATGGTAAAACGCTTCTAACATACGCCGCACTACAAGGAAATGAACCCATAGCACGACTCTTGCTCGAAAGAAACGCCGACATAGATTCGAAGTCTAATCGTGGAGTGAACGCCGAAGGTAGAACACCGCTGTCTTATGCCGCCGAGTATGGGTTTGAAGCTGTAGCGAAGCTACTCCTTGGACAGTCCGCGAATTTTCAACAGAGGTGTGAGAAAAACGGTCAGCCACCGATTGCTTATGCTGCACGGAATGGACACGAGTCCGTGGTTCGGCTACTTCTCGAGTATGGCGCTGAAATTGACCCAATGGACAAATGGGGCCAATCACCGTTATTTCATGCTGCTATGGAGGGACATGAGTCTACAGTCCGACTACTTATTAAAAAGGGTGCCGACGTTAACTCAAGAGATAAATGGGGTCGGTCGCCCGTATGGTATGCTGCCGAGATAGGACGTGAGTCTATAGTTCGGCTACTTCTTGAAAATGGCGCCGACGCTAACTTAAAGGATATTTATGATCTAACGCCCTTATTATGTGCTGCAAATGAAATCAGAAGCACGCAGACAATGATACAATACCTTGTTGAATGGGGTGCTGAGACTGAGTCACGACGTGCACGTGGCGAGACGCCCTTGCACCTTGCCGCAGAATGCGGAAATTTGGCTGTTTGCCGGATATTAATAGAAAAAGGTGTCGATATCGAGGCACGCAATAATGATGGGCTGACGCCATTGTCTTACGCCGCGGCTTCTAGTAATGATAATCATGGCACAGTCGAACTTCTCCTGAATAGGGGTGCAGACATCGAGTCTAATGACAACAATCTTCGAACGCCGCTATCCCATGCAGCAGGAACGCGGTTTGTAGACAGGGCTAAATTCCTTCTTGAGCGAGGGGCCAGTCTAGAGGCAAAAGATGACAAAGATATGACACCGTTACAGCATGCCGAGGAGCGGTACAAGGAGACCATGGCAAAACTACTTCGAGAGTGGGGAACTCATGGTAAAATGACTGCAGATGATTCTGGTAATTCTATCTGATTGACCTAATTTGAAAAGGATGAAGTAGAGTAACAGAAGGATTGGCTATCTATGCATTCGCAATCGTTGAGAACACCATACGCTAGCACCTGATTCCCAGTTTTTCGTTTCAATAGGTATCTACTAATGCCAGGCCCTACCTTGATGTAATATCGGAGACATCAAAGAATTTTTTCGCATTTTTGAGATTATCTTGCCATTCAATATCTCGCACCAGTATGACCTCAAACCGGCGTCTTTCTGACATTAATGTACCCAATAACTTTGCCTAGACTTTGCGTGGTGTACATACACAGAAAATACATAAACATGAACATCCTTCCGTGTGATAATCTTTTCTTCTTTGCGTTTTATTCGGCATTAATGACGACAGATATCATCAACGAGAAGAGCACGTGCGTGTATTCCATTTCTTTAGCATAATAACGAACTGATTGAAACTCTTCATCTGCTAGATTGAGGCTGCTCGTTGATACGGTATAGCTTGTGACGACAACTGAAAAGGTAAAAAAGCAGATAATGAATTGACTATTTTGAAGTTTATGATAGTAAAATCGATACCGCGCCCCTTATCCTACGTACTCATATCCCTAGACCTCTCACGAGACGAGTTACGAATATAACTGGCGTCGATGGCCTCCGCGAATAAGGCTTGTGGAACTGCTCGTTTTCAATGGTGAAGCAAATAAGATAGATTTGCCCAATCTGAGCGCTGTTGTTTTTCGGGCGAGTTTTAATTCAGGTCAATACTCTGTACTGGTGAAGGACACCAGTTCCCCTCATTCCTACAGTCGTTACCCCAAGGTGAACCATGTTCCACCACACTTCGGCACCAGAGGTACGCGGGGACCCTCGGTAATTGTATTGCGAGACTAGTGGCATATCCCGTCTTCAGCCTATTCGGGACTTTGTGCCTGGCAGCTTCAGGGGTGAATAGCCTTCAGCCCATCATTGTTTCTCTGAGGGCTGTACTTTGAAACAACACCTAGACTACTTCAAGGTTATCAGATTGACGAACGCTAATCTCGCTCCTTAAAAGTCACCCTAATCGGAGCCCCATAGGGCTGTAATCAAGGAATCATTGATCCATAACCCGATTATGGCCATAGAAGAAGAACAGGAGAAGCTCAAGGCCGAGTTCGACTCCAAGCTCGGCCCAGACGCTTTTCATGAGGGTTGGCAATCACTCCTAAAAGTTGACTCAGCCTTCTTTTCTGCCAGCGTATCACTGGCAAGCGTACCACGACGGAAATCTTATCTTTCACGCAAAGAACAGGTTTTGATCGCCCTTGCTGTCGACTGTGCTGCAACGCATTTGTACGCGCCTGGTATTCGTGAGCATGTCACCTCCGCAGCGAAAGAGGGAGCTACTAGAGACGAAATCCTCGAAGTCATCGAACTATCTAGTACTCTAGGAATACACGCTTGCAATATCGGGGTTCCTCTACTTGTGGAGGTATTGAAGGAAGAAGGAAAGTATCTTGAAGATATAACCCGGCCGTTTGATCAGACACAACAGAATTTGCAGCAAGAGTTTACGGAGAAGCGCGGGTATTGGCATACTTTCTGGGAAGATTTCTTACGACTTGATCCTGAATTCTTCGCGGGATATTTGGAATTCTCGAGCTTGCCGTGGATCAAGAATGTAGAGGGTACCAGTGGAGAGGGCAAAGGGGCTCTTGAACCTAAGGTACTGCCCCTATTAAACACATGATCGCATCAATTTCAGCGACTCAGACACCTGTTTTATGGCTACTGACTCATTCCCTAGTTGAAGGAGCTTGTATACTGTGCTTTTGATGCCGCTTCGACGCACCTCTATGTTCCTGGGCTGAAACTCCATATGCGAAATGCTCTCGGTTATGGCGCAACTCCGCAGGAAATACTAGAAGTGCTTGAGATCGCGACGCTATTGAGTTTGCACACAGCCCATGTGGCAGCACCCATCATAGAGGAGCTGACTGGAGCTTCTAATTGAAAACGATTGCAGGATCTTACAGACTCATGCTGAGGCTTTGTATGAGCAGGTCATATAATGAGATTTCTATCTATATCTGATATTTAAAGTTAGGAGATCTGTCAGTAAATGATGCATCGGCGTATACAGCCCCTTCATTCAGAATCTTGTCTTTAGACGCCTGGCGCCTTGTGTATATCGTCCACATAATCCACCAACCGATGAAGGCAATGCTTAATGAGCCTAGAGACCATGCATGACCTAGTGTAAAAGAAGGTCCTGCGCCGGACTGGTATATCTGACCTGCTATAACGCCTCCAATGTTTGTTAATGTCAGTTGAATGCCCAAACTAGCTGCGCGTTTTCCATCAGGGGCGCAGTTGACAGACAGCCAGGTGCTACAGTACAGAACTAAGTTAGCCACCTTTTCCACGACATCCTAGCTGCAGATGGCAAGGACAGCTTACATATTGCCACCAGTACATAAGAAACAGGGGATGGCGATGAGATAGGTAGCAAAGTACCGGATCACTGACGGCACATCGCAGAGTAGGATTGCGTAACCAGCAATACCGAATGGAGCGCATACAACTAACGGCAAGAAGCGAGCACTGTATCTGTCAGATAGAATGGCTCCGATGGCGTAGACAATTGATCCCCATATATTCACCGGGATAACAAGATATTGCGCTTGTATAGTTGAGAACTGAAAACCGTCCTTGATAATGATAGGCAAAAACGTGCTAAATCCTTTCAACTAAAATCAGCATCTGTAGAGTTTTAAGTTAGATATCTAGTCTTACCATAGAGCACGGTCACGATGGCAATCTGGATTAGGGCGTGTACCCAGCTCTTCACATCTTTCGCAGCCTCTTTGATATCTGCCTTGGTATAGTGACCTGTGCCGCCACCGTAGGATCCCATCTCTTCGGCACGCTTCTTCATGAGAGCCTTCTGCTCATCATCTAGGAAATACGCAGTCTCATAGTTTCGAGGTAAAAGTACGATGCATAGACCAGCCCACACCACTGTAATTAGACCTTCGAGGATATAAAGCCTATGTCTCTTTACTTAGCTTTGATGTAGGCGATGGCAGGATAGGGGAGAGCGGACCATCGCCATCCAGCCATGTTAGAAACTCCGTCAAGATGAAACACAGCCCATGCAAGAAGTCCTCCAAAGGCCCCTGCTAGGGCCGATGCAACTACAGTATTTCGTCAGATATCTTGTAGACCAATACTTCGTGTCTGAAGAAACTTACTAAACAGTAGGGCTATACGCAAGCCTAGCTCCTCACGTTTGTACCAGTTACACAAGCATAGTGTAATAGACGGGAACAGGCAGCCTTCAAAGAAGCCGAGTAAAATACGTGTAGCAACAAGTGAGCCAAATGACTGAACGAAGCCTGTAAATAAGCATATAAGACCTAGGGGAATGATTAGCATTTTTCATGATACTACCCATCCGCAAATATTCAATAAAGTGGAAAGCGAGAGAAAGGGATGTATCCTTACCCCAGCAAAGGGTAATAGTCGGAATGACCCGATCAAATCGAAGGCGCTTAACAAAGATGGAAGTGGGAAACTCGGCGAGGATGTAGAAGATATAGAAGACAGATACCGCGGTCTTTGTTTGTTAGTAGAGAGTTGGAAGAAAATGGGTGGCTTGAGAAGAAAAAGAGCAGCATAAGAGATACTAACGTTTAACTGATTTCCCTTAAGCTGAATATCTCGCGTCATGCCTTGAGTTGCGGCAAACCCTATGTTTCCTCGATCTAGATAGCTAATAAGGTTGAGGACCATCAGGACAGGCACTATGCAACAGTCTAGTCGACGGACGAGGGCTCTCTCCTTTCTCCGTCTCTCATTGACCTCCTCTTCGCTGCCGCCACCGTTCTCCGCGAACTCACGTGTCTCGATTTCTACTTTCCCGGTTAAGATATCATTAGACATAATGTAAAACCTTTCAAGGCTCATAAATGAATATTGAAGCTTTCCGTTGTATAAGCACAAGCAAGAAAGAAATCCTGTTGCAGGCAGCTGAGGGGTAATGGTAGATACTCGTAGGGTGATACAAGCCCCTATATCTAATCTAGACTACCACCACCCTCTCCTATTGTTGCGGCTGCCACATTCACATTCCACAATACTCATTATCCCGTCGTTTGCGCGTCATGAATAGCGTAGAATCTCACTATAACTATATCTTACCCATATTTGCTATAATATCTTCCAGCTTGTTGCAATCAATTGTACAGTCGTAGTACCGACAGGCACGCCCGATTAGTAGAAGTCCCGACCTGAAAGTTATCTCTATTTGCTGACGAAGACATCCGATTTTCGGACTTGTAGCTCGGCGTCCTCCATTTGCTATACCTACTTTTTGATACTGCAAATCTTCCCCAACTATCTCTCCAGGTAGATGCGTGTCGGTAGTTGTTGAGCCCAAAAGCCGAACACAGCATGCGGAGTCGACGAGAGGTGATGTAACTCCAAATTGTATAATGATGCAATGTCCCCTCACGAAGCTATTTGGGACTTCGCAATATTTTGCTTTGACTAGCCTGCAGGCACATGAGCCCCAGAACAACATTCCTATAACACAAGAAAAAAAAAATCGCATTATCGAACAGCCTAGAATCAAGATCGCCTATCTCGACACCTGAACTCAAAATGAGTACTGATCCGAAGTTCGACGACCTCCACAAGCAGCTCTTCGACGAAGGTCTAAAAGTGCGCCGGAGCGCTCTTGGCGATGCTTATGTTGATCGATCACTAGCCAATGGCTCAAGCGAGTTCGCCAAGCCCATGCAAAACCTCATTACAGAATGGTGCTGGGGTAATGCTTGGACACGCCCGGGGCTTGAGAGGAAGCAGCGCAGCTTGCTAAATATTGGCATGCTCATGGCGCTTAATCGTGGACCAGAACTGGCCGCTCATGTCAGGGCCGCGAGAAATAACGGCCTCTCCGAGCTCGAAATCAGGGAAGCTATTCTCCATTGTACGATATACTGCGGTGCGCCAGCCGGCGTTGAGGCTATTAAAATCGCTGAAAAGGTTCTGGATGAGATGGCTGAGAAAGGCGAAATGGCTAGGGAGTTAGGGAGCAAAGCCAGTTAATCTAAACTGAGGATGAGGTTCGTTTCGGGCTGGAAGGGTGCTGCATTGCTCAATTGAAGGCCATGTGCCCCTGTCATTATGCGCGCCTGTATACCTTTATACCAAGAAAGCTGAAACTTGAATGATATGGATAGAGACTTCATATTCAATTTACCTATTATCTAGACTTTTAGTCAGGCAAAGACATATCAATTACAAGTTTTCCACCTTCTCCCTTGTGATATTCGGTCACCAAATCATTCAGCTTCGCCAATGGGAATGTTTTCAGTACAGCCTTTACGCCATGTTCCGCAGCGAATTGCAGAACGTCTCTCGAAGTTTTGTTGCTGCCCACGAGACTACCCACAATAGATATATCCCGAAAGACAATATCTCGAGCAGAAATATGGAATCCCCTTTCAGGGAACGAAACCACGACACATCTGCCGTGATTTCGTAATAGGTCAACGCCATAGTCGAGAGCCTTCTGACTCTCAGGTAGGATGATAACTGAGTCGAGTCCCATGTCTGCCCTATCCATCTTTCCGTCTTCTGTTCCGAGACTGATCGCTACTTCATCCGCACTCTCAACTCTTGCATCGACTATTCTAGCAGGGGTTGCCAAATTTCGTGCCAATTTCAGCGGTGCGTCCGCATTATCAACTCCTATCACCTTGAGGCCCATCTTAGTAGCGAATTGAAGCCCCAGGTGTCCGAGTCCACCCCCACAGCCCACAATGCCGACCCGCTGGCCAGGTTGAAGTGCACAGCGCTTCAAGGCTCCGTAGATAGTGACACCAGCGCACATGAGAACGGCCGTATCGACAGCCGAAAGGCTATCTGGTATTGGAGAGAGCTGACGACTATCAACGACGGCATACTCTCTGAAGCCTCCGTCACGACTTATCCCGTTGTTTAAGGCCGTGGAGCAATACACCGAGTATCCCGGCGGGTCGGCATCGGGACTTTCCAACGTTGGGCCAGCGACACATTCGAAGCATTCACCGCATGGCTGATACGAGCGACCTGGGACACCAACTCTATCTCCTATCTTGAAACTCGAAGGAGGGTCATTCGGCAGCGCGACAATTGTGCCGGCAAACTCATGGCAACCTACGTGTGGGAGACTAGGTGGCCTAGGCAGCATCTGCCCTACAGCAAGGACAGCATCCGTATGGCAGTATGAGGCCGCATCGACCTTGATGAGAACATCGTGCGGGGAGCTCAGGACAGGGAGCGGGACGGAGCGGAGAACATAAGGCGAGTTGAAGGCATCCAAAAACTGCGCTTTCATATAATCGGGTAGATTGGAATGACTAGGCGATGCCATTATGCTGGGCTTTTCATTCCCTCGGGATTCTTGGTCATAGTATCAGAATACATTGAAGTGAATACATATTAGTTACTTTGCCAGAATTGATTTACGCTTCTCGTACGCTTCCTCGTTGTGCTACCCCCCTACTTTGATACATCCTTCAGTGAGGGGGATCTACAATCCTACAAGGATTGCGAAAAACTGCCGATACTTGTGATTTCCCCTCTCCTTGCTGGCGTTTTGCCGCTGTGGCTTCGGTATACGTTAGTATGCCACACTATACATGCCACTGAATGAAACCTAGCTGACGGATCTGGCAGCGCTACCCTCGCCGATGACTAGATACGTCCGTTCCGTTTCAAACGTCGATCAAGACTTTCAAGTCAACATGTGCGCCTTCTTGATACCGCGCGGATAATGATAGGTTGTTTCGAGTGTGCGATACATAGAAATATTCAGGACTCTCTACATGCTAGTCAGGTCAAGGTGAGCTGTATACGGCCGGCGTGAAATTACCATCTTGCTATCTTCAGCGCCATGCTACATAGACTCTACACAAGAAGATTTAACAAACCCCACTACTGCTATTCCTATAATTAGAAAGTAAATGTCAACATTTATTGTCTATGGGATTATCTTCAATTGCAATCAACTTCTTCAGTCAACCCCAGATCGTCTCCAGCGGTCCCGATTCGCATCAAATAGTTACCAAGTTACTTCATATTTTCGGTCAGAAAATTTGCACAAGTAGTATCTGTGATAATCATGGCGGTCTTCCCGGATCCCGAAAGTGCTGTATATGTGACAGTTTCGGCTCTGGACGCTGGGCATAGTAAGTTCCCATCACAAATTGTGACCACTTTGTAGCAGTTCGCGAGTGTTTAAAACGCGTAAACAAGTCACATCTACGTCTAGAAGCCTTGGACCTCTCAATCTTCTTACAACTATTTTCGAGATGAAAACTGCTGACCCTGGATGTTGCAGTAACCCTCCCGGACTACCTCTTCGTCACAGGGGCCGATCCAACCGTGCGCACCACGGTCCCGTCGCTATCGTTTCTCATCCAGCACCCAGAGTCAAGCAGTGGAAACGCGACGAATCTCGTCTTTGACTTAGGAGTCAAGCGCAATCTTTCGGGCTACGCTGTCGCACAACAGCCGCATATAACTCAGCGACAACCCATCATCACCAGTCCGGATTGCGCCGAAAGTCTTCGGAAGGGCGCGATCAATGGAGATGAAGGACGTGATCTCCTTAATACCGATAAAGACGTAGACTTCGTTATCTTAAGCCATGTGCATTGGGATCACATCGGTACGCCATCGGATTTTCCGGGCGCCACATTCGTCGTAGGATCAGGCACCCTGGACCTCCTGAAGCACGGCGCGGGACCAAACTATCCAGCAGAGTTATTCAACGACGATGAGCTCCCCGCGTCCCGTACAGTCGAGCTACCACCAACACCCAACCAGAACGGCCAGTTTGAAGACTACTATGCTAGACCGATTGCCCCAGTACACACACCTACTCCTCCTGACACGCAAGCCAGACTACCTTCCTCGGCAGATACATGGTCGTGGCAGCCCTTTTCTGGGTTTCCCCGCACCATCGACTTCTTCGGGGATCAAAGCGTCTACGTCATCGACAGTCCCGGACACATACACGGGCACGTCAACCTGCTCGTGCGTATCAGCGAGAAGAAGTACGTTTATCTTGGCGGCGACTGCTGTCACGACACCAGGATCTTAAGCGGGGAAAAAGAAATTGCCGAGTACGACGACGGTCGGGGAGGGGTGAGGAGCGTGCACGTACATACGCCTTTGGCGAAAGAGACGTTGGCGGCGATCAATGGGGGAGTGAATCAGCTGAGAGAGACGGCGGATGTTGAGGTTGTGCTCGCGCATGACAAGGGTTGGAGGGAGCACAACAGGCATCGGTTCTGGCCGGATAAGCTGTAGTCGGGGCCTTGTTGCTGAAGGTGAGGAGAAGTATAGCCGGCATTGTTGCTCTTGGTAAGTTATGCGTGTGCATGATTGCGACCCTCCCGCGGGGGAGTCTTGAGTCTCCAAGTCACGGCAGTTGAAGTTTTGAGAGTCAACTATAGCTTTCCAACGGTGTGATCTTGAGAGTTAGCATGTGAGGTATACTCCATATCGAGGTTCTTCATTGATCAATGGCGAACGGAAGGTGAGATCAACTAGTTAGCACATTCAACCGTTAGTCATCAATGTTATTCTCATTGCTTGGTTGCTGTTTGAGGTGTGCTACCACACATAATCAGTACCTCAGTTAACGAGACCGCCGGCTATGACGTAGAGTTTCAATACTTCCACTCTTCCATTTCTTTCAATCGATTCGCATATCCTAAGTTTGGTCCGTTGACCTGTCCTCACGAAAAAGGGGCAAAGGAATATCACCATGGCTTCTCCAGTAGACACAGTGGCCTTCATAGGTAAGGAATCTCGGTATTACATAATTGTAAAGTATTAAGATTTGGTCTAGGGCTTGGCGTAATGGGTTTCCCTATGGCGAAAAACCTGCTGTCGGGTTTAGGGCCAGAAAAGACACTTCTCATATGCGACGTGAGCGAACAAGCGCTAGACCGATTCGTGAATGAAGCACAAGGGCGGGCCGCCGTCAAAATTGTCAGCAACGGTTTTGAAGCAGCAAAAGCAGCAGTAAGGCCATACTCACTCCCCTAAATATGAGCCCGGGTATAGAGCACTTATTTTAAACAAGGATACCATCATCACCATGCTTCCTAGGTCAGACGCTGTCAAGACTGTTTACCTAGACGAGAAAACTGGCATCCTCGCTGGTGCTGTTGCAGCAGTGAAGTCGGGATCACCGTCGCCTAAGCTCATCATGGAATGTGGAACGATAGAAACTGAGACTATCTTGGCCGTTGCGAAAGCGACTCAAGAACTCAGTGCATCGAAACTTGAGGGAACCCTAACGTTCGTTGATGCACCTGTCTCAGGTGGTCCTATGGGGGCTGAAGCTGGTACACTGACATTCATGGTTGGTTGTCCGCCAGCTGTGTCAGATGCCGTCTTTCCAATCGTGAAATCATATCTGAAGCACATGGGCAAGGAGAAGGAGACCTTTTTGTGCGGTGATGTCGGAGCCGGCACTGCATTCAAGGTCATCAACAATTATCTCAGCGCTATCACATCGCTCGCCGCATCCGAGGCTCTCAACATAGGGACTAAGGCCGGCCTAGACGTGAAGCTCCTGACTGACGTTATAAACGCTAGTGGTGGGCAGTGTTGGGTCACTAGTCATAGTAACCCGGTCCCAGGGGTGCAAACGAATGTCCCGAGTAGTAGGGATTATAATGGTGGGTTTAGAATCGAGCTGTGCGCTAAGGTATTAAGCATGGGAAGTAAATTGGCTGAGAGTGTAGGTGCCCGAACAGTTTTAGATCAGCCAACACAAGAAGCGTTCCGTGAGGCGATGGCAGATGAGAGGTATAAGGGAAAGGACGCAAGGGTTGTTTACAAGTGGCTGAATGAGAGTGTGAGATAGAACAACCGTGGGCTGTGCAAGCATGATACGTACTATTCTTATATAGTTAATCAACTCATTCGGATAAATTCATCTATAGCAAGGAGGAACCTCGAGCTTACTTCAATGCTTCTCAGCTTATCGCGGGGGTTGCTCGAGTGTGAGCGCTGCTGAGATGAGCTAAAGCATCCTATTTGTCATCAAGACTAGGATGGCTGCCCAAGATCGAGCTGTCGAGAGGTAGTTAGAACTTTTCAGTCACTGTTCAAGCTAAGATCTTAGAGAAAAGCGCAGAGAGTTGGTAAGAAGATATAATTTTATTGATAGCCGGGGTGGCAATCAGTAGAGTTGACGATAGAGAGATCAAGGTGCAGCTTCTCTTTTGCCCGGTTCCCGCATGCTTTTTGCCAAACCAGTTCCCAAGTCATCATGATCCAAACCACAACCGCTTATCGCTTCCCAGTTCCGAACACCTCGTATCCCAGATTAAACCCCATTGTAAAGTGTAGCGCAGCTCGAAGAATGAAAACAGAGTCGCCCATTGTGAATTTACTCGCCGAGGGAGATGAATCAGATCAAGTTGTCAAGGCATTGTTATTGTTGCTGTGTGAGCTGGGTTTCATTGTTTGTCGCTACACTTAATAGAGACCAACTACTATGTCACCGCGGACACGAGCGGCAAGGTGAACCTCAGCCTCGAGGTCGAGCTTGACACCGACGAGGAGAGCAGCGCTCTTGAGCTTGCCATCCTCATCGACGGGGCCCTTAACAAGGTTGCCTGTTGGTGATGTTAGTTAGTTGTCGCTGAGCCAGTGAGGGATGGATTTCTGTTCACTTACCAGCAACGTTGTTGCCCTGTCCAGAGAGACCAGGGAGGGGTAGAGAGGGAGCACCCTCGAAAGAGTTGGCCTTGACGCTGTTGAGCCAGTTAGTAGACTTGCCTTTGCGAGCAAGAGGCGAAGGATGAAGCCACTTACGGAGCAGACATTTTGATTGTTGGGGGTTTTGAGTCGAAAGACTGAAAGTGAAGAGTTGTTGGAAGTGGTGGTAGTGAAGCTGGATTGTGTTGTTGGATGATGATGGAAAAAAGGCTCTCTGGTCTGGGGGATTTGACTGTCCTTATATACACATTTGTTGCCGTGCTAAGATGCCGAACTTCTCATACCCGAACATACACTCAGATCGCTGCTAAGTTCGACCTCATTGACTAACAGCCTCTGTGTATGCCGCTCTCAGCCCCTTGTTTGGTGGTTGGGGTCTGGCTACGCTCGAAGGTGAAGTTCGTATGCTGTGCGTGCCTCAGCTCCAAAGCGCTCGGACACTCAATAACAAAGACGTGCTAGGCCCGTAACACAGTCGTACGATGCAATACAGTTGGTGAATCGGCGGGTTCCGCACGAGGGCAGCCTTCCTGCGCCATCTCAAGCGCCGAGTTAGAAGGCTGGTCCTCGTCTAACATTATGCTCTGCTCAGGACTGCTTTGTTGTTCAATATCATGGCGGCTCTAAGATGCTCGAGAATGCAACCCTACGGAGTTCAAGAGGCCCAAGCTCCTGTGTCTAGGGTCTTCAGCACGGTGATACCCTCGCAGCGCTCGAACTGCGATTCATGCGAGATCGACCTATAATCATAAAGACCCCCATGCGGCTGTGGGGGGGTACCCTTGAGTGGCATCCACCGAGCACCTACGTGGTCTAAATTCTACGGCTCGCTATCACGTCTCCGCTGTGGGCAGCAATAAAAATGTCGTGCGGGTTACCGCGCGGAACATCGAGCACGTGGGGCCGCCGAGACTCTAGACGCCATGGCGACGTTCGAGCTATGATAGCTCGAGATCAGATCGCTCTCCTTCAGTGTGCGAATCGAGACACCTGTTTATGTTTCATGTTTCATATCTACAAGCTCAAACGTAAATTATATTACTTCCTAGCCAAACGATATTGCGGTGGCTGAATTGGGTCGGACAAGTCTCCGTTATGCAACTATCTTTAGTATTTCTACAGTTGTCCTATCAACAGGGGCAGTCCCTGTATTCGCTTACATGGTTCGAGCTTCACACACGTCCAGAACATCCGAAACGACCCGAAAAGATCCATTTTGACACTGCAAATGCTGAGAGAGACGGTGAATCCTGGCCGAAGCAATCCACCCTGGACAGTAATGCCAGCTGGCATTGCAGCATGGACTTTCCCAGTTCGGTGAGGCGGGAAGGGTATCCAGACTCCATCGTACACTTCAGGGGCAGACAGGCACATTGGTAGCTAGCATATAGTACTATGTAGGCTCATTGCTGGTACCGGTTTCTGCCGCAAAATATCTCCAACCACTCGATATTTCTAAGCCGGTGCATATGGTCCCACAAAGGACCCTGGCTGCGGCTAAAGAAATCTCTCAGATCTAATGCCCGAGCTCTGTCAGATATTCTCCGGCAACAACCATAATGATATGCAAAAGTACTGCGCTAAGGCCACTTGACGCGATCGTAGTATTTTAGCCAATCCATGGTGCCTCCACTTCTTCATCTGATGTTGCGAGGACCCCTTTATGCTCATCAGCCATAACCTCCTGAACATCTCATGGCTACGCCAAATCAACTCCAGGGTCATACCCACATCTAAGATGATCACGGTTTGCCTGTGCAGATAACTGTTTAAGAAAGGAGAGGAAAAGCAATATCGCAGCTGTAAACACGGACACATTGCCCAAGACTATGCCAAGGTACTTTCCTCTTCCAAACTAAACAGCGTCGACTCGGCAGGGACGTGCTACCTATCGCTACGGCGGAAGACCTCTACGAATGAATATGTTTCTCTAAAACAACGTGAAGGCAAATTCGAAAGTGCAGCAACATGTGCCGTATAGCAGACTATATGAAAGCCATGTACTCCCAATTTTATCAGGACGGCCCCAATCATCACGAATCTCCTTACCAGACACTTCCTTGTGTCGACAGAGGAGATGATGGGTTCTACGAGTATGCGTCCCCAGAGTGAAGCTAGGTCACCAGTAGGTTGCACCTGGATAGCAGGTAGTGTAGATCGAATGTAGGGATAGGGGTTCAATGATATTATTCTCGTCTATCCTAAGCAGTCTAGGGAGACCTTTCCCCTTTATATACCCAACTGCTGAGCTGTCTCCGCTCCTTCAAGCTAACTTCTCCCCTAGTACTGCTTTATACCCTGACAGGTTCAAACTTTCAGTTTCGAGTCTCCATCCCCCAGATAACGTGTCACTTCGTTCGATTAACTCATTTCACCACCAAGTAGCTGACATCTTGATGGTCACCATGGCAAGTATATCTAGGCTCGATTATACACCTATACTTCTCCTTTTGTTCCTGCTTCCAGAAATCCCATAGCTGTTAAGCTAGATCGGCCTAGATGAATTGATATTTCCGACTGGCGTACTCGGGATCTATCAGGACTCTGGCAAAGAGTTAGCCAAAGTGGCTAATGCACTATGCAAAATTGACCTATAATAAAGGCAGATGACAGGGCGTGCATTTGAGGCCATTCATAATATGATAATCTGCTAGGGCTGCAGCTTGACCATCCAATTCCCCCTTGAATTTGGTGGCTTGACTTTGTCTCTACATACAATTAGACTGTCAGCCCTGGCCGCCTACGTCTAATTGGTTTGTTTCATGAAGCGAGGTCTGCATACCCTTACTTCCAATGTCACCTGCATGTCTCTTGAAGGTTATGAAGGACACTTCGATGCTCCCGTAGCCGCAGGCGAACTGCATATTCGGCCGTGCGCGCGTGTAACATAACCTTAGTAGCCTTCTATCTCATTCCTTATTTCACCAGGACTGGGTTTCGGGCCGGAACTTGTCAATTGATGTTCTTCAGAAGAAACCGCATTAACCATGAATCTCTTCCGCTGCTCGCCCTTCCTTATTGACTGTTATGATCCCCCAGCCCGTTCAGAACTCATCAAGCCCTAGGTTAAGGAAATGTGATTTTAGTTCCTCGATGCACATTGATACTGCGTTTGGCAGTAGACAAGCGAAGATGTTCCCACCCACTAGAAGCGCTCCTGTGCTCGCCAAGCTTGTCGAGGGCTTGGGGAGTAGGGCTGTAGTGGGCATGAGAACCCAGTTAATGATGGATAGTATCAGCGTACCTAATAGAAGCGGCTCAAGAATACGCGTTGAAGTGCCGTGTTGAATGACGCGTGTTAAGCCGTTCAGATCCGTCACCGTGACATTATATACTGTCTATGTTATCAAAATCTTGCGAGCTCGAAAAACCTGGGAGGTAATCGTATACGCTGGGATACTACCCTGAGTGAGAAGATGGGGTTTGGTTGCCAGGATAATATCCATGGCGACCCAAATCAGTCTGAGAAGGTACTAGCTGTCGATTCAATAGGCACGGGTCGCTTAGCTGTGTCGACATCCAGGTTAGCGCTGACGAAAGTCGCCTCAATATTGACGGCCTTAAGTGTATCGTTGCATACCATACCTGGACTAATGTAGAATTAGGCTCAGGTAGTTTGGGATCAAAATTTCCCCATACATACAAATATTGGTAACTGATTGAGGAATGTACTACCCCAGGATAGCCAAATTCTGATAGGTAAAAGCTGGATACGGCTAGCACGAGTAAGGCTGATGTATACTCGTCTTCGTTATACAACATTAAGAGGTCAAATATCAAAGTATTGGTATAGAAACCCCTAAAACTGAAGGTTCTGATGTCCGACTTTGAAGTCTTCTATACCACGTTTACCCCCAGGCGGAGACCTTCACATGAACTCCACCCCACGGAATCCCGATAAGTTCAGTGGTTGAGGCCATTCTTGCAGCTTGTACCACAGGATTAAGGCGGTAGAAATATGAATTCAAATAATATAGCCAAGTGAATTCTATTAATATACTTGAATCGAATAGTGAAGTAAGGAAAGGTCATAGCTAACTACATAGCAAATATCGTTAAGCTTATAGTCTTTCCTTTCTTCGCCCTTGGACTCTGACTCACCATGACTATTTACCCAGTTAGCTGCCTTCTTGCAATAAGTCCTCATAAGCCTTCTGACTCATCATACCTACTCACTTATCCCCTTACACCTACCTACAGGGCCCAATATGCACACAAGATCTGTGTAGATCACATAAGCACCGGCTATCATTACTATAGGCAGTTGTCAATTAAAGTATGAACGCGACGCGTGGGATTTTAACGTAAACACAATTTCATTTTCCAATTATAATATAGCCAAATTAGACCTTCTATACAGCACCTAAGAGGTACAGGCAGTAGGTCAAAGTGTTCTTAATTTGCAGGTAACTCTAGGGTCGAACAAGGGTAATCGTTATGAAGGCTTTCAGGGGCTCCTACCACTATTCTACACAGATAGGAGTCTGGATAGTAGTCAATGAATAGAATTCATATCGAAGTTAATAAATAACTACAAAAGAATGACTAAATACAAAGGGGAATATTAATATCATATAAATATAGAGTATGTGCGTAAAACTGAAGAATGGAGTTTGTGATCTATGTGATCTGTGTGATCTGAGGCAGATCACATAGATCAGCTAGATCATAGTCACGTGATGACAGAAGAAAGCGGAAGGAGCTTTTAAGCGCTCAGGCCGATGAGACCTGATCTGCGATTTTCCCAACAGAGAGAGTTCGTAACATTGCCATTGCCCGACAGGCCATTCCCCTCATCTAAGCTAGACAAATGGCACAGTGAAGACATTTTCAGATATTTATCAAGAAGATTAAGATTCGATGATTTCTATTCTGAACCATGCTTATTTCTCAAGGGAGAGGTTCGATATAGGCTGGCCCGAGCTTGGTTTTCCCATCAACATGTTTTAAATCTAGGTCCTTTATGAGATCTCCAGCTCCGACAAATGTCCGCACCTGCCCGCCACAACGGAATATTAGTTCTCAGATAACAAAATGACAAGATGAGTTATTTCCACTCACATTTATCGCGGTGACTTGCCTCTCGATCTCTCGATCTGCTTGGGAGAAATCGATGAGGATACTAGTCCCGCACGTCGGACAGAACTTATGTTCCTTCTTGGCATGTCCAAAACGGTAGGATGTCATTTTGAGCTCGCCAGAGTGGAAGATAACATCTTCACACTTGGGATACACGAAAAGATACCCATTCTTCGTGCATATAGAGCAGTTGCAAGATACGACCTTTGATGAAGCTAGGTCCGGTAATCTCACGGAGAATGTGATCATGCCACAGTGACAGTTGGCATGGTAAGTTTGAATGGAAGTTGATGGGTTGACAGACATCGTCTTCGTAGGTGATCGTACTCTAGGCCCAAGGATGCTAAGAGAAGTGAGTGAGAAGAGCGGGGGAGCCAAGATACGGACAAACTACCTAAATTATCTCCTTCTACATTTACTCTAAGCCTAGGATGGGAATTATGCTGCGCCGTCAGGAAAACCTGGGGCACTCCGCCGCCTCCACCTCCTGCAAACGCATGTTAGCACGGCGTGCAGGAATCTTCTCAATCTGAGCTGCAGGTCTTCAGCACAGATCTGCAGTGCTTTATGGGACCGTCGTAGATTCGCTACCTTCAGGAGACAGTGTTTCTCTTACTGTATGCAGAACAGCCGTGGACCCACAGGTTCAAAGTATTGTTGGTAGAATCAGGTGAGCCAGACTTGCATTTTATTGACACTGATATAGTATCGGCAGAGGAAATAGCAATGATATTTGTATTTGAGATGACACATCGATGTAAAGTGTACCTATTAGAACAGTGGCGTCTTATTTCAAAGCCGACGTGACTACTCATTAGGGAAAGTCGTCACCGCTCTGCTGTCACTGAGTCAGAAGCCTCAAAGCCATCTCACTAGTGATTTCTGTATGTTGTTATCTGTGGTGAGCATGAAGAGACGCAGAGATCCGGGGGGGTGCATCGGGAGACTTTAGGTATGTTGCTCATAACCTTCCCAAGCGAAGCATCCATGTCGTTGGACTTCTCAGACACGATTCGCTAGAGACCTATAAGCGGATTTTTGTCGTCCAGGCCTATCTGCAGCTCCTTCAAAACTAAGGCCACCCAGGAGAAGACTTCCTCTGTAGAGTCTCAGATCTTATCAACTAGGGGCCCGCACTCTTTAGGGCTTGCCTACTAATGCCCCTAGAACCTAGGGTAGCGCTAGAGTGATGGCATGAAAAAATAGTCAATGTCGTCTCTTATCAAGTTGTGAAGTACGAATCGCTGATGCTCGTCAAGACTTCCAGGAAAGGCTCTTGAACTCAACTTGACACACAAATCTTCACAAGTTCATTAGAGCTTATTGTCCAACGATGGAGCATGTCTGAAGGCGCTCTATGTGATTGAGAGATATGGGTAATTATTGTCAAATTCATCTAGGCTATCGATGAAAAGACATAATTATTTGAAATCTTGAATACCCCGGTCCAGGGCGCAAGGCGCACACAAAGTTCAACTAGCCGCGAGAACGCTGTCATGAATTTATCAGACGCCAGGCTAGTACCCGAATTCCTTTGAAGGCCACCGACAGTTCTATCTCTAATATTGCTTAAGAAGATATCACTAGAAAGATGTGGAACTTTGGAGAGAATCTGGTAAAGAAGTCCTCGGATCGGACCTCACATACTCATCTGCTATTGGGCGATCTACAGGAGGGTGCGAGCAGTCATGGGTTGACTAGGGCTCATGGGTTCCTACCCAGAGATAGCAGCAAATCGGGTGAGAAAAAGAAGATCAACTACGGGTATCAGCTCGGGTGATATTAGGTAGGATGTTGTTGGGCAGCAGTGCTTGGGTTATTAACCAATTGACCACCTACACGCCTGAGCTGATACGGACACACAGCTCGCGGTTTCAAAGCATTATGGGCAGAGTGCCATGAGGCTCACAAGCGAAGAACAAACTGAGCTGTAGTGGAAAATGGAAATTCAATCTGATGTTTTCTGGCTGTGTGGCGTTTGTTTATACCACAATACGCTGTATAGGCGACCGCAGGTACTTTCCAGCACCATATCTGCCATGTCGCACAATGTCGCTCATATGGAAGCGTTCCGAAGTGGGAGTTTGGCATCCGAAATTGGAGTCCCCTATACGCGTTTGCCTTACTGATCGAAGACCTTTACGTGACCCTTATTGTACGAAGCTCGGATATGATTATTGATTAAGTTCATTATCGCAATAATGACCGTGGAAAACTCTCAAAACTAGGTACTGAATAGAACGATCTATCATACACGGAGACTACGTCCTTTTGAGAACAGTGGTAGTCATCCTAATCAGGGAAGCGGCTTCTCAAACCACTGATCCGCCGCTCCAGCCCACTGAATGAAGGAATTTATCACAGGTTGATAGTTCTGTAGAGGTCGGAAGCTCTCGATCTCCGTTCTAAAGCAGCCGCTATGCTGAAGAGGAACACCTTCAAAACGATCCTCAATCCACCGCAACCAGGTTTGTCTAGTAGCATCAAGCGTTGGAACGTGACCGGTACCATTTACAACGAGGAATTCGAGATCGCGACTCTTGTTCGACTTCTCCAAGAGCGCGCAGGTCGCGTCGACAGTCTCGTTGGTAAGGGGGTAGGGGATAGTTGTGTCCCCTGTACCTTGCAGAACTAGCAACGGGCCTGCAAAGGGCTTCCGTCCTGCATTGGCGAGCTCAGCATATGTATTGACGTACCATGTCTCATTCCACTCTGGTTTGTATATGTTTGAGTCCAGAAAAAGGGACTTGGAGACACTAGTACCCCCTTGGACCTGGCGCAGCAATTCCACGCGCGCCAGCCCAAGCGGCGTAAGCCATTCGGAAGGGTCGAAGGAGGGATAGACTCCCTTCAAGTACGTGGAGAGCCATGTGAGGATAAGCCAAGGCGGAGAAGCAAAGAGATTGGTCATCGGACTGCCGGCAATTGTCCCGCGGTACCCTTTGGCCAGATCAGCGAAAGCCTCCACTTCCGCCTCCAATAGCTCCGCGATGCTCCACGCGACGCCTCCCCCTTGACTGTGCCCCATGGCAATGAACATGCTCTGCAGTTGCCCTGGGAATGCCTCCCACGCCGCTCGCAGACCGTAGAGAGCGTCGTAAGCACCGGCCGGCGACGTCTCGTACTGATGCGGAATCGGTGAGCCATCCCATGAGGCCGAGATTCCAAGGCCTGCGTAGTCCGGCGCGACGACAGCATATCCCGCTAGAGCGAGGGAGAATGGAGCGTTGTCGCCATACCAAAGCGCCCGGTGTGCGGACGGCGCCCTTGACGCGGTGAGGCCGGCTGTTCCGTGCGCCCAAAGGATAACAGGGGCTCCTTGCTTAGAATTACCAGTACTGAATTGCCGCGGCTGGAAGGGCCAGAGGACAAATCCGGAAGCTGGGACGACGGTGCCGTTCAAATTCTTCGTGGTATACAGGATGCGTGAGAGCGCTAGGTTGGGTGGCAGTACGTATCCGCTTGTGTTGGTATAGTCTTGGACCTTGAGTAATACGCCAGGTTTTAGAGTCGTAGAGTTACACTTCAGTGTCAGTGGCGGAAGTGTGTAGAAGTCGTCTTGCCCTGGCCCACCGAAAGCAAGTTGCGAGAAATCATAACGTATGGCATTCTCGATATCGGCCGCAACGCCAGCTGAAATGTTCGCAGCTTCGATCTGTGCTTGCGTAAGTGTAAAGCTAGAGTTGAAACCTACGGACTGGAGCTCCGTCGTCTGGCCTTGAGCTGTGCAAATACCGGCTGTCAACAGAGCAGCGAGAACTCGAATTGATCGATTCATTGTGCTTGTAATGAGGTTCCGAGGCAGCTTTCTGACCAAGCTATCACTCAAGCTGATACTCAAACTGCGAGAAACATTAGGACTCGATGCTTCTTATACCCGGAACGCAGAAAAAAACACCATGACGTAGATTGATAGCCCTGTACAGAGTAGCCTTCGAACCTCATGTCCGATCAGTTGCCACGGTAAATCCTTCCCGTACTTTACCAGTAAGTTACTATTCCTATTGTAAGTAGCAGTAAGGAACGTCTATCACTTTTAGTAATCTAAGATAGATCTAGTTGAAAAAGGACCTAGTGCAAATAGTATAAATAACTTGAGTTAGGCGCCTATACGAAACCGAGGTTTACTTATCCAAAAGGCTTACGGCCCTCCACTCTAATAATAAAATCAGCCCTATTTAATTGGGGCACTAGTACCAGATCTTCATTAGGTATTACATGCACTAACTTCATCAACATTAGACTAGAGGCTCCTTTGAGAGGCTAATAAGAAAGGGGAAAAGAGGGTTAGATAAGATGATATAGCAGGGAGATTGGGAGATTGAGGCTTGTCAAGCGGACCTGGGCCAGAGCTAGATCCAACAACTGGTATATAAAAGCATAGGTAATTGGAACCTGCTTACAAGTATCGACCTAAACTCTTCTGAAGGCCGTGTCAATATCCCCGCAACGTTCGTCATACCGTAGCATGGATTTATAGATGGCCGTGAATTATCAGGTTCAAGGTACACTCGCCATGTGGACGCGCGTCTAGCAACACTCAGAAGGCCATCGGATGGGCGTCCGAGCAAGCAAAGTCCAACCAGCGAATATCGAAACGCACTAGTGTACATAGCCTACAGCGCCTCGATAATCGGAGCGAGGCGATTGTATCTAGACGCCGTGTTACTCCATTGCGAAGTGGCCCTTCATTTGATGGTAGCGACCTACTCTGGGTTTGACATATAAGAGTTTTTGCAACTGTCGAATTTGAGAGTTCTGCTCCAGTAAATCTTCGTAGTTGACGGTGATATTTATCATTATAATACAAGTAGCCCATGTAAGGTGACCGGCAGCTGCATTCAACGGAGCGCTTCCCCGCTCATTACCAACCACTCAATTCGGCTCCCTGGTGATACAGACACTTGGAGAGGTTTGGGTAAGTCACGCTCTTAGATTTTCATTTCCTATCGGTTGACGACGACGATTTGGGAGACAAAATCCTGCCCTTTGCCAGTTGTCGTTGAGCCTAATCATTGGCACGCTCTTTCATGATATGTCTATTCCTTCCGGGCGTCGAGCACTGAAGGCAGGAAATGATGATGTAACTTCAATAATGAAAGAAACATCACTGGAGGCGAACAAGTTATTTTATCCCCGATTGATTCTATTCGAGGCTCTTGCAGGATCTAAGGATGAGCCCGAACGACGACCGATATCAGGCGACACTATGACAGATGCCTGTCGGCAATTCTTGGATTCTTTTGCGTATTTATGTGACATACGCAAGGGAGGACCAACAGTGACTGCCACAGCATTACAGAAATTGAAGCATAGTAATATGTTATGGCTAGCTGCAAATGAGGGAATCTCAGAGGAGATTAAGGCCTATGCCAACAGAATCCTCCAAATGCTCCGGAGCATGAATACTCAAACAGAATCGAGAATTTGCGATGAGATCTTTCATTATGCCGTCCATATGTGCATGCCGCGGCTTGAGTTTTATAAAAGGAAGCTGAAGATTTACGCGACAAGGTGCAGGATGAAGTTAAGAAAGGCGTTGCCAGACGAAGGCGGTACGAGAATTCCCACCTCTTTGATTTTTTTTTTTTTTTTGCTTGCTGATTTTCTTAGTGCTTTCTCTCAGAAGAGAACTCAAGACGCTTTCTGAACCACCACGAAATTTAGACATGGCTAACCTGATTGAACGGTGCTACGGGATGCGAGGTGGTAAGATTGATGCCATCCGGGAGATGTCGACACAACCGCAAGGGCAAGATGACTTCGGAAGGCTCGCTCACTTCATTGGCCGCATCAGCGCAACACGTTCTGCGGCGAATTCTATTGTGAAAACAACAGGTCAAGTTCCTGATTTACGCTGTATATCAGGCACCCGCTTTGTCGATGCTCCTGGTGTTGTTACTATTGGCCTGGACCTAACAGACATGTCTCCGTACGAAATTGTGCGGGGGGTATGCAAGGATTCTTCAGCCCAAAATGAAAGGACCACACAGTCGGTTCTTCACGCCATTGTTAATCTAGATATTCCTACCAATAGAAACGGTGACGACAGCATACGGGCCAGACTTGCCAATCGAATGACTTTAGAGACGAGGGTTCATGCTGAGCTTCAGATCGCCGATCACTTCAGTCGGCGCGGATATGAGTTCGTCGGCAGAGACAAATACATTGGATGTAGCAAACCGGCTTGCTATTTCTGCTACAACTGGCTCGGATACCACAAACATAACTATGTCCAACCCGCAACCCACCAGAAAATTATCCCGATGTGCCGCGGGCCAGACACCGATATCAATGAGTCTGGCGCAACCATTTTAAAGCAAATGTACGCCAAAATGACCCAAGGTGTCAGCCAAGATATTATTGAGTTCCTTCTCAAGGTTTCTGGCAATGAACCCTCAGAGCGAAGAGATTATTTCCAGTCGACAGAGGGGACTAGTTATCCACCAAGCATAATAGGTAGCCAGGTCAGATAGATTTTGAACGATCTCCCTCTCCTGAATGGTTTCAGTCATTCTTTCCAAACTAGTGTAAATCCGAGTGGAATAATACGCAACAATACGGCAAGCCGGCAGTTGGAGGGTTTATGATCGCCTAATTCGACGCAATGGCTTTACTTATACCACCACCCAAACATAAGGAACGAGCGAGCACCTTACTCCCAGAAGTTAGTAAGGCGGAAGAAGTTTGTCATTGTGCATACCGTCCGAAGATAGGTTTCCTTACCTTCCACCTACAGTCTGTAACTGGACCCTAAATATAACTAGTAAATAATTCAACAAGCGCAATCCGTCTATTTCCTCGTAACTAATGCCGCGGACCTTGACACAAGTGACCTACTACCTATGTCGAGCACATCACGTAGCATACCAAAGCAACACAATGAAGGTTACCTACTCCAACTCTAGAAAGGCATTTGAGGATAAGCTTTACCTAAGAACCCTTATTACCGCCACTAATCTGCATCGGGACAAGTTCGCCCTTGCATGCTTACATTAGTAATTCGGGATGTTCTCGAGTACTTTAGTTTTATTATTATGGACTCAACTACCAACGTATGACTGGCCGTAGCCGCACCTTTTACGCCCGAAAGAAGGTAGGGTTCGAACCTACGCTACAGTAGTTACAGTTACCCAGGTTCGAGGTTAGGTTTACCTAAGTCTACTACTTATTACAGGATTATAGCAATACTTTTAATATACCTTTCTATAGTACTAAAATGCTTTAATTTATTATATCTTTTATTTTTTTTATTCCAGGTTATTACTTATTTATCCTGCTTATATTTCTTTTTTCGTTTTTATTACCCTATTAGTATTTTATATTATTATACTTTTATATTTTCCTAATCTATTAATCCAACCTTTTATATATTAACTTTATTCCTTCTATATAATTTCCTAAATTTCCTTTTATATCGGTTAATTCGTTATAATTTTAACTCCTTATAGTTCACTATTAAGGCCGCTTTTATAATTAATTTAATCAATAATTGTCCAATTATCCTTTTAAATAGTTCTTTCCAATCTTTAATATATAGGTAGTAAAAGTTAATATATATACTAGCATTTATTATTATTTGCCTTATCTATTTAATTATAACTACCATTATTACCCATCCTTTTAATATAAAGGCTAATCTTTTTAGGAATTATTTAACCTTATACCTATACATTTACTAAATCGTTACCTAATTTAGTTAATGTTTAAACGGTATATATTGCTTAAAGACCTCTTTAAAAAGTAATTAAAAGCGGATTATTATAACTAATTCTATAAGTTCCTACATTTTTATTTGTAGGAATATTTTACTTATTGCTTTATATTTAACTATAACTTCGTTTATTTAATGTTCTTTTATAAAGTTATTATATACGATTTCTTCCTATTCGTTTAAGATTTTTACGTATAATTCCTTACATTTTAAGTTTATATATCCGTTATTATATAAGTCCTTTTGCTTCTATATTAAATATTCCCGTATATGGTTATTTATATTTATTTAGAACACTTATTCTCTTGCTATCCTAATCCTTAGGACTGGTTTTAGGGGGATTTCCGGTATTTCGCCCTCCTATATATCTTTCCATCTATTATTAGCAAGCTCGTTATTTACTAGATTATCTATTTCTATTAGATTTTCTATTTCCTTATTATTTATTATAATTGGATCTTTATCATCCTCTTCTCCTTTATCCTTATCATCTGAGGTGTCTTCATTCGTGCCTATATTGTGGTTCTCATCTTCGCTCGACCATTCGTTGTCCGGTTCTTTAGGGCGTTAGGCTTGGTTATTCTCGGAGGGGCTTGGTGCGTAGGTAGGTCTGCGTTCTTTATACAGTGGGGGTGGAGAGTTCGGCAGAAGTTCAGGGGCTGCATTATCCATCTTATTTTTAAAGGTCTTCAATTAGGGCCCTTAGTCCAGGATAGTACGCAGAGGATGATTAGGGATAGAAAGGATGGGCTATTTTATGGTGGTGTTGGGTAGTTGGAGGGTATGTTTCTTAGAAGAGGTGTCTTACTGTAATGGTTGCTTTCGGTTTTATATTATCATCTTAGGGCCAGCTTTATTACTTCCCGTTTATCTCTCTTCCTCTACCTCCTTTCTATTAAATAGCGTAGTTTTTTCTTTTTCTTTTTCTGTATTAATTCTTTACGCCTTATTTATTTAAGCAAAGCTTTAATTAATAGTTTAACTATATACTATAATCTTTATATTAGTTTTATACTTTATACTTTTTATCCTTAAACTTTTTTATATATTTTAAGGTTTATTATATTAAACTTATATATTTTATTTATTAATATTGCCTTATCCTTTATAATTATTCCCTTTATTACATTTTTATAAAATTAGGTTATTTATTATACTTTTTAATATTTATATATTCTTTAAAAGGAATATAATAAGTATACTTTCTATAAGCTTTATATTAAACTATATATTATTAATATTTATCTTTTATATAACAAACTAATATATAGGCTTATTAATAATATTACTTATAGTTTAGCTTTATTATTTAGTTTAAATAATTTGCTTAATTTACCTTTAATTAGGTATAGGTTTATTATTACTATTATTTCCTATAAGTAGTTCCAAATATCTTTTACCTTATCTTAAGTATATTATATTATTATATACTTTATTTAAATATATTATTTAATTATATCTTATCTATTAACTAGGTATTTTTATATTATATTAAGTATTTAAATCAGCTATAATTCTATTTTTACTATTTTATATAATAATTTTTATATTAGGTTAATTGTTTTATATTTATAAAAGTTCTTCTTAACTTTTCTTTATACTTTTTTTAATGTAGATTTTATACTTATAATTTTAAAGATTGCTTTACTTATTTTAATTATCTTTTTATTAAAATTTATACTTTTTAGTTTTTTTTGTAATATTTTAATATATAATTTTTTAAAACCCTATTAGGTAATCTTTTTATTTTCTTTTTCCGTTTATATTATTATTAGGTAGTATTACATTCATTTAGGGCTTATCCTACTCTCCCCCTAATTTATTTATATCCGTTATATAGTATTTTATAATATTTATATCCAATCTTTTAATAATTATTTTATAAATAATTCTATTAACCTTTTTATTTTATACCTTAAGGTGCTTAATATTTTTATAAATATCCTAAGGGTTTTTATATCTAAGTTTTATATATTTTTAATTTAGGTTATTCCTTTATCCTTAAACTGGAACCATACCCTATTACCTTATAGTTTTAAGCTTTAATTAATTATTACTCCTAATTTTGGATAATAATATAAAGGAATGTTTAATACTTTGCTTAATATTTTTAATTCCTTTAAGTATATTTAATTATTTATATAATAGCCCGTATAGCTTACCTATACCTTTTAAATCTATACAATTATATCCAATAGTTTACTTTTTTAGCCTAGCTATTATATTTAAAAATTAATAATTATATTTTTTTATAACATTTATACCTTTAAGGATTTAATTAATTGTTTAACTAATAGGATTGCCTATAATAATATAAGTTCTTTTTATACTTTTAGGGCTATAAATATTATAAAAGCTTTAATAATAGTTTTTATATCTTAATATTTAATCCCATTATTTTTCTTCTTTATATATATATATAAATTTACTATTTTTAAGTCCTTTTTAACCTTATTATCCTATATTAATTTAAAATATTCCTTTTTTAATTATTTTTTAACTATTATAAGCATTTTTAAGAATTTTATTATATATCTTAATAATAATATTATTAAGGTATTAACTATTATTATTCTACCTTTAAATAAAAGGTAATAATTAAGCTATTTTACTATTATATTTAAAAAGCTTTTTATTATATTTATTTAAAACTTTTCTAATTAATCCTTTATATTTATACCTATTAATATACCTAGGTATTAATATAAATTATTTAGTATTACTCTTTATATATTTAAGTCCATTATGTGTAATGGCTGCTTTATAACCGTTAAAATGTAAGACTTGTTCCAGTTTATCCTAGCCCCACTAGCTTTATAATAAATATTTAAAAGTTATTTAACCTAATTTAAATCTCTTTATACTTATAGGTTAATTTAAATATTATTTATATATATTATAAGCTTAACTTTATTATTTCTAATATATATTCCTTTAATAATTCTATTTTTAATTATAAAGCTTATTAAACCCTTTATTACAGCTATAAATAGGAAGTAGCTTAAGGGATTTCCTTACCTAACTCTAAATTTAACTTTTATAATCTTTCTTAGGTATCTATTAATAAAGGGTTTTATCTTAGTACCCCTATATAATATTTTAACCTATTTTATAAATTTAGTAGGGATATTTATCCTTTTTAATATATTTTATAGGTATTTATAATTTATTCTATTATATACTTTCTTTTAATTTAGGAATAATATTAAAAAAACGTAGTTAGATTCTAATCCTTTATACTTTTTAATTATTAATTATATAAGTCTTATATTATTATTTATTATTCTTTTTAATAAAAATGCTAATTGGTATATATTTAATATTATTATTAAAGCTTTTATTAAACGTTACATTAATATTAATATTAATATTTTATAATTTATATTTATTAATGTTAATAGTTTATAATTCTTTATATTTATTTAATTTTCTTTTTCTTTTTATAAAATAACTAAAATACCCTTTATTTAGTTTTTTAATATTATATTTATTTAAAGAATTAAATTATACAATACTATTAAGAAGTTTAAAAATAGGAATTCCTTTATATACTTTTTACGTTTTAAAAGGGCCTTGTATAATTTAACTGGTAATCTATTTAACCCTGGTAACTTTCCTATTATAGTTTTCCGGATAGCCTTTTAAACTTCTTTTCTTTAAATTGCTTATACAATCTTTTAACCCTTTACTTTACTAATTTTTCTTTTAATAACTTTAAAAGTTTACTATTTCTTTATAACTTTTAACTGTTTTTTGTAATATAGTTTAATATAATAGTTTTTTATAACTTTTATAATTCCTTTTAAACTTATTTTTAGTTCCTTATTTTTATTCTCTTTTAATACTTTTATTTCCGTTTTTATATCTATCCTATTTTTTATATAAAATTGTTTAATAGGGCTTTTACTTAATATATAATACTTAACTATTATATTTAAAGTATAAGTTTTATTTTTAAATTTTTAAAATAAATCTTCTTTTATTTTTATTACCTTAATTCTCCTTTTGAAGAATTTATTTAAGTTTTTTCATTTTACTTCTTTTAAGTTATATCTTTTTATATTTAATAAGATCCTTTTTCTATATTTTATTTTATTTTCCGCTTTTAAATATTCTTTTATTACTTTTATTATATCCTTTTTATATACTATTTATTCTTTTACTAGGTCTTTAGGGTAACTATTTTTAAAGCTAATATTTAAAATGTTCTTTATCTAGTTTAATTAATTCTAGCATATATCTATTATCTTTTTCTTCTTTAAAAGGTCTACTTTTAATTTAAATTTTCCTATTCCTTTTTTAAAGTATTTTAAAAAGGTTAGATTAATTATTATTACTTTATAATCTATAAATAATCCGGAGGATATTATATCCTAACTTATATTTTATTCCGCTTAATCTTTCCTTATATATAAATAATTTATTTATAATATTCCCTTTATTATACCCTTATTATTCTTTTTATAAAAGGAATAGGCCTTAAAATATAAATAGTTATATTTTTATATATTTATTATTTCCTTTTTATATTTTAAAAGCTAAATAATAAGTTTAATCATTACTATTATTTATTTAAATATATCCCTTTATCCGTTTTTTCTATTATATAATATTATTGCTATATTTTAATTACCGCTTATTATATTATATAAATGTATTAATAGGTATATTAAAAGGTAATGGTTTATAATATTTAATTATAATAATTTATTTTTTAATTAGGTTAATATATATATATTTATTATAGTTATAGGTTTATTAATTCCTTTATACTTTAAATTACTTATTATAATTCTTTTATCTTTATTTATATATTATATTTTTTAATCTTTATTTATTTATATTATTATTAAGGTATTAAAGATTATTACTATTCCTTCCCTTTATTAAGATTTATTTATTATTATTTTTATTAAAGGGAAGCTTATTATTAACTTTAAAGCTCTTTTTTCTATAAAGAAGGCCTTTTATATTATTATTATATTTATTTCTCTTATTTTAAAGCTATAGTATAATTTATTAAAATAGGCTATATTTTAAATAAATTATACGTTTAGGGTGAGTACCTTTATTTATTTATTATTTATAAATTAGGTTTTTTTTTAAGTATATATAGGTTTTTAAAATCTAATTTTAAAGGCTATATATTAAAATATACCTTTATTATATAGCTTATTTAATTATTATATGTTTAATACATTTAGGCTAAATTAATAGCCCTAATTTATAGCCTTATTGCTATTTTATTTCCTTTTTTTTAAATTATTACTTATTTATCTTTATAAAAGAAGTAAAGTTTAAATAGGTTTAATAGGTTTTTAAAAATAATTATTAGCTTTTCTTCCTAATAGCCTTTTTCTTTTACTATTTTAAATTATATTAATTTATCCTTAAGCTTTATAACCTTTATTATACTTTTTACCAATTTATATAAGCTATATTTATAATCTTTTTTTTACTTTTTACCTATATTAAGGCTATAATGTTTTTTAAAATATATATTTTTTTATTAATTATATTAAAGAGGGAAATATATAAAGGTTTTAAAGCTTTTAAAATATTAATTTTTTCCTTTTTTAAGTAATATTTTTAAGCATTTTTTAAAGGAACTTAGGTAATAAAGATATTATACCAGTTTTAATTATAAATAATAATATTGCTTAATATTAGGTTATATTATAAAAGGAGGGTATTAGTAATTTTTTTATTTATTATTACCCTATCTTTTATATTTTTCCATTTTATAGCTTTAATCTTTAATAATTTAATTGTTTTAATTTTTTACTTCTATAATAATTATATTAAAAGGGCATCCTTATTATTAACCTTAATATATAATTAAATATTATTTAAAAGCCCTTTAATTATATTAATTATTCCTTCTTTTATATTTATACTACCCTTTAAAGTATTAAACCTTAATCTTTTTTTATTTAAGTTTAGGTTAAAGCTTATAACTACCCTTCCCCTTTTTTATCCTACGTTATTATTTTATTAAATTAAAACAAACTTTAATACTATTAATAGGTTCCCTATATATATTTTATTATAAATATTATTTTTATCCTTTATATTACCTTTTATTATTGTTAGCTTTATTATTATTTTAAATAAATTTTATATTAATTATTTATATTATTATATTTATTTTATTATACTTTAAAGGGTTAATAAAAGTATTTAAAACTTTTATATTAAAAATAATAATATTTTATTTATATATATAGTTTAAAGGATTATTTTAATATTAATATTTTTATAGATCTTTTTAAAATTTTTTATTTATTGTTTAGCTTTTAAGTAAAATAGGATATCCCCTTTATTATTTTTTTTTATTTTTAAGCTTACCCTTCCTATATTATTTCCCCCTTTAGCTTAGGCTACTAGGGTAATTAATATAGTTAATATTATAAAGGTTAAAATTATAAGGGTAGGGTTTTATATTTATTATAATTCTTTAAGGTTTTATTAAAGTCTTAGGGTAACCTAAGGGTTTAAAGTAATTAAGGTTATACTTATATTTATTTTTTATAATATTATTTTAATCCTTAATACTTTAAAATATATTTATATTATTTATACTTTATTATTTTTGGATGGAATATTTATAAATACCCCTTTAAGGCCTATAGTCTAACTATCCAAATTTAAAAAGTTTTTATTTTTAATCCTAAACTTTAACTTTTTATAGTTTTTTTATTTAAGGGTTTTATTTATTTATTTTGCTTTTTGTTTAATATAGTTATCCTATAAGCTTTTTAAAAGGTTAAAAAGTTTTATAATTTTTTTATTAAAGTTAATTAATATATATACCTTTATTTTTTTATTACTCCTTTCCTTTATTTTAAAGGAGTTATTTTCCTTTTATATACTTTTTCCTTTAATATAAAGTATATATAAATTAAAAGGGGTATTTAAACTTTATATACTTCCCCCTTTAATAAAGGTTATATATAAATTGGGGGTAGTTTTTAAGGTTATACTTTATATATCCTTTTTTTTATTAAAGGGTATATATAAATTAAAGGTTAATATTTATTATTTAAAAGTATTTTATAGCATTTTTTAATTATAATTAACGTTAAAAAATAACGTAAAGTATATATTCCTTTCTTTATTATAATTTTATAGTTTTTAATTTAAGCGATTTTTCTTAATTTTTATACCGGATAAAAAAGGTCAACCTTTAGCTGGTCCTTAGGTTAAATGGGTAACTAGGTAGCCTTTTAATGGGTAAAACTATTGGGTATCCCTAGGTATTATAGTAGACCTTCGGATTCGCTAATACCCTATTAATCTAAATTATATAATGCATTATCCGATCGAACAAGGAATGTAATCATTTAGTTAACTACTTTTATTTGCCTTATCCAGGGATTTAGCATTTAGAATTGCAGTTTTAACGCCCGTACAACTCCGTACCCGAAGGCTGAAGGCATCATACCTAGTTGACCTCACTAACTGGAGCTAGCGCGTCTTAGATTAGTGGGTAGAGAGACTGCCGACGCGATCTGTCACTTGCGGGTAAGGGACAGTATAGCATCAAGCGGGTATTTCCATCCGTTCGATCGGCTTTACGATTACAGTCAAGACTGTCAGTCGTTTTGCCACGCCTCCCCCAGGCAGTAATTCGGGATGTTCCGACATAGGTATCCAAAATATCTGAAAACTCATATTCATTCAGTCTTATCACACTCACAACTAGCGATGCCGTGATCTAGCGATATATTCATAATTCTTCCGAATTTATCTCGAGTCAACTAGCGAATAACAAGCTGAGGATTACTCAAATAAGACGGAAGGAGGCAGCAAAGAAGGCAGCTATTTTCGTCATGGCATCCTCTCACCCACAAACACACTATGAGGATGGTGGTGACAACGCCATCACGACGGAGACAACGCCTCTCCTGACAACCTCATCACAATCAGATAATGCCCGCGAAGGGTCGAAACCACCCATCTCCTCATCATCACCACCTTCCACATCATCCCCCAAACCCCTCCCCAAAACGCAAATCCTCCTCCTCTGCTACGCCCGCCTCGTCGAGCCCATAGCATTCTTCTCCATCTTCCCGTACATCAACCAAATGATCCTCTCCAACAGCACCCTCTCCGAATCCGAAATGGGATTCTACTCCGGGCTCATCGAATCTCTCTTCAGCCTCACGCAGATGCTCGTCATGGTATTCTGGGGCTACTTATCCGACCGAATCGGTCGCAAGCCCGTTCTCGTCTCCTCTTTATTCGGGGTAGTCATCGCAACCGCATTATTCGGTCTAGCGAAATCCATCCCGCAAATGATCCTCTTCCGTTGCGCAGCAGGTGTATTCGCAGGAAGCATCGTGACCATCCGGACGATGATCTCAGAACTATCCACCAAGCAAACGCAAGCCACGGCCTTCTCATGGTTCGCGGTGGCAGGCAACATAGGCATATTCATCGGGCCGCTCATAGGCGGCGCGCTGGCCGATCCCGTATCGCAATATCCAAGCGTCTTCGGGAATTCGGCATTCTTCACGAAATTCCCCTACGCACTATCCAATTTCGCCGTCGCGGGGCTCGGTATGACAGCAGTTCTCACGAGCGCACTATTCATACACGAAACGCTCCCTCGCAGCATTCCCAAACCCGACAGCGAAACAGCATCAGAAACACGCCCCCATCGCACTTCCACCCGCTCTCTCGTCTCGTCCCCAGGTGTATCCATAGTCCTCTACAACTACGGGCACGTAATGCTCCTGGCCTTCGCCTACACAGCCGTAGTCCCCGTATTCTGGGCAACATCCGTCTCTCTCGGCGGGTTAGGCTTCTCGTACCTCCAAATCTCCTTATTCATGGCTCTCACAGGTCTATCCCAAGCGATCTGGCTTCTGCTCATCTTCCCCCCTTTACAGCACCGATGGGGTACAAACGGCGTCATGCGCGCCTGCGGAAACGCATACCCTTTCTTCCTAGGCTGCATGCCTCTCTTGAACGCCGCGTTACGTCTGCATTCGCGCGCTGGGGATGTCGCGTTCTGGATCATGGCGCCGACGTTCTTGTCGCTTGGGCCGGGCGTTAGTATGGCGTTTACAGGGGCCCAGCTCGCGCTCAATGATGTCTCGCCTTCGCATGAGACGCTGGGCATGCTGAACGCGCTGGCACTGACGTTGTCGAGTGGGTTGCGGTCGTTCTCGCCCGCTTTGTTTGCGAGTATCTTCGCTATCGGCGTGGGGAACCAGTTCTTTTACGGCTATTTGGTCTGGATTGTATTGGTACTTCTGGCGCTGGGATTCACTGTTTCGACGAGATATTTGCCCGAGACAAGTGAAGAGCCGCCTGATAATGAGCACGCTGATTTGGAGGAGGATGCAAGTGATCGTGATTCTAATACGACTATTAGAGATTGAATAGATAAAGGAATTGGGAATATTAGTACATATACGTAAATTGCTAGACAAGGGTTTACTATATTTCACGCCTGGAATAACATACTAAGACTGTAGATTTTGAACATCTTGAACATCATTTTTAATAGACACATACTGAACGATTGAAACAATTATACTTCGAAAATGTGCATATATTTATCATCTATCTCAGTTGCCCAAGATAGTGGCGGTTCTATAGACCTTTGATATTCCAACCTCCAACAGTTCTATCCTACAACGGTGGGCATCATATATCAAATGAGTGAGGCTATTCTCTACTACGATTGCTGAGCCAACGCTTCATGACGAATTCGCGGATTTTATACTGCTTCAAGATGCTGGAGGGATCCGAGGTTTCTGTAGGTGGTGGTATGTCCACATATACAAGCACCATGGTCTTCAGAGCATGAGTCTGAACCCGATTGATCGAATGTAACCAATGCCATGACCGTTTTGGAGATGCATGATCGTGCGTCTTCCAATATGGATCTGTGTAAGCGGGCAGGACAATGACAGCAAATTCGGCATGTGCGAATACAGGTCCACCAATGTACAGAAGCCAGTCGACTCCGAATTTGATCCCGGGCCTGGGAACCCATCCCAACGACCGAAAATGGTGATAGACGGCGTACTGTACAAGAAACGGGTCGTCTGGCCGCATTACAGCCGTGCTGGGAGAGTCATAAGACAACCGGCGAAACAATGGAAACAGTTCTTCAACTGCCATAACTTTGCCTGTAGTAGGGTTGACAACAGTGAGGGCGCCCAGGCCAAAGGTGAGATAGAAGGTTTCTTCCATGGTCAGCTGGAGATGCTCCCTATCTACAATATCCAGCGAAGCCGCCGAACTTTCTGTAGCCACTGGGACATCCGACATCTCAGTCGGAACCTCTTCTCCACTCTGTGACAATCGCAACGATTCATTTGCGACATCAATGCTGGATACCTTGCCATTTGATAATGACTTGATGTGAGGGCTTGCTGGAGGATCACTAAGTTGGAAAGTCGTCGACTCCACAGTAGGTGAAAATCGTACGCTTTTCCTCCGCTTTAGGGTTGAAGCAACGGCATCTGGTGCCCCCGTGGCAGGTTCTGTCGCAGTAATCTCCCCGTTCAGCAAAGGGAAGGGAATCTTTTCGTCTTCACCAACGCTGTTACCATTCACTATAGGACTGGCGGTAGCATTCGTAGTGATGGTCCCAGGTGGCGTTTCACGAGTCAAGCCGGTCTGACCATCTGGTAAAATCGTATTTGACGAGATATTAGACGTTATGTGACCATTAGTGAGTCCGAAGGGCGATAATTGAAGATCTTGAAGTGAGTTGGGCAAGGCGAGAAGTTCCTTGGGGCCAACTGGTGCAACCCAGGCTTCTGCAAGCCGGGTCTTTAGGATTGCTTCCTGTTCTTTCCTCGCACGGTCCCATTTCATCATCTTCCGCTCTTCACGTCTTTGTGCAGTGATTAATTCCGAGACCTTCTTCTCACCCTGTCCCTGCCTATTCTGCTCTCGTTTTAACCAGTTCGGCTCGCTTCGGCTGTAACTACCTTTCCCGAAAAAGCCCTGCTCCCAGAGAGCTCTGATTGAAAGGGGATCGTGAATGTGCGCGGATCGTGTTTCGAGCGACCAGCGGCCTTGGTGAATAACCGAAGGTTCGGCCGGAGGTGGAGAGAGTAGCTGGTTGGTCCAGGCCCAAAGCACATGAAAAAGCGACAGTGGGTTATTGGGATAGAAGCTCGGCAGAGGAAAGGTGCGGATCGGCGCAGGCAAGGCATAGAGCTGATGAAGAGGGATCTTCGGAGGTCTAGCCGACGACTTGTCCTGTTTATTCCTAGGCTGTTTGTGGCCTTCATTTCCGGGCGCGCCGGGCGCATCTATTCTCGAGTTTGCCATGGTCTGTATGACTCATTTCGATACCTTTTTTTTGTGACGAGTTAGCAATAGCTCTGTCAGGCGCCTGAAAGGTAGATTTTGAAAAGAGACAGACAAGCTGTTGGGTTGATCGCTCAGATACCGTTGTAGTCTATATTTGGACACTCATCGAGACTGAGAATGAACCCGTTTGTCTCTAAGTTCCGAAATAAAGGGTGTCATCACTGCGATACGATATAACCCTGACTTGTATTGTCTATCCTTACCACGTACAAAACAGACCGGTCATACCCCGTCCGCTTCAAGTTTTCTCCGTGGTTGTGAGAGAAGAAAAGCAAGAGGAATTCCAACTTACCGTCTATTTGCGCAAAATAAGCAGTACTCCAAAAACAGGGCTAGGTTTGCCAATCACAGCAATGTCAAAGATGGCCTAGACAAGCTGAGAGATAAGAATAAGGTAGCCTGTGGGTGGCAGGCGAGCAGCACATAGCTCACATATTTTCAAGGTGAGAGACGGTGACGCCAGCGACTGGTTTGCGCTGTGAGTCTATGACTGAGTTGAGTTGTGTTTGAGGGATGGGAAGAGAAAGAGAAGAAGTGGAAGCTCAGCTCCAATTCAGATCATTTTTTTTTCGTTCTGTGGGGAGCTTCGGCGTTCGGGCCTTTTTAAAGCTTGAGAGGGTCGCCGGTGGGGGGAGCTCTACACAGTACCTGAGACCGGTGCCTATAAATGCCCACTAACACCGCTAACATGAGATCTAATCACCGCCTACAGGTGCTGGATAGCACTTTTCTAGCGCCTTCAGGTACAACTAGCACTTCCCTCTTATCTACAACAAACCTAAGCGAGCGCCTCATTAATTTGTCTATCTACTCGTCCGTCTACTCGTCCGATATGCAATTACAATTTTCAACGATTCGGAGCGGTGACTTTCTTTACGTTGCTAATCTAATTAAATAGGAACAAGGATAGGTGGTAGGTACATATAGAGAGGCAGACTACCAGTATTGTGAGTCCCGTGTGGAGCAGTGGCTAGAGTTAGAGCGATCTATCCAGTATCTAGACAGTGATTTTCAATGTGACGATGCCATTGTTTTGAATTTTTTTTTTCTTTTCTCTCCGGCCTCTCTTCCTCTTCGCTGTTGCCCGCCCCTCGTTTGGTGATGAATAGTACATGCCACGTGGGATATTACTGCGTAGCTTGATTGGAATTTTGAAGTTACAGAGAGATTGGAAATCTACCCGACCATCCCAACTAATATAATCTAGGTTACCTTAACCTACAGCAACACCACTCTTTGCCGTCAACTGTCTACTCAAAATACATATCCGCTCCCTCTACTTGTACCTACACCATGTCCATCTAATGCACACGATAATATACCTGCTAGCCTGTGTGGGCTTGTTCTGGGGCTGTCTCGTTCTGGTCGTCCAAGGTCTCGGCACTTTCACGCTGTACGCATTACGTCCCCATGCCCTGTCTATTTTGTTCCTTTTCATTTTCTTGGTTCGGCACAGTATAACCTGACAAATACCCTTGACAACAGTTTCCGAAACTATTCCTCGATACCCAAGAAACCCGTCTCACCGACTCTGCCCAAGCACGAAATCCCCCATGTCACCATTATTCGTCCGGCCAAGGGCCTCGAGCCCGGTCTCTACGAATGCCTCGCCTCCGTCTTTCACCAGACATACCCTCGAGACAAGCTGACCATCTACTTCTGCGTCGAGTCGAGACAGGACCCAGCTTATCCCGTTCTCTGCAAACTAGTCGCCGATTTCCCAGACTTCGACGCCAAGGTCTTCATCGAGACTGACGACCCTTACCTCACCGAAGAGCAAGCCGAGGCGAACAACATCGGCCCAAACCCCAAGATCCGCAATGTGAGCCGGGCCTACAGGGAGGCCAAGGGGGATATCGTATGGCCCATCGACTGCAACATCTGGATCGCCAAGGACGTCGCCGGCCGCATGGTGGACAAGCTATGCGGCTTCCTGCCCGACGGCCGACGGGCCAAGCCCTTTAAATTCGTCCACCAGCTCCCTCTCGTCGTCGACACCGTGACATCCATGAGCCACGTGGGAACCGAAGGCCAAGCTCTCCTGTCAAGCGCCTCAGTGACGGGTGGCTCAGGTACAGGCGACGTAGGCGTGCCCTCATCTGTGCTCTCGCGATCATGGGCGCACGGCGGCGGAAGACTCGAGGAGATGTTCATGGCGACCACGCACGCCAAGTTCTACTGTGCCATCAATACTGTCGGAATTGCGCCCTGCATAGTTGGCAAGAGCAACATGTTCCGCAAGTCTCACCTTGACGATGCTACTGATCCCGCCCGTAATCCCATCCTCGCTCAGAAGTCCATCCCTCTTCCCAAAGGCATAGACCATTTCTCCTCGTACATGTGCGAGGATCATGTGATTGGTGACCTCCTCTGGCGCACCGATATCCCTGGATTCGCGAACCACGGCCTCGTCTACGGCGACCTAGCTATTCAGCCCATGGCCGGTATGTCTATCCGCGCATACACGGCGCGTAGAGTCCGATGGCTCCGCGCTCGGAAGTGGACCGTATTATCCGCGACCTTGGTCGAGCACGGCGTCGAGAGTCTTGTATGCTGCTTTTACCTCTCCTTCGGCCTTACGACGGTCCCTGTTGTTCACGACAAACTCGGGATCCCTCAGACTTGGTCCGCCCTATTGTGGTGCTGGGTGCTAGGCGTTACGGTTTGGATACTTGTCGACCGAGCCGTATTCAAGAGATTACATGCCGGGCTGAGTATCTCAGTTGACGATGACACACCGGCATTCGCCCGGGGTTCCAGCCGTGGTGGAGCTGAAAAGCGACTATTTGGCGAGTGGCTTCTCGCCTGGGTCGGGCGCGAGGTCCTTGCACTGCCGATATGGACCTGGGCCGTCTTCCTCGGCACAGGCGTGAACTGGCGCGGCAGACAATTCCGCGTGCGCTCGGACATGACCGTCGTAGCAATGGACGAAGACACGAAGGATGCGAAAGGGAGGAGCGCGCAAGCAGCGAATAGGATAGGTGGTAGAAAGATAGATTAAATTCTCCCATGATACCCTATTTTTCGTAGAACAATATAAACAAGACTTAGATTTATCTAACGGGCCGTCGAAATTGAAAAGACGAAGTACTAGTAAGATGATATGTGGAAACTTTCAAGACGAGAAAAGGGAGGATTACTCCAGCAAAATAAAACCGTAACCTCGGCCCCCCCATTCCAATACAGCAAACAAACAGGGTAGGGAGACAAACAAATGGACTGCATAACCAGAAAAGCAAGGCAGATCAAGACGCCTAGAAAAGCACGAAGGTTATCATACGCTGTCTACACTGAAATCACCAGACTTGTATACAAATTTTACATATTCCATAGAAAGAGCGAAATATCTAAGCCACTAACCTATATCTACACATTCATTCTCTAAAACCATGTGATCTAAGCTCAAGCCCATAGGAAACATATGTACCATCATATCATTCCATCTCTCTCTCTCTCAATCTATCTCTCGAACTGCCTCTCACAGCAGGAATCAAGGCAAGATATCCCAACCACACGCATTCACGTGTTCCTGCTCGCCTGAATGAATGTAAAGCCCTACAAGTCAACCTAACCCAGTCGCATCCCCCGGACCAAACCTAACTCAAACTGCGTCTTCACGCTTATATATCGATACATGATATTATTTCGTAGAGCTCATTCCCTAGATTGAATGGATAATATATGATTTTGAAAACGAGGAAACGTATAGTAAAGAGGAAGTGAGATATACAAATGCACGAATTGAAAATAGGTAGAAAAAAAATCGTTGCTATAGCTTATCTGATCTGCCAGGGCAGAGAGAACAAACAGAGCACGGGATGAAACAGCACACGATCTTCAGATATCCAAAGACTTTTAACACACCGAATTCCATATCTGCAATAGCTACCTAAAGCAAGTAGAAAGATAAACAAAATGTTTAGTCTAGTCACGGAGTATGTAGATAGTGAAATCTCACACCTTCAAACTGGGTAGTAAAACGAGCTCTATTCCGTATACTATACACACTAGTATTCATGATTTGCACTCATACATGACTAAGTCACCATAGATATAACACATCAAATAACACATCAACCAGCATAGTCAATTCACCAAACCTCAAAGAGAATATAGAAGAGAGAAGAGCGAACTATATAGGGGTATCAGAAAATAAAGTGAAAACCAACAATACAAAACCTTTCAAAACAACAGGGATTCCATAACATCCCATCCCATACAACCAGAAATGCCCTGCCCTGCCGGATTCCTTATGTATATGCTAGGCTCCTTTACCCAATCCTGTACCTTGATATATGCAATGGGGAGAAAAAATAGTCCCTAATAGGACCGTGAACATGCAAAATCTTCACCCTCGAAACGTAGCACCACATAACTTAAATCTCTCTGCTCTGACTCATGAAATTCCTCGCAAGTTCATCGCCGCCTTCTTGCGCCGTCTCCATCCAGTGCAGCGCAACACACATGAGCGCAGGATCGCTCCTAACATCCCCATTAATACCAGTAGGATCCGCGCTGCCGCCACCACCAGGCATTGACGACGAAGAACCCACTAGACCCAGTCCAGTTCTAGCGCCGCGGTCTCCCTGATGATGCCGCATGCTACTTCCAGGCCGGGTACTACCCGAGGTTTCCATAGCGGGCAACTGTTTAAATACATCGCGCGGTTTGGACAGTGGGAGGGTGGTCCGAGCGACGAGCTCAGGGTTGGATAGCTGGAGTAGGCCCAGTTCACGCTGCGCCGTCGGATCGTTCTCCTTGGCCGCGATCGTCAACATCCTGGCGGCGTCATGCAGAGAGCTCTTCGTGAACATGGGGTCCAGCATGCTACCCATGCTGCCCATCCCATAACTACTGCCTGTGCTTGACTTGCGGGAGGCGGCTACTATCCCATCGGCCACCTCAACCATGGTCGAAACGACTTCTTTCTTGAGTGACATGGCTGCCACTACCGTATCAAAATATGCATCGTTCCGATCGAGGTCAAGAACAGAAGAAGGTACAAAGGCACTGATAAATTGTAAATCACGGAATAACGTCTTGGGGCGAATGTCTATATCGCGGAGTAGAGACTGCAAAACTGTGCGTAGTGAATCTTGGTGTCCTTTGTTGATAGGAGCGATCGATCGTGTTTCAACGTCTGAGGCACTCCGTATGCCAAGGCCCGATGCTGACGGTCCGGCGTGTATAGCAGGACGACGGTCCTTATCACCCTGCTCTTGTTTTGCAGATGCTCCTTGGTCGTCATTGGAGTTCGGCTGATTTCGTGGAGCCAAGCGTGAGCGACGACCACCCGAAGACAGAGAAGCGCTGATAAGCTGTTCAAGCTCGTACAGGATGTTTAGTTTGGTATATGGGTTGGGGTGGATAGAGAACATCCTCAAAAGTCTCTGGTATGCTTTCCTGTATGGAAAAGAAGCCGTGTCTTTGAGAGCCGATGAAGAGACACTAGCCGAGGCCTTCTCATTAGCCCCTGTGCTGCTGTAGTTCCGTACAGATGGGCTATCGCGTCTGTGTATTGCTTGTCCAACTTGGGAGTCTCCAATTTCACGTAAATTGATGGAGCTCTTTTTCTTCTCGAGGGCCCGCTGCCTCGAGGGTCCAGTGTTTGCTTCTTGAGTCGCTGGCCCGCGAACTTCATGCTCTGCCGATCTAAGCTCTAGGCACTCTTGACCCAAGTCGTTAAACCATACATCTGTTTCCGAGCCGTAGGCGTAAAGGAAGTTGCCCAGATCAGATAATAGGAGACTTAGCAGTGTTTGGCGAAGGTCCGACAAGAAACGGTGCTTTTCTTCCGAAAGGCGTTGTTGCTGGACAGTCTCAGTAGACGAGGCCGTTGTGTCGGGTTGTGTTAGTGAGGCAGTTGAAGGTAGCGACTGTTGATAAGGATGGGAAAACAAGCCTGGTAGGCCGGACCGGCTCCCAGTAGGGGACTGTGCACGAGAGGTTGCCGAGCTGCTGGCTGACATAGTTGAGTTGAAAGGGGAAAAGAAGGTTGTGGCGGAATCGATTGATGGTGATGAATGGCCGTAGTGATATTCACGGGAGTCTAACATATCCAGCGCAGCTGTGCTAGCTCGAGACAGACTATGGCGACCCGAGTCGATGGAAATCTGACTCCTATTATGCATGGACATGTTGCGCAACACCGAACTAGGGCGATTGGCAGACGGTGTCCATCTTCGGTTATACTCGCTGCTAATGACGCTCATAGCATCATCGGCTCCATAGCTGCTCTCACGATCCCGGCCACGGCGGGGAGGGCCATCAAATGTTTTCCGATCTCGCATGTATAAAGCGCTGGACCAAAGAACAGGGTTTGCTGTCACGCTGTCGCCAACTAATCTGGCCACACAGTTATCGATCTCGCAACAGAGGCGGTGGATTCGTTCTTCGCCCGCACACAGATTTTTCACATTTGATTGCTGCAGCCACTTCTTCGTCTTCTCTACCTGATCATCCGTGAGCTTGTTAGGCCCTCCTTGATCCTCTCTAGCGGCGAGAAGACTAAGCATCTGTGATTCTGCCTTGTGAATGAAATTCAGTGTAGGGTTGCGCGCGAGCTGGGCGCGGCTTTCTTGGAAGGAACCTGGCATGCGGGGCACGCCCATAATCTTGAGGGCACTGCAAAGGGTGCGGGCATGGACGTAGACTTCAGAGTTCCGAACCTCTGTTACATACCACATCTTGTCTCGAAGGGCTTTGAGGCGGGTCATCATAGTATCGATCAAACCTTCATGTCTTTCCTGGCTTTGCTTTAACCAGATAAGCCAGGCGTCGTACTCTTCAATGGCTGATGCAGACTGATGCAGTGAATCCCGAGGACCGCGCGAGAATATGTTGAGTAAAGATGCGAAACCATTTTTCCGGAGCGAAGGAGATACCAGAGCATTCAGCTGCTGGAGAGTCTTCCAATACATATGCGCTGCTACAAAGTCCGATTGGATTCCTGACTGCGAGGATGCGGCCGTTAACATTGCAATTAACACTGAATGATCCCCCGAGTCATTAGTATTTTCTTCACGTTTTCGGTACGGGTTCCGGCTGTTCATGCTGATGTTTTTCTCCGGGGTAATGATCTTATTCTTAGACCGGTATTTCTTCAGTCTTGATGCGCGGTTGCTAAATGTCGTGTTTTTATCACCATCCTCGATATTTCGGGGTATTTCGAAGTCTTCTACAAGCCTCAAGACAGAGTCGCGGAGTTGATGATAATCTTTGCTGAGCACGGACTTTTCCTCTAGCTCGTCATCTTCACTAGCTGCAGACGAGATTTCCTCATCTTCGTCGTCATCCGGGTCGTAAGTCATCTGTAAAGAAAGTTTTTCTCCATCGGCAGACACGAAAAGAACCGCCCACCTCTCGGCACATGGGTGACATGAGCCAGCCACAGCATCGGCGCCGAGGACCTGAGCCATTTCACGTATGGCAGCGCGGAGCTTTGGGCCATCTTCTTCATAACTGTTCGGTGGTCGGGAAGGCGCATCCGAAAAGGGGGGTGAATACCGTTGTGGTGTACCCAAAGCTTGTTCAAGCAAAGGCTCATAAGACGTAGTTTCGCTACGTACAGGCGAGACACTCATTCCTAGGATAGACGTTGTATCCATATCACGTCTGGATGTTGCTACGGAAATCGGCTGAGAGATGGCCGAGAAGCCTGATATGGATGGCGCGGCAGACCGAGCGCTGCTTGAGTGAGCAGACTGAGGCCGACGTTCTGGGAAAAGGACATTGACAAGAGTAACGAGATCAGCGGGGCTCACAACGAGGTAGGGGTGCACCTCGGCCGTCTCTCGCAAGGAAGTGATGGATCTGGCAGGAAGTAGCCTCGCCGTCTTTGGGCTCCTCGACGGCTTGAACCGACCTACTAGATTCTCGATGTGCTTCTTGATCTTCAAAGGGGTAGACACGGGCTGTCCTAAATGGTGAGGCACTAGCATATCATTAACCAAGTCCCGGGCTTTGAGCGCGACGTTCTTGAGTATCCTTTGGCAGCCATATTCGGTAATATTGTACTCGGCCATCATTCCAAAGTTCTCGGGATGGATTAGGACTGCCGTCAGCCAGTTGGAAAATATCCATTTGTATACAAACCAATGTCGCGTAGAGTCGACCTTGGACGGGGCGATGTTTTGTAGGTGGCGTAAGATCTCATTTCCTAGTTCCAAAACACCTTCGGGAATACCAGTGCCATCCTCATCATCAAGGAGGTCAAATAGTTCATTCAAGACCTGATCATAGAATTCTTCGATCCTGATTGTATCCTTGGTAGTCCAATCTCCGATATCGTGGAATCTGTTGCCTTGAGGATCGTCGGCCCTGTCTAGGAGGAAAGCCCCATCTTTCAAGACTTTCATGATAAACCACTCCATACTGGATCGTCCGGACCAATCACGCATAGCGGACCAAACATTGACTATAGCCACGAGGACGTTTTCATACTCAACGGGAGCGGCCTGGATCAGACGGGAGCAGGCAGTGGCCCATACCTGGGTTCTTCGCTTATCTTCAGCACTGTCTGGTCCAGCAGAATTGGCGAAGCAAGTGTAAATGAGTGCAGATAAGGGGTCGTGGCGCTGAAATGATAGAAGCCGCTCAACAGCACTAGCAGAGCTCTTATTCGCAGCGCTGGTACTTCCGCGCCCGCTAGATTGCGTGTTACCAAACGGCAGAACAGATTCTATGGGATCCAATCCAACATGGAATACAGTGAGAGCCTGGAGTTCGGTCACGCTAAGGGCGCACAATCGGGATGCCAAGTAGTCTGGGTTCGTGCGTATTTGGGCTAGAAAATGCAGAATTATCTCTCTAGATGAATTGTCGAGGTCAGCGAGAAAGGGCGTAACAGGACTGTTGCTGATACTCCCTGCGACACTAGGTGGATTGTCCAGTGTCTCGGACGATGCCATGCCCAGCGACTGGAGAGGCTCCATGTCTGGTTCCAAAAGAGCGTAGCGACGGGTGGCATCGCAGCTGTTACGAACATCCTGAACAGCATCATATACCTTAGCAAACATATGGGTGTCTCCAGATCGAAAAAGATCGGCCAGATTCCGCTGCGTGGTTTCGCCACAGCGGGTCAGGCGCGCAGACAGAGCAGTTGAGATTAGACTTCTTTGAAGACGAACACGCGTATGAGCGCGCTTGCGCTCTTGGTATTTAGAGAGTCGAACTAAATGGGCCAGTTCCTGAAGGGTAGTCCCATCATCCTCAACGGTAACGTAATTATGTGTATACTGTGATACATCGCCCAAGAGCGGCTGCGGAAGTGTGCGAGGGGAGTCATCGTCTTTGAGGGTGTCCTTGAGCGTATCGTTAAGAGCGTCCTTGAGAGCAGAATGAGGGGTACTCGAAGATGTACTCGTGCGTTCATTGGGGGGAGCAGCACTCGGTTGAGTCGAAGCTTGAGCTACAAGCGGTTTTTTGGACACACTTGTGCCTGAGTCCTGTTTCACGGCATTGTCATCGTGGACTCGGTGATCGTTGTCGGGCTGATCGCTGGTCAGCTCTGAGGCTGGGCCAGCAGGTTCGGGGGGCGGGGCAGAATGCACAGGACTTCGCGATCGATGCCGGCGTGGCTGTGACGTAACAACGAGCGCATCGTGAGACGGAGTCGGAGGTCTCGAAGGGTTCGCTGCGGTCGTCGGTACAGCTGCAGAGCAGCGCAATAACAAATCAGCAACCACGAGCACAAGACAGAGAAGATAGGTACCCTCGTGCGGTACGGGATCACTCACGAGGGGCTGGATGGACGCAGACCGGAGACGAAAGTGAGCGCTGCATGGAGATCATGATGAGTCCATAAAGAATGGACAATCAGCAAGGAAACAGCGTCTGCAGTCGCAAGAACGCCCTGACAGCTACTTGGGCACGAGCCAGGTTTGCGGGGGAGCTTTGCGACCGGCCAGGGTTTTGCGGCGCTGCCCGATTCGGATACGTAAGGACTGTAAGGGTTGCCAGAGACTTTTCTGCCGCAGCAGTTGCGGATCGAAGCAGAAAAGGACTTCGTTTCGATATAAAATCGAATCGAAACAAGTCGTCGACACAGTCAAGGCTCGCGCGTGGTGGTAGGATAGCTGTTTAAGCTAATCCCGGCAGGCCTGGCTGGCTAGCTGGCTGGCGGAGGTTGGGTGGACCACGGGAGATGGTGTAAGAAAGAGGGAGGGGGGTTGTCAGAGTTAATAGGTAATGGAGGGAGGCCGGTCAGGCGGGATGGCGATTTTAGCTCATTTCAGCGGCGACAGCAACGTCGGAGCTCGGGCAGAAATGCGTGTAAGTAAGGTATCGAGTTGGGTGTGAGCGTTGGAGCGAGAGTGGGTGTGGATAGTTGGCGGGCTGTCTGGCTGGCTCGCTCACTCGCTGGGCGGGTAGGTAAACGAGGCAGAGGAGCAAATGGTTTGGTGGTGAACGGTTCTATTCCTGTCCTGTCACCTTCACCGTTGTGCTGGCTGTCCCAAGTTCTACCGATCCGTCTCTTTGGGGGGGTGTTCAACCTCCAAGAAGCCCCGGAAGTAGATGAGGAGTATAAGAGAGAGGAGTCGTGAAATTGGGGGTGGGATAGCAGAAGAAAGCGGCAAGCTCTCTGAGGTATGTAGTTCTAAGGAGAGAAGAAGATACAAACAGAGATCAGTAATCAGTACATGATGATGTAGGTACTCGTTACAGGTAGAGGGGGGGCCCGTATATGTATGTATATGTATATGTATCGGTGCAGTATTTGGTCTGTCTGTCGTGTCGTGTAGACGAGGTTCCAAGTGTCGAGATATGAGATATTGTGTGTAGGACTAGGTGGGGAGCGAGGTATAGGGCGTGAATCAATACTTTCAATGTTCATCAGACAAGCAGGTCGACAGGTATCAGGTATGTAGACAAGTCTGTGGATCTACCGTATGTACATATAATTAATGTCTGCTGTAGGGGATGGATGCCATGCAATATGCTGTAAGTAGTGTAGAATCGACAGACGTATGATATGTATGATACAGGTAGGTATACCTACATACATGTAACATATCCAGGATATAATAAGTATGGATGGGATGGGTGGAATGGTGGATGAATCGAGGTTGAGATGCGTGAATGAAATACCTACGCAGATGTACCTTTTCTGGTCCCTGGACTGATGTGATGGATTGTGATGCAGCCAGCCAGGCCTACATACAGCGCACATGTAGCGTACATGCACAGTAGAGCGCGGCCTAGTAGGGATCAGTCAAGGGACCAGTAGGGATGTACCTGGCCTGTATCGGTCACGCAGAAAAGATACTTGGCCATAGACGGACGACGAGTACCGAGAGAGGCAGAGGCGGAGGAGGGAGGAGTCTGAGGAGGAGAAGAAGAAGCATCAGCGCCAGCACCAGCACCAGCATCAGCATCTCCCCTGTCGTAGCCAGCAGCACCAGCAGATGCAGCAGATGCACTGCTACCAATCCACGACGAGCACACCGCATCTGACGGGGATGTTGTGTCAAACGCAGGCGTCAAAAATGTGTCGAAATGTGGTTAAATGTGGGCTGCCATGTCCACTTAGGTAGGCAGATATACCTACACCAACTGTACCTTGCGGTAAGGCCAGCAGACGCACGCCAGTCTCTAATCCCATTCGAGATAATAATAATGTCGGGCGCCATCGTCGTCCTCGTTGTCCTCGCTGTCATCGCGTTGTCTGTTGTCGGTTGTGCGCTGGATTCGATTTTTTGCATTTTGTTTCTACACAAATGACCTACGTCCAGATATCATGGACATACTTACCTAAGTGGGTAATATTGCAGGAGCTGCTGTAGTGAGGGTACACATGTGGTTAGCCATGTTGTTGTTATAGTATAAACCTCCAGCAAATGTTTCAAACACTACCAAAAGAGGACGAGATTCTGTCTCTTCGAGGCTGGAGGAGGGTGAATGTTTCCTCGTGACTGGACATGAACCACTTGATACCGGTCCACTGGAACCCACTATAGACTGTCTCTTTTCTGTCACTTGCATCGTCGTGTTCTTCGCTACCTACTGATTCTCTTTTCCCTTTTCCCTGCTTCCGTTCGCCTTCTGCTTACCTCGATATCTATCTGTGGCACTCGGTGGTGTATGGTGTAGCATGTATACAGTAGCTTGGTTCGTGACATGTAGGGAGTCCTACTTTGGGTATGTATCATCCGTAGCCGGTCCGCCTCTTTGTCCCCGCTTCGAAGTTTTCTCTTCTGTGCGTCCTCGTTCATGATACCTAGGTACTATAAGACTTAGCACATACAGTAGTATGTTCCCTAACGGGCAAAGACGATGCATGGAAGGACTAGTAGATGCTCGAAAGAAGTGTCCGAGAAGTGTCCAAGAAGGCAGAAAAGCAATATCAACACGCACCAAGAATAAGAGACAGGGAGAGACGGGGGAAAGACAGGGAAGACGAGCAAGACAGGGGGGCCCGATGCAGTGCCTGGCTACCAAAGGCGGCAAGTGCCACGAAATGCCGTGCTCCGTGCTCCGGACGTCTTCTTCTTTCCCACCCATCGCCCGCCCATCCCTATCCCTGTCTTTTTAACATGTGTTAACTCTCAGGGTATAGGGTATTACATGTATTTGCTTCATGGATCCCGTCCCTCGGGACATGTTTCGATAGCGGTAGCAATAGCCGCTCATTACCGATAGGTAACTATGCTTGAACACTGTTGTGTACATCACTCGCTCCAATTGAAACATCGAAAAGTCGCAGCTCTTCCATCAAATGCACGTTTTCCGTCTTGTCCACGTAGACGTCCGCCAAACCTGCCAATCTACCAACCAGCTGCCTTGAAACAAGACAACGTTGAAGGTGATAGGTAGCAATAGTAATGGCATGGCAATGCAATATTACCCATGATAATAATAGAAGCGCCTCTCTCCATCAGAAATTCTCTTCCATTTCGCAAAGCATGGCAGCGCATGAGACCTGCTTATTCCATCTTTCAGCTTCTCCAATTCCTACCAATACTGGACTATGCTGTACATGATTCAGGCGCAAGGGAGGAAGGACACTAACGCGACTGCGTGTCTCGTCGTCGTCGTGCGGGCGTGAGTGAGAAAATCCGTGACACGATAGATGAGCTGGTCAGCCGTCCGAGAGGGCGCTACTATCCCACCGCTTCTTTTTCCTTCACCTCTTGTCATCACCATCAGCAGCGACAACAAAGGCAGCAGTTGACTCGATTCCCTTTGCCTGCCCATGCAAGGAAAGTACGTACCCTGGAAAGAAACCCGGCAGGCGCAAGTCATAACGCGGTGACACAGCGCGCGGAAAACGAGATGACGTTCATTTTCCAGCCTACCTAAGAACCAAAGAAAATTCTGATCTTGATTTAATTTGTTTTAATTCGTCCTCTGCTTCCAGTCTGTTCACCAGCTCACGAAACGCCACTGCCAAATGTCTCTGACGAGGCAGATGGCGGATGGCGAGTGGCGGACAGCAGGACTGCGAAAAGGCGGACAGCTGCTTGCTGAGCTGGCCTTGCATCGTGCATGGCCAGTCACCTATTATCTCGTCCATTTGACGGCCAGCCTGCGCTACCTACCTGACCTGCCTGCCTGCCTGCCTGCTTCTTGCCTATCTGTCTATCTGTCCGCCTGTGTTCCTCATCTCGTTCTCCGCCATTTCGTTGTGCTATCTATCCATCATTTGTCCTATCATAACCGACATAACCGACATAACTGTCTCTCTGGTCTATAAACCGATGTCCAGTCCGAAGACGGCCGAATACCTAACCATCTACCGCTACATACAGCATCTTACTAACGAGTTGGCACATTTCGTTGTAGCTTTTTTAGTCAGCAATAATGACCATGCTATGGTGATTGATTGCAAATATATTTCCAATTCTATCAACCAGGTAATGCATTATTATTATTATTATTATCATTATTATTATTCCTCCCCATCTCTACTAATCTCTCTTGTGCCTGGAGCGAAGCGTTGCGCTGGCACGCGAGAGCCTAAAACAGACGACGACGTGAAAAGAGGAGCCGGACGGGGTTGCCAACCCCTCCGATCCACCCAATCCACGTCGTCCACGCACCACAGGCAATCTTGAACGTGCTCCTCTTTTTTTTTCTCGATGGATATTATTCCTGAGTGCCAACGCATCGAAATGGCCACCGCAAGCCCATCAGAGCCTATGAACCAAGACCTCCACTAGTCCAACCCGGCCCGCGTCCACCTCGGCCCTTTGAGTGCATCATCTCCGTAGCTCACGGTTGGCTACGAGCCTCGGAACCCCCGTTGCGCTTTTCCTTGTACCTTTTTCCCGCCTCCCCAATCATTGGTGCTGCCGCTGGCTCGCCCATGGGCGCGTGGCATGGCTCATGGCTTCCACGCCCACAGCTTGACAAGGGACCGGACGAACAGCATGGCGTCGCAGAGGGTAAGGGTAAAGCGAAAGTCATGCTGCTGAAGACACTGAAACTGCCATACCCCAGCCTGGGGGAACCGGCGGCCAATACGTGCGCGTCCGCCGTCCACGCCAGCCCGCTCTCGTGTCTCGAAACGCTTTGTTTTGCTGTCCATCGTGTCCATTCTCGGATCTCCCTTTTCAGCCTTGTGTGACTTCTCGTCTCTGCACGTCACTCTTGCCCCAGCAGCATGCCCCCCAGCATCATCCCCATACTTGGTGGAGTTTCCGCATCGGCGGTTTTTCTTAGTCTTGATTTCCTCGAGGCTACCTGCTCGCCTATCATGGAATAACCTGTTTGAAGCATTGCTCGACATGTCTCGGTTATTCGACGGCTTCTTGTCATAGAAGCTTAAAGCGGCAGCTGGACAAATACGCAACGAAGCTCCAAGGACATGGCCCGGCATGTTCATTTCGGTGTCGCTGTAAACAGCTATATGCCGTACTTCAATAACGTTCCTCAATCGGAGTAGTCTCCGTATCACTCATGGCCAATTACAACGCCTTATCCTTACTATTCACCCTTCCGTGTCTCTCTTTATCTTCCTTTTCGTTTCCTAGCTCATCTGGTGTCATGACTCTTTCACTGTTTGAAATGATATCCCGAATTTTCCTTCGGCTGAAGTCGCCGTCTCGACATGAAAGAAGATCACAAAACCATCCGCACCTTCTAGAGCGCTGGAGCGCGGGAACCAAGGCTACGATGCTCCCATCTACCACATAGGGCGAGCTAACCTCGAACGGGAGTCAAGGTGTAGATGCATAGCTAGATCTGCACTAGCAAGCAAGCATACACCCGACATCTAGACATCTAGGGAGCCATAGTTCGCGCAACACATTCCCTATCTTCCACAGCATTAGCATTCCCGTGGGACTAACTCTCCTCGTTGCTTGCTTGCCTGCCTGCTCCATTCCGTTCCTTTGTTGTACACTACACTACATAAAACACATACACACATATATAGACACGTGCATGCATACACCTCAACATATCAAATAGTGTAACCAAATAGGTTGGGAGTTGAATCGTCACGTCATGCCATGTTGCCAACCGCTGTCAAATCAACCACAGCGTACAATCGCCGAGTAAGCAAGCAAGTCGGTGCTACATTTCGTTTGCATGGCATTTTTCATGCGGAGCACAGAACCTACACCTATCACATTCTGCTTCATCTTGACCTTTTTTTTTCTCTCTGTGTATCCTATCCAATAGGCGACATAAACAGCGTCCTCGATGAAAAATAACGCCGATAGGACCAAACACACTTGGCGCCGACACAGCGATCACCCATGGTTGAATGACACGTTTTGCTCTCGGTAGGTAGGTAGGCAGGATCGTAAACGATTCTTATCGCGAGGATGAATCAGAATTGTATAGCATAGCGTAGCGCAGCATAGCCACAAGATGTACGGCGCGATAGGGACGGTATCCCGAGGAACGCACGGTGGGAGATTTCTTGCTTTCTTGCTTGCTTGGGTGCTTGGTATATCAAGCTTGTTCTGCTCGCGATCCTAATAGCCGGTGTCTAAGCACCTGTTTACTTCCATTCAGTACATGTGACATATATACCATCGGTTATACCATGGCATACCAACCTCATATTTACTGAGTAAGTTGGTAGGTATATCTGTTTATTCACTTGGCGCAGGTAAGTAGAGATCAATCAGGCTTGATGATTTAGCTACAATGAAATTAATCACTGTGTTCATCTATTTACATATCTTTTTCGTAGTACTATCTTAGATACTTGTTTAACTACGTGACGTGATGTGAAGGGACTTGCCTATGTAAGGCTACGCCGTAAACGATACGTAGATAGTCACGTTGGCAGTTGTTGACTTTATATGGGCATATATAAAGATATCCATGATATATCTATCTATGTATAAGTACCTAAGTAATATAGATACCCAGTAGAACGAAACCTATTGATAACGAGTGTATGTATATACGCGCGCGCGTGTGTGTGCGTGTGAGTGAGTGAGTGAGTGATAGATATTCATTAGCAATACCATGTATCACTTTCACAAGATTAATTAGTTGTACGCATATCTCCTGACTCTTTACGTTTATGTTTCAACATAAGTAGCTAGGTAGTTACTTTAGCAATACGTATAGCTTTCTAGCATACTAGATATGTCCTCAGATATCCAGCGGCGTACCTAAGTATCTATTTATTCTTACCCGTAGGGATACAGAACAAGACAATCTTCTCATCCCCATCGCCATACGCCTTATCAACCCTGTAATACCCGCGTCGCTCAAGCTGAATAATGTCATCCTTTTTCAGATTCGTCACGCCCTCGTCACAAAACGCTTCCTCCATCGTCGCAGTCGTAGGATTCAAGAATTTCTCCAAGTCATCGTCTTCTTCAAGCTTGTCCTTCGTAATCAAGTAATCAAAGTCCCAGAGCTCGGCGTCGATAAGCTTCTGTCCCTGCGTAGAGAGCCATGTGACTTTCTTGTCGGTGGAGCGCACGTCGCCTTGCAGGTTTAGCTCGGCCGTTAAGGTGGTGATTGGGTCGGCGCCGGCCACGACGTCGCGCACGAAGGCGTTGCCCCACTGCATCAGCGTGATTTCCTCGCCATCCTTGAAAGATTTGGCGTCGGCCTGGTCGAGCAGGATCTCCTGGGAGAAGGCGACCTTCTTGGTGCCTACGGCTGGGTTCTTGGGGTGCAGCGGCTTGTCTTCTGTCCGGGGCGCCGCGGGGACGCCCTCGCCCTTGACGGCGATCTTGACGGCGTCCTTCTTCGATATGGCGGTGTGTCTGGGGGCCACGGGGTCGATTTCCTTCTTGTTGGTGGCCCAGAAGGCGGCCCAATCCATGGTCACTACGTTTCGCGAGGGGCCTTGCTTGAGGATAAAGTCGCGCAGCGCGGGAATCGTCATGCCACGTCTTCGGACGCCACGAATCGTGGGCATTCGGGGGTCGTCCCAGCCCCAGACTTTGCCGTTGTCTACGAGCTTGGCGAGCTTTCGCTTGGAGAGGAACGTGCGGATAAAGTTCATGCGGGAGAAGTCCCACATGTACACCTGGCGAAGCTTCAAGGTGTCAAGGAACCATTGGAATTGCGGGTTGCGATCGGTATACTCGGTCGATCTAAGAGCATGGGTGACGCCCTCGAGGCTGTCGACGACGGGGCAGGCCAGATCGTAGGTAGGGTACATCTTCCACTTTGTACCGGTGCGGTGGTGGGGATCGTTAGGATTGCAACGGTAGATGACGGGGTCGCGCATCGCCTTGTTCGGGTTGTCGACACTGATCTTGGCCCTGATGCAGTTCTTCAAGCCCTCCTCGGTGGCATTCTTCATTTCCTCAAAGATGGCCAAGTTCTCGTCGACGGCTCTGTTCCTCCTCTTTGACTCGATACCCTTTCCTCTCTCGTCGCGCATAGTCTCGACATCTGTGTCATCAGCATATGCATGGCCGCCTTTGATCAAGGTTAAACAAGTCTCGTAAAGGTGGTCAAAGTAGTCAGAGGTGTAAGTGACGACATCTGGTTTGACGCCCATCAATGCCAAATCTTCGATTATAGCGTCTTGGAACTCCTCTGTTCAAACTTATTTAGCCAATCGTTCAAAACGTCTGCAACTTATTAACCTACCCTTCTCCTTCGACGGGTTTGTGTCATCTAGACGAAGGCGTAGCTTGCCATCGTATGCTTGGTGGGCGAAGTAGTCACTTAGCAGCGCTGCTTTGGCATGCCCAATGTGAAGGTAGCCTCTGGTACACAATCAATAAGCCGAGCTCCATATTAGCCACTAAGAAACTTGACGCTATTACTCACGATGGCTCGGGAAGGAATCGAGCGACGACCCCCTTCTCCGTATCTTGTAGGGCTAAGTTGTAGCTAGCTCCAGCACGGCTGGCGGCTTGAACCTTAGCCTTGCGGACGTTGTCGGCAGCCTTGACTTCGGTTTGAATCTCGGGGTGAGTTTGCTCAACAAAGACAAACCATCGATGAAGGTTGGCATAAGATCCCTTTCGGACAAATGATACAGCTACCTTGTTACTTCTGATGGCAACCCATATCTTGTGGTCAAACTCGCTCAACGTGTAGCCGGACAGGTAAGTGCGCAGAGTCAAGTGCTTCTCGAGTCGATTGAGATGAGGCTCGATGGCCTTGAAATCGCCCCCCAGCGACTCGGAGATGGCGACGAGCTCGTCTACCTTCATTTTGCCCTTTGATATGACAATGAGACAACGAACAGATCAAATTGAAAAAAAAGAAAAAAGAAAAAAAGGAGGTTAGATGTATAAGTACAGAATGGAATAGGAAGACTGTATCAAGCTGTCAATAAAGCCTGACGTATTGTATTGTTATGGCCCGATATCGTGGAGTGTGTGAGTCAACAACAACCCAACATAAGATCAAATATACAGTCAATCAGTCGACCAGTGATGTGATTTATTTGATGGCGGGGTCAAAAAAAAGGCATAGCATTCCATGGCGGGGTGACCGACTCTGTGACGAAGCTTGCAAGGATGAGGGGGGAAGCTCGCTGCCCGATAAGATAAATGGCTGCGATAAGATAGAGAGAGAAGCTGTTGCCTGACATCTCAGGCGTCAACAATTTTATTCATTCGCTCCACCAAAAAGCAGTGCCAAGACCCCGGTCGAACCAATCCCCGTCGATCCAGCCAGTCTCTGAAGCTCCTGGTCCGACATGAGACTTCACGACCGTGATAACGACGAGAACGCACACACAGCCACACAATTCACCACCCGCTATGGTGACGACAAACCAATGCGTCGCCTCATTGGCGAGGCTGAATCTATCATCCATGGCGAGACCAACCGCGGCCACAATACCTAGATTATTGGCGCCCTCATCGACGTCCCAGGTGCGATGGAAGAGTGTAGGCACACGAGCCATGCAGGCACGTGAGAGGGAAAAGGAAAAGTTGAAGAAGAAGCGGAGGCAGCAGCGGTTCAAAGAGTACAAATACGCGGCGCCAAGCAGAGAAGAGCAGTTTTCGCTATGCGATGCTATGAGGTGAGCCGACTCGGTCCCTACTTTATTTGCTTTCCGCTTGTTTCGTTCATTATATCCTCGTTTATATCAGACTGACGCCTTTCACATAGATATCTACGAGCTGCCGAGGTCGGCCGTCCCCCTTCGTCAGCAACATACGAGCTCGCGCTCAAGGTCCGCACCATCAAAAACGGTCCCGTACTCCGCGACCGCATACGGCTACCGTTCCCCGTCAAAAACGACACGCGGATTGCCGTCATCTGCAAAGAGAACAGCGGCGCCGCCCACGAAGCAAAGGCTGCCGGAGCCGTGGCTTTCGGCGAGGAGTCTCTCTTCGAAATGATCAAGGCGAATCCCAACAAGCTGCCCTTCAACCGGCTCATCTGCCACGCTGATTCCGAGCCCGCGCTCAAGAAGGCCAATCTCGGGCGTATACTAGGTCCGAAGGGATTGATGCCCTCGCTGAAAACGAACACGATTACCAAGAGCGTGGTATCGATGATGCACGACATGGTGGGCGCCGAGAACTACAGGGAGAAGATCGGCGCCATCCGCATGCCCATTGGCAATATCCAGTTCACGCCCAGGATGCTCTCGGAGAATATCAAGACTATGATTAATTCCGTCAAGGGCAATATCACGGTACTCGAGGACCGCGTCAGGAAGGATCTCGTCGAGGTCGTGCTCACGTCGACGAGCGGGCCTGGATTCAGTTTGAATGGACTGTTTGTGTCTACGGATAAGGATCTTACACCGGCTCATTTAAGCACGGCTATGTAGATGTAGATGGTTGTGTCGCTTTTGTTGATATAGAGAGCGGGTTACAATAGCACTGTATAAAAGTGTATCATACCAAGTCATCTTGTTCTACAACCTTTATCTCCCTCGCTCCAATCTAATGGGAATTTGTGCATGCATGGGGTATCTAACTGCGCGTTTTACGTATATACGTTTCAAAGGGTAAAATAAATGGACAGTATCCATCGCACAATCCTCATTTCCCCTTCAACGCCTTCAGCGCTTCACCCTGCGCATCCAGCGTGACATAAACCCCCATAAGCCTAAGCAGCCTCGCGCGTCCCGTCGTCCCAGCTTTTCTAGCCTCCTTCAGCGCAGCATTGAGATCCAAGAGGAGCGTATTCCGACACCTAATCATCCTCTCCTCCATCTTCCTCACTATCGGCGTATCCCGTCCAATCTCATCGGCAAGTTCATCCGCGGCGACATAATCCCCCGCCAACAGAGTTAATTTCGTGACACCTGTCCCTCCTTCCTCGCCTTCTTCATCGTCCTCGTCGTCGTCATCCTCACTTTCGCTCTCCCCCGTACTCCCGACCGCAAGCCTCGCTTCAAGCGCAACTATCCTATCATCCAACTCAATCATCTTCCGTCCCATCTCAATCTCTCCCCTAACAACTCCCAACTCTCTCGTTAAACCCCTCACCTCCGCCCCGCGATCTTTCACCCGAGACCTAACTTCCTCGACCGCACGTCTGAATCCAAGCAGCGCAACACGAACATCTTCAACCCTGTCCTCGCCGCCATGTAATTCATCCCCTAGACCTAAAAAGGACGAATAATTCGCGTTCACGAGCTCGAGGAGCTCGGTCCCGATGGCGGCGCTGCGATCGCGCAGATCGGAGCGTAGGTCTTCGAGGGTTTGGTGGCGGTGCGGGAGGGAGGAGAGATATTCTGCTGCGCTGAAGTTGGGCGCGAGGAAATCTGTGCGTGGGAGCGCGGTGGGGAAGGGGAGGGGTGTATCGGAGTCTACTTCGTCGTCGTCGTCGTCAGAGGCGTTGGAGGATGAGGATGGGGAGGAGGGCATGGTGAATTTTGCGGGACGGTTGGGCTTGGGGGCCGCAAGGTGTGGCATTTGTGCCATGGTTTGAATTGGGGTTTCCCCTGAGGATTGCTGAGGGCCTGTCTGAGAACGTGTGCTCGTCGTGTAAATGTGCACGATGCGGCTGATAGGACGTTGGGGTTTAATGCATGGGATGTGGTGTCGTCGGCAGTTTGCATAGCCTTGTAGCTTGAATATGTGCTTGCTGCAGAAGCTGCGATCCTCAGGCTTAGAGGGAGCACGTTTTTAAATTGATATGCACTTGATGTATCACCATAGATGTGAAGATCCGATATTAATTGTTCGTTTGGAAATCCCGACTCGTTGCGTTCGATGTCGTTCACAATGGCATATTCAACAGCTGCTCATTAGAGAGGTGATATTTGATATTCAGAATCTACAGTTACGGCAGCTACCTACCCTTACCCACCCGCTTAGAATGTACCTAGGTACATTCGCCAAGTCCTTATAGGTACATCCTTACATAGAAGCACTGCTCTGTCCATGTATCATGATGAACAACATCCTACATGTAGCCATTGCACATATGCAGGTAGTCAGTCTGCGGTAGAACAATAGTTCACATGCAGTTACATCCATATGAGGGCATTATTATACCTGGGATCATGAACTTGTTGGTCCTCCCCATGCGGATGCTCCCAGCTCAGTAAGTAGGCACTATGTACTTACCCAGTAACATTTGATTCGGCACATGTAGTCTTTGCAGAGTAACTGCCCCAATAGGTGTCTAAGTCCTAACTCAGAGGATTGGCAATTAAGAAGCATCTGAAAATATATCCACATCCGTACATAGTGAAAGAGAAAGTTGAATTATTAAAACTGTGGCAGATACCGTGCAATTCTGATGTGATGATCGGACGCTCTTAGGACATATTAACATGGTCACTGGGTCGCACGGCCAGGCGCCGGTATCGGTGCGTACCTAAGCGGTTGCGTATTCGCGTTACCTGAAATTACCTAGTGTTACTGCCTAGACACTGACACTAGTAGCGTCACTAGCGCTATTCGGCCGCCTGACCAGTGGCATCATTGTTCCGGCACTATCCGACCATTTACTTACGACTCAAGCTCGAGCACATCGTCAGATGGGATGTCGCAACCGGAATACAGACCTATTTACCAAACAACTTGGATACACTCTTACTATGTCCACTCTTGAATTGCTCTGTGGCTAGTGTAGAGAGAGAGAGAGCAGGCGAGAAAGAGAGAGAAAGAGAAAACTTCCCATCTGGCCGAGACTGCTCACGTGTTTCAGCGTGCTTGCAGAGAGATACGTACATACTTACGTACATACACAGTGTTGCCGCTCTTTTCGCAGAATTCTCTCGTATCAGTCCACCCGGATAACCACCACGCCGGACCAGTCACTCTAGCTGCTTTGGTCCATCGCCTGTCATAGTTTTGAAGAGAACTGGACATAGCTGAAGTCGCCAAGTGTCAAAGTCTTGTAGCCTTCTCCGGTCCCGCGCGGCGGCCGGGAACCATCAACCAGTCAACCAACCAACCAACCAACCATTCACTGCTTGCTGCTCGTTCCAGTGACGCTTCCTTCGGCTGGCCTGGCGCTCTTTTCGAGCCGCCACATGGGATCCACAAATTGGAAAGAGGATCGCTTGCCTAGACGAGGGAGGACCCAGTGTAATCTTATCAATCTGATCAGTGATTTTCCATCAACGCTCCATCTCCATCTCCATTCCCATCTCTCTGGTCACCTAATCCCCTCACCTCCCATCCCACCTTGCAAATCCTTCTCGCCGTTTCTCTCCGAGCCCCCCCTCCTCCTCCCCTCTCTCATTATTGGATCAGTCATAACACAGGCTCTACGCACCATTCTCGGTTAACCAGGTCTATGTTACGGCCCCAGCACAAACGAATTCCTGTCACACACGCTCGAATTGATACGAATCTGACAGTGCTCGGTTGTTGTGCATCTGAGGCCTACTGGAGCATCTTTTACTTTCACATCGAATGGCTAAGGTCAGACAAGGCTTGAATCGGACCCTCCGTGCCTCAATCGTTCTTTGCTCTGGAAAGGTCTATAAGTCTTCCTCGGCACATCTGATATACCCCTAGATCTCTGGGTTTAGCGCTCTGGATCAGAGTCACTAAGCACGCACAAACTCTTGCCTTGGCAACCAGTATCCGACCGCCGAACATCGCCCCTCCGCGGATTTCGAGCCCGCAGACCCTTATTCTTCTGTACCATTACTTCTTTTCCAGCCACCAGTCTCTACTTCCTTTTGTTCCCTTGTCCATCCATCTCTTTGTTCTTTCTTCTAGTACAACATTTTACGTACTACGTGAAAAGCCTTGAGAAGAAGATAATTCTATCCCGTCTCTACCTAGCCAGCGTGGGTACCTTGAACATTACATTCGTCCTTCTGATAGCGAATGGATGATTGCTGTATGAGCTGTCTTTCATTGCTATCATCATTGTTCAATCAATATGGCGTCTGCTGCCCTCCTTAACTCTAATCCCAACATTGCCACGAGGCCATGTCCGACTAAGCTTGCCATATCTCCTACGACGGCCTCCTCTCCTGCTTCGGATTTCTCACCCTCATCATCAAATGTGTCTACGCCATCCTCTTCGACACCGCAAATAGCTATGAAGCCTACAGGTGCAGGTGTCCAGATTACCAACATGGCGATACTTCCCCCCAAAACCTCCATCACCAGCAAGGAATGGGTAATCCCGCCACGACCCAAGCCTGGCAGGAAGCCTGCAACCGATACTCCGCCTACCAAGCGCAAAGCTCAGAACAGAGCTGCACAGCGGGCCTTCCGTGAGCGGAGAGCCGCTCGAGTAGGTGAATTGGAAGAGGAACTTGAAGAGCAACGGGAAGAGCATGAACGTGTTCAGCAGCAATTGCATCAACGGATTGAGGCTTTAAGTGGCGAGGTGGATTCTCTGCAAAGTCAGTGCGGTATTTTGAAGGACAACCTAGAAAAGGAACGTGCAGAAAGGCTAGCGGTTACCCGTGAATTAGAGTCTTTGCGGCGTCACTGGCAGAACGGTGCCTCTAGTATCTCGTCATCGAGAAATGGAAGTTTTATGTCGCAGCATGGGCGGCTTCCAAGCGTTTCTTCACAACACCACGCCTCGAGAGGCAGTTTTACAGCTAATGTCCTTGGACATCGGAATTCAGCATCAGCTTTCTCCATACCCCAGATGATATCTCCTCCAGAGTCCTCGGATCATCCCCAAGGCGTATCAGACGTCATTGGCTGTGGTAATTGCAGCTCCACAGGAACATGCTCATGTGTTGATAGTGTACTTGCAAACACAACCGTTGAGTGTGGGAAATGTAGCATCGGCACGAGATGTGAATGTCTCGAGGCAGCGCTTAGCACTCCCATAACCTCTGTTGAGGCTGAGCTGAAACGGAAGCACTCGTCTATTGCTGAGCTGGCGCCTCTGGAAAAGCGACAGAAGTCAGAGTCCTATCCCAACGAAATTGACTTTACTGCTATGTTCTCGTCTAAGAAGAAAGTGGTAGTTGCAGAGCCTCCTTCTGAAGAGCCTCTTCCAATGACACAGCCTCCACTTCAAGCAAAAGAGCCATGTGGCTTCTGTACAGAGGGTAGTTACTGCGTGTGTGCCGAAACTGCTGTTATCCAGACCCTACCCCCAATGAACCAGCAAGTCGAGACACCGCCCCCTTCAGAGGATGATGTGGGACCCCACCCTATGGAAGTTACCTCAACAGGTGCCATCAAATTACCAAGTTTGAAAACCCTTAAACGCAACTCATTCCAACCCACACGCAAGCCCACCGGTTGCGGTGCAAACGGCCCTGGAACGTGCTCTCAGTGTCTCAGAGACCCTAAGTCGGGACTCTTTTGTCGAAGCCTCGCTGCGACCTTCGCTCGTGAGTCTGGAAGCGCGACTGGGGGTTGCTGTGGTGGCTCAGGTGGCTCGGGATGCTGCAAATCTGCTAAACCACCAGCGCAGACCTCCAACCCGGCCGCTGGGGTAAGCTTGTCGTGTGCAGATGCTTACCAGACTCTATCAAGCCATCCAGGTTTCGAACGTGCAAGTGATGAAATCGAAACATGGTTGCCAAAACTCAGAGCTGTTCCTGCGCCAGGCAGTACGCTTGGTCGTACTGCTTTGGACGTTGAAACGGCCAGTATAATGGGTGTGCTGAAGGAATTTGATGTCCGCTTTGGGAGGAATAAGTGAACGGCATGAATGCGAATGCCACGCGACGACAACAGGATCATAACTCCCTGCTCCTAAGTTATGCTTGCGTGCTATGCATACATAGCGTGTTGCAGGCAATAGACCGAGATGATCGCGTACCCATACTAAGACTCGAAGAAAGCTGTCAACCAAAAGCGTACCATTCGATTTATCTTGCTGATGCTTGAGCGTCCTTTTCTATATCTAGTATGGTTATCCGAGTATCACTATCCCTCCGTTCTGTTACCTGTACGCCGGGTATTGCATCACGTAAAAAATCCTAGGTATGGCACAACCTCGGCGACCCCAGAAGAAATACGCTCTCTTCTTAAATCCTAACCTGTCATAGAACGGCATGGTTGTCCTCTGCTCCCTTTCCCTTAACGCAGTCAACTCAACGGCGTTGATCTCCTCGGCTTCATCTGCTGTCCACCGTTGAGCAGCATCCGAAACTGAACCTTCGACAAGGACGATGATGTTTACGGCGAGCACGTCGGCCACATCCACAATATGACGCATGAGTCTCGTCCCATTGCCTCTTTCTCGTACGTGGGGATGAATACAGATCTCTGAAACAACTAACGATGGGAAAGTGAGCAACATGGTTTGCCAATCGTCGAATAGACTTACATAGAAACTCCTCGTCCAGCAAGGCAGGATCAGCGCGTATGGCAGCCATCAAGATGCTGTAGGCTGGCTTCTTATCTGGCGGACGATTTGCTGGTAGTACGATCCCCTCCCCAGTTCCGATATCATGGTACTCCCTATAAGAGCGGAGATAGGATTCGAATATTATGAGGCCGTGGATCGCCGTCTCATCGCCCAACTCCGGGTTGGTCGTGAGAATTCTATAATAAGGGTAGCCTCCTTCGAGCTCGCGTCGACGGCAGTCGGCTAGCTGGCCGACATCGGTGTAGATCTGAGGGAAGGAAGTCGTCTCGACCTCTATGATAGCTTCCATGTCACTCTGGCCAGCCGATCGAATCATACTCGCATATTCGAACTGCGAGATGGAGGTTTGGGGGGATGATATTTCTGACGGATCTGGCGACCTGCTGCTGCCGCATGATGTGTTCTCATGGTGATGGTGGTGATGATGGTGAAAGGGATAGTCCGACGATGTCATAGCGTGCAGATGGGATGTTGGAGTAGAAACAGTTTACAAGCTTAGCCCAGCCTTAGATGGGTTGTGTATATATCGTGTACATATAGATATATTTATATATAATCCATCCAAGCGAAGAAAAAGGAATAGAAGAAACGATGTGGAACCAACCTACTCTTTTTTTTTTCCCGTTTTCCTTTTTTCGATTCTTTCCTTTCCTTTCCCACACACCTCCCTCCCCACTTCGATTGCCGAGTGTTGCTGCAACGAAAGAAGTCTATTCATGTGAAATGTGAGCCAGACCCCGCCAAGACGATACTATAGAGTTGTTTGAATATATGCCGGACTTGGGCTTCCCCTCTGCTTTGTTTTGTTTTGTTTCCCATCCGGAGGTACAGTACCTATAAGGCGAAGCGAAGCGAGGCGAGGCGGAGGGCACGAACAGACAGCTTCATTCATTCCCGAGCGGCGGGACCCGCTAACCTACCTAGTGTAGTGCGTCTTTCCCAACAGCATAGGCCCATGCTCTCTCACCCTCTCTCCCTTCTTTTATCGTCCAAGCCAACCAGCGCGAATGGTGAAGGCTCGGCACATGCCGACTATAACACGGGTTTCATTTTTTTTTATTTTTGTCACTTTATTTTATTTTTTGCTTTTCGCATGTCATGTCGAAACCCGAAACTTCACCTCGAAATGCCGTTGCGCCCTCGCGTGTGTTGTGCTGGGTTGTACTATGTATTGGGTGGTAGGACGTTGGTTGTCTGACGTGAGCTGGGAAAGGTAAGGTAAGGTAAGGTAAGGGCTGGGATAAGTAAGTGACTAATACCGGTATACATACATACATACTTACTTACTTACCTACAGACCGACATGGAATTTTCGTTTCAGCAGATTTTACAGATGTTCATTCACTCATATTTAAGTGTCTAGATAGCTAATCTAAATCACGGTATTAGTAACAGCCAAAAACATTGTAATCAAGTTGATTCTGCTAGAATTCAATTCCCACATTCTCCAGAGCAACGCAAGTTTCAATCCCTCTTGGCCCCCTTTTACATAAGTCCATCCAAGAAGACTGGGGGTAGGGAGGAGGAATCAGATTACAATCGAAACCCCCCACGCCAAAAGATGTCCCACGGCCCATGACCATGCTACTATAAGTTAAAGTATGGTCCGTCCGCTTTGACGGGACCCCGATGGGATGAGCGAATCAATCACACAACACGACATCCCCGGACCCGCCCGGTCGGCATCATAAGTATGGTTTAGGGGACCTACCCTATCGGTGTGGGACGATGGAGAAAACAAAATGAAGGAATGAATCAACCACCTCCTTACTTACGATACGATACTATACTGTTGTCACCCTACCCACTATGCATGTATGTATGTATGTATGTATGGACTACGAATGTCGGCAGAAAGAGGAGGAGGAGGAGGAGGGTATGTGCGCTTGCAGTTAGTTGTGCGCTTGCGCTTGCGTCGCGCTTCGTCCTCCTCTCGCAATACGTTACGATGCGATGCGCTGCGACAGCAAGTCATGTCTGTTCTCGGCAGTTTGATGCTATATTGACTTGTGCGCCGGGGAGCGGGTCTCCTGTGCTATGCTATGCTATGCTATGCTACATTACATACGTAGGTAGTACTCAAACTTGACTTACTTATTTACTTACTTACTGTACTGCTGCGCTGGCTTCGTGAGACTGAGGTTGTTTCAGGATCTTGGACTCGCCTCGCAGATAGGAATGGTCACTGGGTCTATTTGACAGGAACCGTGTTTTTTCTTTCTTTCACGCCAACGCTTGCAGTGTCTATGCTAGGTATGCTATGCTATGCTATGCTGTGCTGTGCAATCCGAACTTCTTCTCCGCTATGCTATACTATACTATACTATACTACACTATACTACGTTATGCTATATGCGATGTTATGTGTTATGCTATGCTAACCATAGGTAGTACACTACGTACGTGTTTTGCCTTTATTTTTGGAATTCACTCAAAATTTTCATTGTCTGCGTGCGCCGCCGGCGTTAGAAATCGTTCCCTGTCCATGGAAGGAAAAGAAAGTCGTCCGAAACCTGGATAGACCTTGCCGAGGTCTCGCGCTGAGGGCCTTTTGACAGGCTCTTGGCATGCTACCTACGCTGTCGCTAATCTGCTGCTGGGATTCTCTTGTCTGCGGTCGTGGACTAGCATACCTTGTTCACCTAGTTGATAGGTAGATGATGCGCGGCGGTGGCGATCCGTTTAATGCGAGAGTAGTTATGTAAGTATGTAGAGCCTGGGTGTTTTCTCAAATACTTCGCACACGTATTGTAGTCATCTTCCGTGAGTATTACTTCACGCATTGGTGCCGCGGGGGAAAGCATTGAAACAAGAAACAGACATCATAAGTGTCAGGGGTGATCCCGAATATCCGTGTAGTTTGAGCTGTGCCTGCCGCCATCATTTACCCCGAGTCCTCCGTCTCCGGTTCACATTCCTCCGTGAACAGCATCTTCCTCCTCCTGCTCCTCCTCCTAAACCTTCTTCCTCACTAAATATCTCCGATTGGTTTCCTCTGCACTTCTAGTCCTAGTTTCCCCGATCACCTCCCCGCGTCCGTTTCCACCTGCTACCATCATCCCCGTCGCTAGATTTCTGTCACTTCACAGTCTTATTTCATCGTCGTTGATGACCTAATCCGACGTTTCCGCATCGCACAGACTTGAAATGAGAATGATTTAGATTACATGTTTTATTCAGACGCTGAGATAGCCTATTAGCTTTATACCACCTAGGTTAATCTCATATAACCATGATGGCACCGCTTCCCTCGTTCTTCTTACTTATTCCGATGAGTGTGAGGTTCATTCTATCGAAAGATGTGCATCTAACGTTGAGACAAAGGACTAGTTATCGATAACCATTACACACATCGGTTGTCGGTACCTGGAAGCCCATACTATTTAAATTTAAACTTGATCTTCAGGTATAAAGTGGTGTGTGGGTATAGGCGCAAGTTGAACGAGTCGGCCTTTAGCCCTTTGCTCAGTGAGCTGATCAGCGAGCTCATAGTGAGATGTGGGTTGGAGATGAGAAATCAAGGCATCAGAGGACCATTTGCCTAAAAGGGAAAGATTACAGTATGATAATTGTCTGGTACTGTGACCTCATGTGCCAATTTGGCTACCACGATGACTGTGCGAGTTGTCGGAAGTCACTGTACTGACAAACCTCTCGTCCCTTGGTGATTTATAATGACTCCAGACAGATGAGAAGTATAAAGGGTGATTTATGAGGTTGATATATCCCCACGAATGAGTTTCCTTTGCTTGCCGCCTGTAACGCTAAGAGGTCTAACATACTATCGACCGTCCAATCTAATTCATGTTCTCTGAAGCAATCACACGACCACATCTTCCAATGACCCCTATACGCATCGCCCTCATTGGGCTATCGGCTTCAGCCAAGGTCAACTGGGCCGAGCAGGGCCACCTACCTTATCTTCAGTCGGCGCGGGGCAAATCACATTACGAAATAGTCGCCCTGTTGAATTCCAGCGTCGAGGCCGCCAAGGCAGCACGGACTCACTTCAACTTACCCGCAACAGTGAAGACATACGGCAGCCCCGATGAGCTAGCTAAGGATCCAGATATCGACCTCGTGGTATGTAACACTAGGGTCGATACACATGTTCTCACGACTGCGCCGTCTCTCAACGCCGGTAAAGCCGTGTTCATCGAGTGGCCGCTGGCCGAGAACTACGCAGCTGCGCAATCTTTGACAAGCAACAAGCGTATCGATGCCAGCATCATTGGGCTGCAAGGCCGCGTATCGCCCATCGCACTAAAGCTGAAGGACGTCTTAAGATCCGGACGCATCGGCCGTGTGTTAAGCAGCGACGTCCGGACCTACGCCAACCTCGGGCGAAGAGACAGCGTCTCGGAGTCAGTGTCCTATTTCACTCAGCGGAGCATCGGCGGAAACCATGTGACCATCGCGTTCGCGCACACGATCGACTACGTGCATGACGTGTTGGGTGAGTTCGACGGATTCCAGAGTCGCATGCAGATCCAGCGGCCGGTGCTCAAGATCCGGGACAGCAATGGCGTGACGACGGATCAGGAGATACGCTCTGATGTCCCTGATCTCGTGGCTGTTCACGGAAAGCTAGCGAAGGGCAAAGCAGACATCGCTGATAACGCGACGCTGTCTTTCACGTTCCGTTCCGGACACCAGTTCAAAGGAACGCCGGGCTTCATCTGGACTATCAATGGCGAGAAGGGGGAGATCATGGTCACGGCGAATGGGGCGTACGTCCACTCGGATTCGTACAAAGACCCTATCGACATTCAATTGCATGACCATGCCACGGACGAGGTCGTTCCCATTGAATGGGACTGGCAGGACTGGCAGAAGGATTTGCCACGTCGCTCGAGGATTGTGGCAGAGCTGTACGAGCGGTTCGCCCGTTGGTGGGAGAGTGGGGCGCCCGCGGGTGATTTGCCTCAGGAAAGCGAGTGGCCGCGTCTTCACGATGCCGTGGCCAGAATGAAGGAATTCGACGAGCTGTTCAAGCAGTACGATGCGCAAGGCGACGGCGAATGAAAAAGGGGGCTGGATTGGATCTACTACTGTGATACCGTTATAGATGCGGCGCGGATAGAGAAAGGCATCATCGTTGATTGGGCGAGCTCTCTCTGGCGCGAAGATTATTCGAGAACTGTTCCATTCTCGCTATGAAATATACCTTAGTTCAGGTCTACTGCAGTGCTTAGCTTCGGCATGTTGTTTCTTCTCGGGATGTCGGAGAGACAATAGCTCAACCGGTACTGACGTGAGAATCTGTTGCGCAGTGTACATAGCATGTCCTACTCTATGTAGAACAATATCGCTCATTTGTGTCCGGGCGTCCCCTGTCCCCCATTATTCTCCGCATTCTGCATTCTGTCGCGACACGGTAACCAGAATACGCCCACATAACCAAGCGAGGCGGTGAGCAAAAAAACTGGCACTTCCCTCCCCCCAAAACACCACCTATTCAATCATCTAGAGGGGGGAGGGAAGTGCCAGTTTTTTTGCTCACCGCCTCGCCAAGGAGTAAGTAAGTAGAGCTGAGTGTCTGCTGCCACCGTCGTTCCACGTCTGCGCACCCCGTCTCAATTAGACTTACTTAGCAGAAGACTAGATCTATCAAGTCCAGTCCGCTGGAGCGCTAGTTGGGTGACTTGCATGAAGACGGACTCTGGAGCTCTGGAGCAGTCATGCGTTAGAGCCGATTCTACTTCGGCGAGACTCGTAGGACAGCGCCACAGTATGGGCCTCCTGATCCAGTGTGTAATTGTTGTCATTGTTGTCGCTAATAGCATGTTATACACATACATCGATATGGCCGGCTAGCTTGTTGAGCTTAACAGTCCGCTAGATACGCGCCAGGCTTCAGGGCATACGGCACTTTAGAATGTGGCCATGGTATCCATGCCTTGCCTACCGGTATGTGCATTATCGAGCTATTAAGCAATTCGTATTATCGTAGCTATCGTCGTCAAGGAGCTGTTATCTACCGTCGAGCTTGTCGCGCCTGAAACTCGCGTCGCTTGTTTATAATAAGTAAGGGACGTTATCATCTCATGATCCATGGGGTGAGGAGAGCGGAGTACACGCGCGAGATGATGTGAAGAGGACAGGTTCAACCATCAGCTTTGGTGGGTTGATGAAATAGGTTGACATCTTGCGTCTCTGTATGCAAACGCGCCCCTGTGAATATTTCTCAATCCATCTTGTGAGTGAGTCTACGGTTATTTCAATCAGCAGCCGCCTATTTATACATATTGTAGATTATGGACAATCGAGGTACGGCTTTACCATATCGTAGGGAGGTATCGGTAAAGCTCCGAGCGTTTGGGAGGGTGGTAGCGATCACGCCGAGCCAGAACCGATCGGGTCATTCAACGGTAGCATTCTCAAAGAACGATTTGCAAATCGATGGAACGCAACCGGCATGTGTGGTGGAGCGACGAAAGGTTCTCAACCCGTTCTAGTGGTTCCGTGCTATTTAATTGTAACGTGGGAGATTGACGTCACCCTCTCCCCATTAGCAGGTAATTCGAGGCTCCTGAGTTGATCTTCACTCTGAGGGATTAATCCGCGCAAGTGTCTCTATGTACTGCAGAGCTCTGCTCGGCCCAGGTCAAGTTTAGAGACCCTTGAAATTGCTGTACGCTAGACAAGGCCCGTCTCTTACAGATGGATCGGTATCCATGTCTGTCTAATGTACTATCTGCTGATGAGGAGCGACTGTTACAGATAAGTAGGTACCTATATCCATGATTAATCTATGGAGGAGGAAGATAAGACATGCGATTCTACCCCAAAACGCAGAAATCTGCTGTACTGTACAAGATGGGATGTCCCTGTCATCCATGATCGACAAAGTAGTGTCATTTCAATACGATACTTACTCTACACTACAGAACTACAGGTAGTATGTTGCCATATCCTTTGGCTTCTGCAATGATGGGATAAACGCCCAGCCGGAATTAAGTAATTCTACACGCTCACACTAACACTGCCGGTTCGCTGCCTAGAGATGGAAATGCAGGTCATTCATTACCTGCCCCAGTCCCCCTGCTCTAGGAGGCAACCGTTTCCAGTCCAAGACCACAAGCGACAACGCACTAGGCGACTCATGGCGGAACGATCACCGAATGAAGTCTCGCCACCCCTGTTGCCCCTCATAACACTTACCCAGGCCCTTGGCCCTGTTGCGAGCGATGCCTACCTGGCGAGCTTGTAAGCCCTAGCGACCGAACGTCTTATCAGCTTACCCTCCTCGCCCTCAGAGGTCTCTTTGGACTCGCCGTCGCGTGCCATGGCAGCCCATCGTCCCAGGTTGTCGGGAGCTACACTAGATAGAGCTAACTGGGGGTAATCGAAGCTGGGCCGTCGAAGAAACAGCGCCTCTCTAGCGTACTCTAGGTATTTCTGTGCCACTGCGCTACCCCAGTAGCCCCGTGTCCTTCGTTTCCCTTCAAGACCTCTAGAACTCACTTGAGACGGGTTTAGTGTTTCCTAACGGTAGTACGAGGTGAGTAGTGAGCTGGGGCGAATAGCGTGGTTAAATATGGAAATGCAAAAGGAGGGTTAGGTAGAGATAAGTGGGAGGAGGGATCTGCTAGGTAGGGAGTAGCTGTTGCTCTCAATCTTTGAGCCTGGTAGTTTTCCGATCTCTCTCGGCCAGTGATCAGCCGCCATTTCATATACAATTAAGATCCTTCCTTATCTAGCTTTTCACACCCCTTTCCCATTCGTTCTTTTCTGTCTTCACTTCGAATTTTTTGCGTTTGAAGCCGCGCAGCCGACGTCTGTCCTTGTAAACCTTGATCATTTAGACATACATACCTCATGGAGTAATCGGTGTTGCGAATCTAATCTCTACTACGACATCACCTCCCGTCCCATCGGCCGCATAAGCTGACGTCAACGACGATGGGCGTAAAATCAGAAGCCATGGTCTCCGACGACCAGTTTCGCGGATCCGAGTCCGAGTCGGCAGATCAGTTGCTGTCGTCGCTAGGTTATACTCCCGAATTGGTTCGCACGCGGTCTACCTTCCAGGTCGCATTTATGTCCTTCGTCTTGGCTTCCGTTCCCTATGGTCTTGCTACAACCCTCTACTACCCCCTGGTATGCGGTGGCCCCGTCGACATTATCTGGGGCTGGGTCGGCGTCTCGCTCATCATTGTTTGTGTCGCCGCCTCGCTCGGAGAGATCACGAGTGTCTATCCAACAGCCGGCGGTGTTTACTACCAAGCTTTCATGCTCGCGCCTGTGGACTACCGTCGGGTCTCGGCCTGGATTTGCGGTTGGTTATACGTCGTGGGCAACATCACCATTACGTTATCCGTCAACTTCGCGACCGCGCTATTCCTAGTGGGCTCCATCAATGTGTTCCAGACAGCTGATGGACAAGACGTGTTGGCCGGTTCAGCCTACCAAGTCTTTCTGATCTTCCTCGGCATCACTTTGCTGTGCAACACTGTGTGTGCACTATGCAACAAGTGGCTACCAATCCTCGATGTACGTCGACTCCTGGCCGTCGCCTCCCCAAGGACATACCTGGTGCTGACGTTTCTTTTCTGCAGACCTTCGCTATCTTCTGGACTTTTGCCGGCCTAATTGCCATCTTGGTGACTGTACTGGCTCTTGCCAAGAGTGGACGCCGTGACGCCAGTTATGTGTTTACTCATTTCGAGGTCAATTCGGGCTGGACGCCCGGTTGGTCATTCTTCGTTGGCCTATTGCATGCTGCCTACGCCACCTCTGCGACCGGCATGATCCTATCGTAAGGAGAATCCCCCCTCCCGCAATGTTCCACGACATTGCCCTGTCCCCGCGTGATGCTAACGTATTATGCAGCATGTGCGAGGAGGTCAAGTCACCTGCCACCCAGGTGCCCAAAGCTATGGTCCTGACTATTCTGTTCAACCTGGGAGCTGGTCTGGTCTTCCTCATCCCGCTTGTATTCGTGATTGACGACATTCAAGAGCTTATCTTACTCGCCCAGCCCGTCCCGGCCATCATCAAGGGCGCTGTAGGCCACGAGGGTGGTGCCTTTGCCTTGTTGATCCCTCTTCTAGTCCTTGGTATCCTCTGCGGTACTGGCTGCACTACTGCCGCATCCCGCTCCGTTTACGCCTTCTCTCGTGATGGCGCCATTCCCGGCTCAGGACTATGGAAGGTTGTTCATCCCAAGCTTCATGTTCCCTTCAATGCCATGATGCTGAGCATGGTGGTTCAAATTGCCCTCGGCCTCATCTACTTCGGTTCCTCAGCGGCCTTCAATGCGTTTTCCGGTGTTGGAGTCATTGCGCTCACTGCCGCCTACTGCGCGCCCATCTTCGTAAGCATGCTAGAGGGGCGCAAGACAGTGACCAATGCTTCTTTCTACCTTGGTAAATTCGGTTGGGCCGCCAACATCATCTCCGTTTGTACGTCATCCCCTGTCTTGGACACTGCCTGTGTATCCGTCGTGCTAACCTGGAACCAGCTTGGACTTTGCTTGTCATTCCCCTTTTCTCCATGCCGACCACTGTTCCCGTCCTTGATCCCGGTCTAGCCAACTACGCCCCTGTGGTATTCGTCGGGTTTACCTTGATCTCGGTGGTTTGGTACTTGGCTTGGGGCCGCAAAAACTACGTCGGACCTCCGACTTAATCATCTCGCGGCAAGCGCCCGTCTGGGTTGACCTGCTTCGAACTACGATACCAAACTTGCCCTTTTATAAAATACGCGTTTCTGTGAAAGCATTATGTTCGCCACGATTAAAACCCTCTCTGATCCCCATGGCAATCAACGTGACAGTGAAGGATGGAAGCAACATTCATGAGGTGAAAAAGCCTGTATATATAACCTTAATATACCCAATATACAAATAATATAGAACAGTTTAAACAGGCAGTGTTGACATGTAACAGCAACCACTGCTCTGGGATGCAACTAATATTCACAACTAGTTGCTCCAAACACTTTCCATCACAGAACACCGAATGCGCATAAAGCCACATCGTCGGATTCATACTATATAATTAAAGGCACTGCGAATAGTAGTCGTTGAGGGCATTACACGTTCCTGACTGTTAGATCGTTAGCAGGCTTTTTTTCTACAAGCAACAGGTGGGATAACTCACAGCACACGCAGTACAACCCGTATAGCCAATGCCTCCGCATTGCTGATACAAAGCGGCGGTGCAACCCGTAGGACTAGAACCACTTCTAGTCGTCGTCGATGTTCTTATCGTTGTTGACGGTCCGCTGCCGCCCCCGCCATTCGACGCCGACGTCGTCGGGCTACTGCCAACCGCGCAAGTCGACTCGCAGTTCTGGCACCCTGTGCCAGCCTTCTTCGTTGAACCGCCCGAGTACACTGTTGTATTCCAGTCAGTAATATGTTCCGCAAAAAGGTCATTTCGATTTCGACACACCAGTAGGACCAGGGGCGATGTAAGTGGCCATAGACGCATGGATATTGACCAAGATACCGGGGTCGCTCGCAGCATACGCGCCAGGCAACTTCACACCCGCGGGCTTCGCGGTGCCGGATCCCGTCACCGTGAGCTGGAAGCATGTCATATAGAACTGGGCACCGCCGCTACTCGCAGCGGAATGCAGCGCGAGTTCCTCAGCGCGCAACAAGTAATCACCGGGCGCGATATCGTTGGGGATCTTAACGCTCATCCGTCCACAGCACTTGTTCAAATCCTTACTACCCCAAAAATCGGCGTCGCCGTTGGAGCCGCTCGGATTCGACGCCCACGTGTCGGCGAAGATCTTGAACCACGACGCATCCGACCCAGCTGCGCTTGCGGCGTTCGAGACCGCCGCCATGTACACCTGCACCGGCCCGTGGTGGTCGCCGCCAATGGCTTCGTTGGCGCAGTTCCTGTCACCGGGCTGCTGGTGCATTTCCACCGTCACTATGTCGCCGGCGGCGACGGAGCATTTGCCTGATACTGGCGATGTGCCGGCGTTGCAGGCAATGTCCTTCGATGTCACATCTTGCACGGGGGAGTTGGACCTAGGTAAACGGGCGCAGCTTGCGCCGTGCTGGGAGTGTCAGTATTTCTCGTCGGTGGATGATAAGGGTCGAGGGTAACTTATATAATCCACACCGTTTATCCATAGGTCCTGGAACGTGGCGTGTGCAGCAATATTGACCGCGCCGAAAGCCACAGCGGCGACTGTGTATAGAGTCGATTTCATTTATGCTGTAGCTGAGGTCTGAAGCTGATTTGAGATATGCGAGACGTGCTGAAGGTGTTGATCGCTAGGGGTTGTGTTTAGGACCCGATGATTTGGGCCGTTGTTATCTATATACTCTCATCATTCTGAAGCCTCTTTACTTTGGTTCATCCCCGCATTCTATCACACGATTCCTTCATCATGTATCCATTATGGGCACGGAGTGAAGCGCCGGCTTACCGGGAGAAGCTAACAGTTAGTCCAAGCGTAAACCAGCATGCTTGTCAGACGACTGTCAGTCATGGCACGATGTGACGATGGTAAGGCGTAGCCATCGGCGATGGAATCCCACGGAATCGCGAACCCGATATTCATCTTACGCTAAGGGTCTCGTGGTGCCTTGAATTTCGGCCGCGGGGCCCCGTGCGAGGGTCCTCGATTGGTGGGATCGGAGGCGCACGATTAGGAACGGTAATTTATTCTCCAGATTGCCGGATTGGGCGCCCGGCGTTTCCTACCGTAAGAAGCGACGGGGCGAAAAGAAGCAAGGAGTTCCCAACGAGAACCACAACTATAAACATAGAAGCATCCCTGCATTTCTATTTCTATATTCTGGTTGGCATAGAGCATTGGCATAGAGCAGAGCAGCATTGGGTGTGATCTATCTAGAGAGTTGGACTTTTGCGATGAGTAGCGTGTCCTCCGTCAACTTCGTTGGTCAACGCCAACGTCGGACGTGGAGCTAATTGCAATTCAGTTATTACAAAAACCTATAACCCAGGTGTGCGGCAACAGCGTGCTGTCTGTAGAGTTCTGTTGGCAGTATCTGCCTGACATTCTAGTGTATATCGTGCTGGCACAGATGGTGAACAAGACAACCGACCCAAGCCTAAATCAATCTTAAGAACACATAATAACGCCTAAAATCCCAGTGAAACAAACATATTGCCGATTCTACTCCTTATCCTTCTGAAATACGTTGGTTTGGAAGCCCGCGCTATGACGACCCGCGTCGACTGGCTTCAGCTGAGTGTTCATGCAGCTCAATACAATCTGACTCATCCTCGCTTCTGTTGTTATTTCGGCGCAAAGGAGTGACCATACTCAAACGAGAACAACAGCTCTATCAACAATAGGACTTTTGTACTTGTTTGAGTATGCAACATCAACGCTGTCTTCAGTTTGATTGGTAGGCCCGCTAGAAAATGACGATTGGAAAGGTCTTGGCCTTGATATGTCGACCTTACCATATCGCCGCATGGTGACTGATCTCGAAGCTCCCGTCAGACTATTCCTTCGAAACAGGAACTGGATCGTTGGAAGACACGCAACGATTATTCCGATGCTAGACTCGACCATTCCCCAATACATCGAAGTCGTTATACTAACTATGATGAGGTCAGACGAACGCTTGATGACTGCAGCTTTGATTTTCAGTAGTACTGACCGAATCGATGACTTGCGGTAGCGCTATGAGGCGAAAAGACAAGCCCGGTTAGTACGATGAGCCGAAGCAAAGACGCCGCTACTGTGCTGTTGCCTGTTAGCACATATGCTAGATTTTGGGATTTATTAGACATACATGGCTCCCAAGAGGAAGATTCCAAGCACGGCAGCCATCTTTTTAGCAGATAACTTTAGTCGCAAAGTCTTTAATTACATTTAGTGTTGTGCCTACGTGGTCACCGTTGGGGTATCACGTACAAGAGGAATAGGGATTATCAGCACCAGTAGATCAAGGGCGAAGTCGGTGAGACAGACTGCCCATAGTATTTTTGTCGTCTTCAGGCATTGTGTCTGGATATCATGGGTCGTTCCCCAGTTAGCCCAGAAGTTTGTTTTACACTGGAACACTTCCGAGAAGAAGAATGCAACTGTCCATAAGGCCACGACTGTAATGCTTGTGGTAAGCAAAGCACGTGTTTTTCTTTCTGTTGCGAAGATGCGTTTGTACAGAAAGAGGAGGGAGGCTTTGGTTAGCCCTAAGGCCAGTGGATGCATTAAGATAAATGCATATTGAACCTATGTAGCGATTTAGAAAGTATTCTATATAGAAAAGGAGGTAGTTTTGACAGACTTTTCGCGATAATGACACTTGATCAGTATACATCATGTTGATATTCCCTTGATAATCTGGAGGAACTACGAGGGGCCATCCAATCGCTTTATGCGTTGCGCCATAAGTCAGGACAACTCCAATACCGACGGTCAAAATCTGTGATGTACCCCCAGAGTTGGTCAGTGGCATGAATAGATAGCGATTGGATTGCGCACCGTAGCTGGCACTAAAAGCCAGTCGTCTGCTTTCAGGGGCTGCTTTTGAATCCGGCGTGTCCAGAATTTCAGAGACACTACGAAAGTGTCTACTATTGACAGGACTACACCAGCAGCTATGCTGTGTGTTGCTGTTTCGTAGTACATAGACATTGCAAAGTATAGGCCATAAGGTTATATTGATAGATACTGTTAGAGTCAGGACTGCTAGTCTGTGAGTTGTCTACGGCTTTTGAGACTGTTCTAGGGGTTCTATTTTATGTAATTGCTCCTTTCTCAGGGAGTGGTAAGTGTACCATGGCAGTTGGATCTCTGACAAATAAGGGATGATGTTCAACGAGCGCGCAGCCTATGCTTCAACTCTCACGGAACACAAAATCTCTTCATTTGTGACGGAGGGTAATACCGATGACACACAGTTGAAACCCGGGCACCGGCAGCAGCCAGTCACTCCACGCAAAATGATTGACCACTACTTAACAGCAAGATAATGGTTATAATCCGATAATATTTTATTGAGACTTCACCTTCCGTCATAGAATGAGGCACCTACTCAAGTATGCTGGTCAAATCCATGGTAAGTTCATCTCCATCACTTGATATTGATCACTACCTAAGAGATCACTGAGAGGCGACGGTCCATAGGGAATCTTCCTGGAAGACATGAGGTCTAATAGTACAAGCCCCTCAGAAGTGTAACCGCTTGGCCCTATCACGCAGGTTGCACTTGGCAATTCTCACCAAACCCCTTTAGGTGAAAATGTCGATAGCAAACACTAACCCCGCCCAGTCTTACATCTGAGTTGAGATTTTTGGTAGAGTTTTCTCCCTTTTTTTCAGAGCAACGAATAACACCACCTCAATTGGTTCAACATGAAGCTTCCGAAGTCCTTGCTGATGCTCTGGTGTAGCTTTGGGCCTCGTGTAGTTGAGGCATCGGACAGGAGCGCACCACCATACCGAGACAGCCTGCTCTCTTTCCACAAGTCGCTCGTAGATTTCAATTCTACAACTGGCAGTGAAGCTGGAGTCGGCGAGTTCCTCATCGACTACCTAACAGAGCGCGGCTTCGTAGCAGAGCGCCAGACTCTCCCAACATCCGACCTCTCGGCGCCCCGGTTTAACGTTGTCGCGTGGCCGAACTCGCGTAACTCAACCTCGTCCAAAGTTGTAGTGACGAGCCACATCGATACTGTACCGCCATATATCCCTTACTCACGGACCGCGCCGGAGTCGCCTACTGCTGACACCGTCATCGCGGGGCGCGGTACGGTGGACGCAAAGGGGAGTGTGGCTGCCCAGATCACCGCTGTACTGGAATTGCTAGCAGCCGGCACTATTACGGGCAATGACGTGATGCTTGCATATGTTGTGGGCGAAGAGCGAACAGGGGACGGCATGATATACTTCTCGAATATCACGGCGCAACAGCCCATTCCCCCAAAGGCTGCCATCTTTGGCGAGCCTACGGAAGGTCTCTTAGCCTGCGGCCACAAGGGCGCCATCAGCTGTAGGATTACTGCTCATGGCACTGCAGGCCACAGTGGATATCCGTGGCTATTCAAGAGCGCGACTGAAGTGCTGATGCGTGCCTTGATCAAAATCATTGATACTGATCTAGGAACTAGCGAGAGGTATGGCAACACCACAGTCAACGTCGGCCTTCTGTCAGGTGGCACTGCGGTCAATGTGGTCGCCGATAGCGCTACAGCGGCAATTGTTGCTCGTGTGGGAATTGGCCCGGAGCTGGAGGGTGGTGAGGTTATCAAGGGTAGGATTCGTGACGTTCTAACGTGTGTGGATGATGAAGCATTCGATTTTGAATGTGATAGCAGAGCCAGTGGAGCGATCGAATGCAATTGCGACGTTGATGGTAAGTTCCCTAGAGTGCAATTGAATGCCAAGCACCAGAGAGTAGTAGTCTCTAGTTATTTCACCCCAAAGAGTTTCCTACACATTATTTCAACGATTAGCTTCACTAGGCATTGGAATCAACTTCAAGTGAACGATCAAAAGTTAACCTTTCTGATAGGCTTTGAGACAACTGTAGTGAACTATGGTACAGATATTCCAAGCTTTAAGGGTAATCATACGCGATACCTCTATGGACCTGGAACCATACTGGTTGCACATGGTCCTAATGAAGCACTCACACTGGGAGAGTTGGAGACCGCAGTCGAAGATTATAAGAGGCTGATCTTGCATGCGGTTGAAACATAAGCGGCGTGTTGCCCAGCGCGTCAAATAAAAAGCCATACCACATTGGATATTGTGTATGTAAACGTAATGAATCCATACCAATATGAAGATTCTGGCCTTCTATAAAGAGCCCAACAACCACTCCATCGTTTTGAGACTACGATCGCGCGTTTTTTATTTATTTTATTTGAATATCAATTGTATTAGTCAAATACAAGTAGCGCTTTTATATGTAGGTAGCTAAGGCTACCTAGGGTGCTCTCGGAATATTTTAAACGAAAGAATGTATATGGGAGAATGGAGAATATGAAACTTTCATGTAGGCGAGTGGATCTACGTTTTGTAATTCTAACTAGTGACTTTGATACTACGCACATGTAGGCCTCCTTAATTGCAGACATCCTCGGGGTCATTGAGTTTCTTTAATTTCTAAGCCAATAATAGAAGAATCGCGAGAGGAGATGACGTAAAGGGTCTGCTGAATGCGTATACGATCATAAAAAGCCCCTGACCAGCCCTTCATTCAATATAAAATGTTTCAAACCGTAGCGAAATATCCCACAAAGTCTGATGCAGTCTGTTGATTACTAGGGAGATTTAGTTACTCAGCGTATCCCACATTGCTTCATCTCAACATCTCGTTACTGCTATTAGCAAAATACACTGCTACGGCACAGGAATTATCACGGCGGGCCCGGAAGCTCTACTAGCATACTATTGTATTTTGATCACACTGTCGAGTAGGCTACATACCTTTGCTACATGTCTTCTTTGACATCTTTTGCACGTGTATGATGCAGACTTTTGGGTGACCGATGCTTTTGGAGACCTAACTGTCTCCTCCATCAAGCCATACTTTACATGTAATTTGCTTGAAGGGACTCGTTGTCTCACAAATTTACGACTAGATGGTATCAAGTTACTGGGACCAATGATGTCAAACTGTTGCTCGTTAATTCGTATTGTATGTAGCCAGAGCAATATGCATTTTGGATAGTATGACATAGTCAACAACTAATCTTCAAAGGCGCTAATATGATATAAGTATGGTTAGTAAGGCTTTATAAGGCTGGGATTAGTGAGCACTCTGCATTGCCACGCTTTTCTCTTTTCACGGCACGAAGTGGGATGTCTTGTGGGATGCCTAATATTGCCTAGTCAGCTCGGCGCCGGTGTATTAGACCATCGGCTTTTCTCCGCTTTCGGATTTATGAATAAGCCACACATTACGCTAGCCTTTGGTTAATGCCACTTTCGATAGATGCAATTCATACCAAGTGCACCGAATCTTCAGATTAAAATAGGACCTGTGGACCTCCCGCTCCCAAGTGGCAAAACTACTTCGGAACAAAGAGGCTTTGCCTAAATCCGAGTGATGTGGTAGCAACTCTCTCCATTGCCGATGGTTCTGTAGTGATGTAAGCGAACGTATAGGTATTCAGCAGGTATTTGCTCGGAACGCAATGCGACTTGTCACGCCAGTCAGATAAGCTGCAGCTACTTAGATCTACCATACAGTCGCTGGGTTGGAAACGAATCAAACCCTTTTTTTCCTTGGTCATGATCAGCAAATCTGATTAGTTGCCGTGGTGGAGTTGATAAGGGGCCCAGCCATACTAGCGACTAAGAGACCAGTGCTTATTCCAAATGACGCTTAGAACCCATTTATTCTGGCTAAATCACCTCAAGTGCCGCCATGCTCGCTCATAATTTCTTGCGAAGTCGAAACTTCTGTTCTGAATCGCCGTTGTTTGACAAGCAGCCGCGATGGACGAGAAGAATTATGATACCTCGGCTACGCCCTCAGCGGGCGAGGAGGGCGACAGGAGCATCGCCGACGGGGAGGAAATGGCTCCGCAGCAGTCCCGCGTCGAGTCAATTTGGCCGGCCGAAAACATCTCGCGACCCCGGGAGTACCTAATGGTGTTTGTCGCCTGTATGGCTCAATTCTGTACCCGTAAGTCCGCTTTGTGCCTTTGATTCTCCCATTCAACTGCTTGGTCGGTACAGGGCTCGCTGAAGGTTGAATTGTTGAGGGCTAACCAACGCGTACCGATTGTAGAGGCTTCATTTACCGGTGCATTGTATCATCTGTCTGTCATCGGAAGGTCGTTTGGCGTCACAAACCCGGGCCAGCTCGCGTGGCTTGTCGCCGGCTATTCCTTGACCGTCGGAACCTTCATCCTGTTCTCCGGCCGGCTCGGAGATGCGTTCGGATATAAGCGCATGCTACTGATTGGCCTCACCTGGTTCAGCTTGTGGTCCGTGGTCGTCGGCCTGAGTGTCTACTCCAACTTTGTCTTGATTGTCTTCGCCCGTGTACTCCAGGGTATCGGCCCGGCTATCTGCTTGCCCAATGCCCTTGCCATCTTGGGATCTATGTACCCTCCGGGACACAGGAAGGCCATGGTCTTTGCTTGTTTCGGTGCTGTAGCACCGATTGGGGGCGTCTTGGGAGCTGCTGTCGCAGCGGCGATATCACTAGCTTGGTGGCCGTGGATTTGGTGGGCGTTAAGCATCTGGCTGGTCGTGCTTATCGTACTAGGGTACATCGCCATACCAGACTTGTCGCGGAAGGTTGACGTATTTGCCGACGGTTACAGCTTGCGAAAGTTGAATGAAGAGTTGGACTTACCAGGCGCTGTCACTGGAGTTATATCATTGGTTCTGTTCAACTTCGCTTGGAACCAGGCACCTATTGTTGGCTGGGCCACGCCAGAGACCATCGTACCCCTTGTCCTTGGCATAGCAACCTTTGGGGTGTTCGCTTGGATTGAGATCAACGTCGCAACAAAGCCCTTATTACCGTTTGATGCCATTAATGGTCAAGTCGGATTTGTTCTCGGAACGGTAGCATGCGGCTGGGCGACTTTTGGCATATGGATTCTATATCTCGTCTTGATTCTTCAAGAAATTCGGGGTCTGTCTCCGCTACAGACCGTCGCCTACTCAGCACCGCTTCCAATTTCCGGTACAATTGCAGCTATTGTTACGGGAAAGCTTCTCGGCCCTTTTCAGGTCAGACCCGCCGTAGTCATGACTCTAGCACTGGCGGCCTTTACCACTGGTATTATACTCATCGCAACAGTACCTCCGAACCAAATTTACTGGGGACAGATTTTTGTATGCACCCTTATTATACCTTTCGGCATGGATATGAGTTTTCCAGCAGCTACGTTGATTCTATCCAATGCCGTCAAAAGAGAACACCAAGGAGTTGCCGCTAGTCTTGTCAACACAGTGGTTAACTACTCCATATCACTGGGAGTTGGTTTTGCCAACACAATAGAAATATATGTAAACCATGGCGATAAACTAGCTGGATATAGAGGCGGTCTATACTTTGGTGTTGGACTCTCCAGCCTGGGTTTTATAATTTGTTTACTGTTCTTGCTGCGAGAGCACTTCACACAGCAGAAGGCACAATAGTGCCGTGGCTAGTATCACAGGACCGTAATCTGATAGACTATAATAGAGTAATCTTGCATAAACGATAGATTAATATAGACAGCTCGATCTCCTGGATGAGGGCCTAACGTTGAGCTAGAATCTTCTGTTGCTTGCCTGTCGTGAATAATCTCTGGAGTAAAGCGGGGTTATAGGTAGGAGGTATTGATAGATTTTTGGATGACTAGAATGCTGGAGATATTGTTGAATTCTAAGAATTCTAGCACTGAGGGAGAGCCCTAGTCCTTTATATACCTACTTCTAAAGCAAAGTTTATCTCTCGGCAACACTGCTGCCCCAAAGGTCCTTCAACTATACCTGGTACTTAGACTTACTACAAGTGGCATTTTCATCTGTAATCGAGCACAACAAGCTAGGATTTTCGCCTAACCTTGTGAAATCTGTCACTATCCTGGAGCTACAGATAAGGAGACTCACCGTAAATAACCCTGTCTTGACATGAAGGCTTCTTCGAAACTTTCGTGCAGCAGTAAATATCAGAACCACGTAGAGAATGCACGTTTGCCATCCTTAGTAATGCTGACTCTGGTATGCCTGATTCTCAACAAACCTGAAGAGTAAAGATCTATATGGTACTGAAGCTCAACTTATCCTTTAGAATATGTCGGTCCCGAGACCGGGTCGCGCATATAACTCCGCCACGTCATCTGAAGTAACATGGTAGAATAGGACAGGCATAGCTGGCAGCTTACACAATAGAAAAGCTCCATCACATGGAGGTAATATTGCTATCTGTCTGGAGACTGGTATACACCTTCTCTTTATGGACTGAATTGCTTGGTCGTATCCTGTCCAACTAGAAGCCATGTTAGACGCCGTATGCCTTATCCTTGTTGGAGCAAGTTGGTTGGGGTATTGATATTCAAGCCAGAATGTTCTGGTTTGTGGTGATTTACTAGCACGTGTAAACTCGGGGTGGAAGGTGGGTTGGTAGCTGCCCACATAACCAAGCATACCTTTGACCTAAGTTAACAATCTACAGTACAAGCATGCTTAGTCTAACGTACCCGGTTCTAAATCGGCCATAGACCCACGGACTAATCGCGATTTTCGCTATCTCTATAAGTATGTATATCTAGCAAGTTAGCGGGAGTAAGGATGAATGTGGGCAGGGTTGTGAAGGAATGGGTTAGACCAACATTAACTCTACTAGGACCATATGCCTGGTAATTACGTTTAACTCACGGCCAGGGATCAATCTTGAGAGATCCCGCCAGACAAACCTAAGCCTTCTTTACGTAACAGGGAATGCCTACGTGATGTACTATGGGATGACCATCTCCATCATTCGTTCTACGCAGACTGACCTCAGCTGATGGGTTAAAATGAGAATCATGAAGGATGATACGATGTTAAGCAAACCAGTGCGAAATATAGTGAATGAGTCGACCGCTCAGAATATGAAGCCTGTTTGAGAGAGAGACATCCAGTCAGTCCTCAAACTCATACGCATCGAGGTATCAGAAAACATGTCTCACTCTGCCTTGCTGATAAATCTGCCCAGATGATGGAAACCACGGCTTCGGCACAATTGGGTTCACATGCCAGCCAGCCAAGCGCTCTTTTTTCCCACTGCTACTTGGCATCGCACGCCATCAAATCAATCCAAAAGACATTATCATATCTCACTTCCCAGCAGGCGCCTCCAAGCAACCACTTCGGCAGTGACTCGGCGTCGCGAATGCCGGTAAGAAAGAAAGTATTACATGATCTCGCTCGAACTGACCTTCAATCCAACGCCACTTACGGAATGAGGCGGTAATGCCCTTTTTCAGAGTTGGAGTTGCGATTACGTGTAAGTCGTTGTACCGGCGCATCGCATACCCCACAACTTGCAGCCAGCAGCGTAAATCCCTCCAATCAAAGTTATATGTAAAATGCGGCATTGAAACGTTCATACCTAACGTAGCAGCTTTCGCCTCTACACCCACGTTGTCTCCTTGCAGGCCGTTTATTTTGTCTGTGCGCCCATCAGCATGCACGCATCGCAATATGACTCCGAAGCAGTCGGTGATAGAATAATCCAGGCGCGTGATCTTCAAGATCCACATTCCCAGCCTTCCCAGGGCAAAAGAGAGACTAACGCACACGCTGGGCCCAGCGAGCGGCCAAATTCGCCAAGCGCCGGGAGTGGGCGCCCGAAAGGGGAAATCAAGCGAACGGGGCCAATGAAGAGAGAGTTGGCATGAATCCCGCCAGCCAGGGCCGTGGTTAGCGGTCACATGTTTAACCTCCTTCCTCAAATCACCAGGACTTGCTAACTGGATAAGGGAGGCAAGAAAGCGTGGGAGGAAGCTCTGGGTTGAGCAGAACAGAATTAGAACGAAGGAGGCAAGGTCTCCCCCTTGAAAAGCCGTTCATTTTAGGAAAGGGTTGTTTCTTGGAGTGTGTCCGTCGTCCGCTTTAGAAAAAACCCAACTTAAGTAACACCCTAGTTGGTCCCTTGTTGAAACCGGTAGGTGAGAATGACGACCATGCTCGGTACATCACATTAAACTACAACGCTACCACACCAGATCGGTCAATACACGCGATGTTGTCCCTGTCCTATCCTTTAACATTAGCTCCTTTTGGCTCGGACGTCCGACACTAGCGGACATCATGTATCCCGATGCCGACTACCAGGCACTCCTTGAAGCCTTGGAGAGTCTTTGAAGGATTCGTCTACTCGGCTACTTGGTTCATGCTTTCTAACTATTTTGCTTCTGATTAGTTCGTTGAACGAGCTGTGGTTGGTTTAAGGAAGGTGCTGTCACTGAACCGCGCGGGAACGCAATCTTGGACGTCTTTTCTTCCTCTTAGCGGATGACACTGGACGAAAGGAACATAATTTTTTCTAGATGTTTCCTTATGTCTAATTCAACAAACCACCATCCAATTAGGCAATATTCCCGGTTCGCGCCCAATCAAAGAATATCAGACGGGTATCTTAAGTTGCTAACTTGCATGTCTGGTAACGTTGTGTTGAAGTCAAATCCCAGAATGAGGCCGAACTGGAGCGATCAAAACCTGGAAAAGTTGGCGGTTGATGCAAGGTAGCATAACGAGAGCTGCAGTAACCTCTCAATGAGGAATCAAGACGCGATGAACTCGTCGTTAACTCAGGCTTTGCTTCTGTTTGCGTGGCGTACGAGGCCCCTTGGCAATTACTCTGGCCTTCAGTCCTTAATTTCATCCCTGAATATAGTGTAACTAGCCCTAACGCATTATACCAGGCGTGAGTTTGTATATTACCCGACAGGGCAGGGTACCTCGGCCTACCCCGGATCAACGTGTAGCGTAAGCCGTGCGCGGGATGTCAAATCGGTAAACCCATGGTTCCTGCATACGTAAGTGGAGATTAATCACCTACATGATATACTTACACCAATGCCACGCATCGTCAAGGTAGGCCCTGCTAACACAACCCAGGTGAGAATCCCAAATGGCCTCGGCGAAATACAGTCCTCACGTGGTGGCATGACCAGAATAAGACCAGCCAGAAGACCAACAATGAGTCCAGAAAGGGAAGGTTATACGGCCACTCGGCCGTTAAGGAGAGTCAAGGAGATTGAAGTGATTCGCAACGTTTCATCATCGTCCCTGGTGTCGAGAATAATGCTGCTGGCTCACGGAAACGTCTCTTGACTTGGAGATAGAAAATCGAATATATAAGACGAGCGACGATCCCCAGAACTATAACTCTATTATTCGACAAGCCGCTTTCCATCTCCATTCGGCGATTACACGGGACGGAACCCTCAATTTCCTTCATTCAGACGATCGAGATCTTTCCGCAAGCGCCATCATGCGAGCTTTCTTGGGTTTGGCTCTGGCCATGGCCGGCCTCATAGGCCAGTCATTCGCCAATCCCACCATCGCACACGCGGGTGGTGTCAACGATATCGTCATCACTGAGGACAACATCTTGAACAGCACCACTGTCAGAGGAGGAGAAGGATCTGGTTCCATCTCCAGGATCAAGGCCGCGCAAGCTGGAGCGTTCCCCATCGAAGTCCACAACAACTTCGGCAATGGCATGTTCATGTACATCACTGGACGGGATACCTCAGGGGCGCCGGTTCTCCTGGGTGCCAACGGCCAATATGTATACCCCCAGGCGGACGGCACCGGTGTACCGAAAGAAATCACCGGCAACATTGCTATCCCGTTGAACGGCCAAGGCCAGACCACCACGATCACTCTCCCGCAGGCTCTGATCTCCGCCCGAATCTACCTTGCTAACGGAAACCTGAGATTTTTCACAGTCAGGGACGGCAACGGAGTCTCCGCCATCGTGGAGCCATCTGCCGCGAACCCCGCTGACCCATCGGCCGAAGTGCAGTGGGGATTCATCGAGTTCAACTACGACGGAGTCTTCGTCTTCGCGAACATCAGCTTTGTGGACTTCGTCGGTATTCCCCTCGGCATGGGCGTGACTCTGGCCACCGGCGAGCAGCAGACTGTCCAAGGTCTCATGTCGGGAGCCGTCAACAACATCTGCAACGGCCTGAAGGCGCAGACAGCTGCCGACCGCTCCATCTGGGACCGTCTGTGTGTAACCACTGGATCCGGCCAAGCTCTCCGCGTTCTGGCCCCCAACCTATACGAGTCCGGCCAGCCTGGTCAATTCGGTGGCTACTACGACGGTTACATCAACGACGTATGGAACAAGTATTCCAACGAGGACCTCTTCATCAACACCCAGACTGGAGCCGGAACCGTCTCGTGCCGTGTTTCGAACAACCAGCTCAACTGCGCCGGCGACAACCGCGCCTACCCCAAGCCCACGATCGGGGACATCTGGGGTTGCAACTCCGGCCCCTTCGCCATCATCGGCAGCGACAACGACGTCCACCGCGCCGTCGTTCCCCGACTCTGCGCCGCTTTCTACCGCTCCACGCTCCTTCTCGGCGGCGGCAACGTCCAGCCCTCGCTTCCCGCCAACACGTACTACACCGTGAACCCCACGAGCCACTACGCGCGTCTCGTCCACCAGTACGAGGTGAACGGCCTCGGCTACGCCTTCTCTTACGACGATGTCAACCCCGCGGGCGAGAACGCTGCTGGCACCGTTTCGGGCAACAACCCTACTCTCCTCAAGGTGACCGTAGGTGGCTGGTCTTAAAAAATCGCTAGCTTGAGGATGAGAGAGAGATGAGGGACGAGGAATGAGGAACGACGTTTTTGGACAACTTTCTTGTATATAGTTTAGCATGGATGTACATACCAAAGGCAAAGCATTTTTGATCAACTAACTCACCTTCTTTATTCTATTGATCATGGATCTGTTGCTGCTCGTTGACGTTTCAAATTGTGAGGCTATTGTATATTAAGTGGAGGAAACAACTGGGATGGCTTGTTAAGGTTGACAAATGTGGTCTTCAGCGAAATATTGACTATGCACAGTGGGATATACAGTTGTGTTGTGTCTGTATTGTTGTAATATCTAAGACACAGACTCTAGAAGAGAAATTGAGGGCCTTTACCTCGTTCTGACCGGTACTGACTGGCAAGCAGTAAGCAAGGTAATGATGAAATATGACAAAAGATAAAAAAAAAGGACGAAGAAAGCAAAATCAAAAAGAAAGAAGAAGGCCCACGCTTGCTTTAGCCAACAGCCCAATGACAATCAAAGTCCCAGTCCCGGCTGATGCTCGGGCAATCATAATAGACACAAGCGCGACCGCGATTCCTAGTAATACAAGGAGATGTTTCCGGCTCCGGTTCTTCCGCCGGTCTAGGTGATGCTCCTAGCAATCTCCGCCCCAGCCAAGCTGACGATTCACTTCGCCCATAGCATTCATGCCTGCTCTAAAGAGCCCCAGCGCTCCATCCACGCCGGCATTGCCTGTGTTGAACGCGGGGTCGCCCTCATGAGCTCTCCGCAAATCCGACTGATCCAGACACTTCTGCCTCTTGTCCATCACGGCTCTACAGATGGCGTACCCCCACATGTTGTACCATTGGTCCTCACTGACGCTGACGTAACATTTTGCACCCCGGTCATTGATGTACGAGAATGGCCAGTCGACAACGGCGACCTCCCATCTCTTGGTGCGGAAGAAGAGGTACGGCCAGGTGAAAATGAAGGTGAGCGTCAGGAAGAACAGCCACCGGATCCAAGACGTCAGACGCCAGCGGTTGATCTTGGCATCGTTGTAGAAGTCGATTTGGCCATCTTTGGTAATCAGCTGCACCCTGAGGTGGCCTCGATAGTTCGTGTCGCGCACCATTTTCTCAAGACGCTCCTTGACGGCCTCTTCGTCGAAGCCCACCATTCGCCGGCGTAACGTGAAGCATTTGAGTCCGGCGGAGCTCGCACCGAAGCGGTGACACCATTCTTGCAGGCTTGGCTTGTCGGCGCCAACCTCGATGCTCTGATTCCAGCCCTTTTGGCGTTTGGCCAGTGTTGTCCCGCGGCGGACTTTTTCCCCGTTGTCCACGGTGCGCAGATATCGGTGCGACTGACGATATTGTGCATCTGAATAGAGATATGGCGTCATATCAACGGTGACATCGAAGTCCGTCACGGTATTCTTCGCCTCTTTCCCCTTGCTGTCTTTAGACGTTTCGGTGTGTGTACCGACGACCGACATGTATGGGCGGGGTGGGATCTCGGCAAGCCGGTGCACATATGCCTCGAGGGTCTCGGGGTCCTCGACACTTTTGGCGACCCAAGACTGCGTGCCCCAATATTTATCTGTAATGACCATGGCATCAATGTCGGAGGGTAGTACAGCGTCGACCATGGCACCGCGGTGGGCGAGCATGGGGGCGGCTTCGGAGGACTCGGCAACATCGGTATAACTGGGTGGGAGATCGTCGATGTTGATTTCGGGGGCGTCGTCGTCGACGTAAGGGATGGCAGCAGAGCTTTGGCCGACATCACTGTGCAACGACAAGGTGTCGGAGAAGGAATTGTCAGGTTTATTCGGCTTGCCCATCTTGAACAACCTGTTAGCCAGGGAACGGTATGTACTGTAGTGGTATGGCGGTGTGCAGAATTATCCGGTATCCCAGGTGATCAAGGAGCGAGGGCGATGGTTTTGTGGCAACTGGGAGATGCTGTTGGCACTTTCACACTGCTTACATCGTCAGATGTTTCTATGAGTTGAGTTGGAGTTGAGTGAGACGATCGGCCGGAGCAGTAGGTAGGTGAGGCGAGGTGAGATGCCTAGATGAGTGGGGCTGATGCTGTGAGCATGTACTTAGGTACCTCAGGTAGGCATCGGAAGGAATACAGGCCTGAAATGCGGCGAAAAAACGCAGATAAGCTTGGAGCCGGGACGAATAGATTGAGAGACTCTGTGTTCAGTGTTCAATTGAGCTTATAGAAATTGGAAACATTACAGATCATGAGACCAAAGGTCCCTGCGGCGGCCGATGCTACTGTACATGTAACTCGAGCCTAACGGCACGCAAAGCACCAAGCGCCTGGACTTCGGGTCAGGCTGTTGGACTGGATTTAGGAATGCTAAGAGACCAATTGCAAACGTATTGGTGTTCCAGTCTATATCTTCTATTTGAATCTATATTCTCGGGTATATACCCTTGGGTATTTCGTAAAAGGAAACATAAGCAGGTATAGTTTAAGTGTGTGTGCAGTCAACGGCCTAGAGTACCTAGGTAGGTGGATGTAGATACATCCAGTTCATCCCGATCCCTCATCCAGCTCATCATTCATGATAAAGCTGCTGTCCGCTAGACTCAGTGTATCTGCTGCTATGAGATCGAAAGCTGGGATGCCTGATGGGAGTCGATGCCATATTGCTAGATGGATGGGTCGATGTCTATTATATCCAGTCGCAGATGGCATGCCACTCTTGACATAGTTTCTTCTAGTCCAACGTAGGTGCTTCAAGCGAGAATGACGGGTTGACAGGTATGGCTATGAGCTCGAGCAGTTTCAATGCCAAACCTCGTGGAACAACCAACGCGTCGCATAGATTGCCTGCCATCGATGAGAATGCACGAGACCATCTAACCGGGCGCATCATCATAACGAGCTCTTGAGCTGAACGAACAGACTCTCCGCCCTCGCGAGGATGACACCCTGCTCATCCTCAACAGTCGCTTCCAAAAAGAACTTCCTTCCCTTGACTTTCGCAATCCACGCCCGCGCGAGAATAACCGCAGGCGTAGACACAGGCTTCAGGAAGCGCGCATTCAGGTACGCCGTCATATACATGCCCCGCGGGATCGCCCCGCGTTGCTGATTCAGGGGCATGATTTGGCCCATGAGCTCGTCCAGGATCGCCATCGTCAGTCCCCCATGGCAGACATCAGGGTACCCGTTCAGTCCGCTTCCCAGCGCGAGGAATGTCTTGGTCTCATCAATCCGACCCGTCGGCGATAAGGGCTTCTCGTGGATCTGGAGTGTGTGGGAAATGCTTTGCTTCGAATTCAGCGTATCCGCGAATAAATTGTCTTCTCCCGACGGCTTCCGGGTTCTATTCGTCGGGACATAGACGACGACGCGCTCGCCTTGGAGATGGCGCGCACACCACGGGATCGCGGCGAAGTGTGCATGGTCCGGGGTGTCCATTTCCAAGATATCTTCAAGGCAACGTTGTTGGAGAGCGTACTGAAGACTGTCGGTTAGGGAAAAGAGACACCGGATAAGTCCCGCACCGACGCTTATAAGCATTGCCAAGACCTTCTAAGACAGTCTGCTGCGAAGTCACATAATCCACCTTGGAACATCTCCAATCTAGATCTCGGCTAGATATGCACGACGCCATCGACGCCGCCGTCCCGCCAAGATATACCACGATAAGCGAACACGCCGATCGTGCGCATCCCATCGCGCTGCATTACGCATTGCTATTTCTAGAATATCCAATGAGACGCTCCAATATGGGAATTATCCCTAAATATGTAAACTCCCCGCGCCCATCCATAGTTGAACTGATATACTACCAAACCAAGCATCGCGCTCATCTGCCTTCTTTGCCGAGGAAATGCCTTTTCATTAGCATGTTACTAGGGTAGATATACAAATGAACGTGGTCTGGCAGCCTTGATTCATGAGTCACTACTGCTGCTTTTACGGGTTAGATGTTGTCACTGTTGCTCAATTTTGATTTCACCTGAGTTTCTCTCTTCTGCTAGGTTTTCAACGCCCCACACTGCTCGCGACCTTTACTGGCTTGAGGCGATTAGTCGAAGATCACCCTGGTGTTAAACAACCGTACAAAATAATCCGAAATCACACGCACATGTGCTTCTTCCATTGCGAATTTATTCTCGTATACACAAGTGAATTTCCTTATCTGACATCGTTCCTTGATTTTAAACTCCATGCGTCCTCTTATGTAATCACTTATCTTATGAGTGACTCAATTTCCGTCACAATGCGTTAACTCGTCAACTCGAATTTTCCGGCAAAGCTACTAGCAATATCCCCATCCTCGTGCTCGATGAAACAGGAATATTCCTCGCGCAGCATTGCTTAAAACATCCTGGTCTAGCTGATGATCGAAGCATCGCCCGAAAGCAATGCGTCTCTCTGTCCGGCTCAAATACGAAGCCTAATAGGATCATCTTCGTTGGCAACAGCTTACCAGACTCCTCGGCGCTTGGGATCCAGATTGTGAATCAAAGTCTCGATTCCACGAAAATCATTTAGCTCCGGAAAATAATCTCGTCCCAGAAGTTCTCGATTTGCTAGTCGAAGGCGATCAATACATTGGAAAATCCAACCCCCGATGTAATTCCCCTCACACTTTCGTCTCAGTTCATTGCTGATTTCTCGCGACAATTCACTTAGCATGTGTTGGTGGGTAGTGGCATAGTATAGACAATCCGCCACCCACATCTCGGCCGTCCCATAGGATTCTAGAACATCGTAATGGCGAATAGTCTCGAGCTTGATGACTACGTGATAATGCGAGTTCTGGCTTCTGGCCGGAGAGAACCAGCGATATCGGTCTTCGTGGTACTGCTCCCTTCGAAATGGCGATTCTGAAAATACAGATAATTGAAATTCAGTTAACACTTTGAATCGGTGTGTTCTTTCTTCGCATACGTAGCGTCTGCCAATCACGCGTTCGAATCCTATGATTCCATTGAATACCAAATAACAATTGGCCTCTTGAGAAACACATCGATCATGATAGTCAGAAACTAAATAGGTATTAGACTAATTTTCGAAGCTGGTGTCCCAGAAGTGAAACGTACTTTCATAGCAAATTTCTTCATTAATATACCATGCAAGGAACTCAACTTGCTCACTTTCCCAGGGTGCGAAACACATCCAGAACTTCGTAAATGGCTTATCGTGCTTTGATGGGTCGGTTCCACGATGCTCCTCTAAAGTCACGGGGCTTCGAGGAAAGAGGTGCAACACCATGTCTAGGATGTAGAATGCTCTGGCTACCTTATTCATCTCTGCCCATGTTGGGCTATCCATATTGACGAAAGGCCACTCTAGAGGAATAAACTCATATGCAATCTTCAACTCCATGTTCTCGACGGCCGTATCGAAGTTTTCAATGTACAAGCCCATTGGAACAGTAAATGAAGGAATTGGGAGTAGTAGCTGAGTGGCTTGCTTGGACAGATACAAGTCACAGAATGCCGTAACATGGTTTAGATAGGCTGTTTGGTCGGCAGGGATGGGGGCTGCCATGTCAATACTGTACTTCCAAGGCGCTTTGACAGCAGCATGATGCGCAACAGCGATAGCAAGACGATCAGGATCCATTTCTTGAGAGAGTATGGTGTACGTGATGATGCCTTCGCGGTCCTTCAGGGCATTGTACATGGCTCGGCATGTTACCGCTACATTCAGGATATCTTGCAGTGAGCCGGTTGCCAACATGATGTTCTGTTTTAACTCAGGCGGGAGCCTGCACAAGGTTGCACTCATCGTGAATGTGGTGACGATGTCGGTTGGGCTGTGATTGCTTGCTGTTGCTGTTACTGTGTTATACGAGGTAAGTAAGAAGCTACCAAAGGAAGACTGTGAGAGGCAATGGAATGGCCAGGTGTATCGTGATGAACCTAAGACGCTTATAACCATTTCATGCAGAAAGGCTAAAGGGAGGAAATTTGTGTTTATGGATTGGTGGGCTAATGTTTGCAACAACAAACATGGTTCAAGTTATTTACATGTTGTTCAGGGAGCCATGTCCATATGTACCTCAGCAGGTACAGAGTCGATACTCTCTCTCGAGTTGGCTACGCATATATCCACATGTGCATTTAGCTACTTCATAAGTATTCCCATGTACCTGGGATACCGTTGTCGACACTTCTTTCGTTCAACACATATCTGGACTATTCTGCTATGGCACGATGCAAAAGGTACAAGAGTACAAACGGCCATTCCTCATAGGCACAATGTATGTACCTAAGTACCTTATTCCCTCCACCATCTTAGCCTCAATTTCCTCAATCACTACCTTATCAAGACAGTATTACCTCAGGTAAACAAACTAGTAGTAAGTGCGTATACGCGTATTACGCGTGAAAGGTCCCTCGGCGGACTTAGGTATCACTAATATAGCTGCCACAGTACACTTGGCATGTGTCCGGACTTAGCGGTGTTACGCGGGAGAGGCAGCTCACCGTGGTGGAATGCTTCTCTAGACCAACACCAAGAGTATGGGACATCTATGTGACAATGTCTATACAAGATGGTTTTTTCTTGTTTCATCTCTCAGATGACTCTGTCTGCTCGTCGCCTCGGACAATTCAAATTGTCCAGGCCGGAAAGGGGCAATGCGTCAAGTATGCTATTTCCGGGATCCAAGTATCTACGGAAGACGATGGAGACGGTGCGAAGCAGAAGTAAGTCTAGAAAAGACTCACAGAAGCTTATAAGTATATATATGGGTGATGGCTCTCATGTCTAGAATACAAGTTTTGCTCATCATCAATCAATCATCCCATCTATCGACTGGTTATAACTAGACTATATGTCTACTCTACTCGCTAAAATCATCCATCAGTCTACTTACTCCGTCAAGATGGTATCTAACAAGACCGTCATTCTTGTCACAGGCAAGTTATACGGAATCCATCACTTAATACGCAGCAGCTGACTTCGATAAATCAAGGCGCCAACAGTGGCATTGGCTTCGAGACAGCCAAAGCCCTGGCTACAGCATCGCCAGACTTCCATGTCCTGCTCGGTTCCCGATCAGTTGAGAAGGTACAGAAGGCCATAGACGACATAAAGACCACACTGGGAGACTCCATCAAGGCTGGCATATCCGCCCTACAAATCGACGTCTGCGACCATGACTCGATAAAGGCTGCAAAGGATCAGATCGAGACGCAATTCGGCAAGTTGGATGTCCTCATCAACAATGCCGGTATCATCGTGTACGAGAAAGTCGACGCCTTGACATCCCTACGCAGAACTTTCGAGACAAACGTCTTCGGACAACTCATCACCACCGAGACCATGGAACCTTTACTCCAGAAATCAGCCAAGCCGTACGTAGTCTACGTCTCGTCGGAGCAGGGCTCCATCTCCGAGAGACTAAACCCCGAGTACAAGTACCGCGAGATACGCGGGGACCATTACCGCATGAGCAAGGCCGCGTTGAACATGCTGTCTGCCTGCCACCGCTACAACTATGCCGACTGGGGCTGCAGAGTTCTTGCATTTAATCCGGGGTGGTGCGTGTCGAACCTTACGGGTGAAAAGGGCCGTGAGATGCGAATCAAGCTGGGTGCCAGGGATCCGAAAGATCCTGCGATCGCCCTTGTCGACGTTGTTTTCGGTAAGAGAGACGCCGACATTGAGAAGAATGGGTTGGTGGATCTTGATGGTGGCGTGAGGCCCTGGTAGAGAGCTTGCGTCGCGGCTGATATGAGAATATGTTGTATGTACAAGTAGTTTCAGAACAATCTCCAAAAGAACGTATTTCCAGATGAATTATTTTGCTTAGGAAGCGCAATGTCTTACCAGGTTTCGACAAGAAACAAGGTGCTGCACGAGCTGCCAATGAAACCCGACGAACGATCTCTCCCTGCGCTACCAACGACGATGATTTTAACTCGTTATGATCTGGAATTTAGATATTGTATCTCTGCACGCTCTAGTATCTGCACGCAGAGAACAGTCGTCTGGGGTCTTGGTAGAATCTTGGGTCTGATGAGCTGCCTAGCCAAATACTAGCCAAAGAAACAACTCCTATGTGAACATGTAAGAACCCATTGCTAGGCCTAATCAGTCAAACCATAGGTATCATTTCACAACCAAAGTGACGAAAATCCATGAGAAACATCGCCCGCCTGTCTCGGAGTAAGTCGGGTATCCCCACCACGCAGCTCCATAGATTGCGGAGACGACCAACACCACGACGGACATTGACATCGGAAATGCATTTCCCTGCATACGGGCGCGGGAACGTTCCCTCACCCACCTACTATAACCACCTAAGCCCTGCCAAGAGAGACGGAACGGTGAACTACTCAACGCTTCCATGACACTACATGGTCTTACTTCAGCCCTGTCGCAATCACCAACTGACTGCTCGTACTAAATAACCATGGCACAAAAACCGCTGAAAATCGCCGTCGTCCCCGGTGACGGGATCGGCGTAGAAGTAATGCCCTGGGGCGTGCAATGTCTGAAAGAAATCAGCGAACTCTACAACATCCCGCTCCACTTCGAAGAGTTCGACTTCGCCAGCGTGCCATACTACAAGAAGCACGGGGACATGCTCCCTGCGGACTGGAAGACCACGCTCTCCCAGTTCGACGCAATCTACTTCGGGGCCGTAGGGATGCCCGACGAGCTACCCGACGAAGTGACGCTCTGGGGCAGTCTTCTCAAATTCCGCCGCGAGTTCGACCAGTACATCAACCTGCGCCCGTGCCGTCTGATCGCGGGCGTGAAGTCGCCCCTCGCGGACCGGAAGCCAGGGGACATCGACTTCTGGATCGTGCGCGAGAACACGGAGGGCGAGTACAGCCAGATCGGGGGCAAGATGTTCGAGGGGACGGAGCGCGAGATCGTGATGCAGGAAACCGTCATGACGCGCTTCGGGGTCGACAGGGTGCTCAAGTACGCGTTCGATCTCGCGCAGAGCCGGCCGCGGAGAAAGCTCACGAGCGCGACGAAGAGCAATGGTATTTCGACGACCATGCCGTGGTGGGACTCGCGCGTGCGCGAGATGGCTAGGAATTACCCCGATGTCAGCGTCGATAAATACCATATTGATATCCTGACGGCGCACTTTGTGCAGAGGCCGAATATCTTCGACGTCGTGGTCGGGAGCAATCTCTTCGGCGACATCCTCTCCGACCTCGGCCCGGCTTGTACCGGAACCATTGGGATCGCTCCGTCGGCGAACGTCAACCCCGAGGGGAAATTTCCAAGTCTATTTGAGCCCGTGCATGGCAGCGCGCCGGATATTGCTGGGAAGGGTGTCGCTAATCCAGTTGGTATGATTTGGGCGGGTCAGATGCTGCTTCATCATTTCGGCCATACCGAGGCCGCTGCGACGCTTTTACAGGCAATGGAAAACGTTCTTGGACGATCCGACCCGGAAGTATTGACTGCGGATATGGGAGGCAAGGGGATGACGAAGGCCCTTGGTGAGGCTATCGTTGGTGAGATTCGAGGACTCCGGAAGTAGATTGGATGAACGATTAGCCTTGATAGGGCAGTATCGTGGGCTATGATGTCTGTTCTATTTAACCCCCCCGGTAAGCGTAGATGAGAAGGCCTTTCCTGCATCTGAACAGTTTATATGAGGGATCGTGTTTGCACATTGGATAGATGATACAGTTGTAATGATCTATGATGTGCTTCAATCTACATTGTCTTGGCATGGCTTATGGAGGATCAGACTGGTACATATCCGGGAGTCTATTTAATTCCTATTAGCTTATTCCCTCGTTGTAGCCGTTTTCCAACTCAATTTATGTGTCGGATCTGTGAGTTAGCTATTGTGATCTGCTTACGACATCGGCTTAGTTGAGATTCACTCTTGTCGACTGTCTGTGCTCATCACTCCCATAAGCCAACCACTAGCGTAGGACTCACTTTTTCATACCTACACTGTAATCTATCGAAGATTGGATTTTCAGGCGCTTGCTACAATTTGCAGTGTTTCTATCAATTGCCCGCTCACTTTCTTGATAACTATTGTGTGAGCTTGCTTCGATGTAAGTCTTCAAATGGTGGTCATTACAGCATGACTCACTCACGCCCTATTGGCTTACCCATGCCTGGTCAATTGCCGTGAGCCGGGTTTAATTTTCGCACTATTCCCTATCTATCTTCATAAGCCAGATGATCTACTGTCGGAGACTTCTGTTGCTTTTCCTTAACTGGACAAAAGGTGTTCTGTGCTAATTCTTAGATCCCGTCTGGAGCACGCACCGGTTTATTTTCTGAGGGCCACTCTTAATGGGACTTCGGCCCTCGGCCAACTGTGGTCCTGGTCAAATGCCCGACCTGTATTAAACCGTTTGCGCAGTATTCGTAACTCATTTATTCTCCCCATGTACTCTACGCATTGGGATCCCCAATTCTCGTAAACTGATGTGACAATAAAGCGATGGCAACACAGACTGAGTCAGTTTCCCTCTCCGCCCGGCATGCCGAGCGCCAAGACACACCGGCCACGGAGCCGGTTCTGCCTCCCATCCCCCGCAAGAAGCAAATCGTGGTGCTCCTATCGGCATTCGCAACTATAGCCCTAACAATAGGGTATAATCAATGCTTCGGCGTTTTCCAAGAATACTACCTCTCACCCACGCAAGACATCCTCAAATCCAGCCCAGCCACGCAGGCCTCGCCGCCTACAGCGCTACTGAGCTTCGTAGGCACTCTTTGCTACGGGCTGACATGGGCGGGCGGTATTCTTGTAAACCCGGTGATGTCGCGACTCGAACACGGCGCATGGGCTCCGAGCAATCCCTCAGCCCGGGCATGGCGTCGCAGGGGTTCGCGGCTCTTGAAGCCTAGAACAATCACTATTTTAGGAGTGGTGATGATGTCTGCTGGGTTTGGACTAGCGTCTCTGAGCACCTCCATATGGCATCTGCTATTGACGCAAGGACTGCTTCTTGGTTTGGGAATGTCGCTTTTGTATTTCCCTCTTCTTGCGCCTGCGCCTGAGTATTTTACTACTCATCGGGCAACGGCAATGGGTTTCGTGAGTGATATCCTGACTGCTGCCTTTACCTCGGTTCCCTGGTATCACTCATCAAATGTCATCATGTGTCAATGCCCTTGCTGATTTCTCTATGTGCTTGTTAGATTCTAGCCGGCGGCGGTGCTGGTGGTCTTATATTCTCTCCTGTCATTAGGGCATTACTAAGTTCAGTCGGAGGCCGTTGGACTCTGAGAATCTTTGCGTTGTTCTACGTAGTCACGGGCCTTCCTATCGCATGGTCGGTACCGCGTAGTCCATTCGCGTCTAGTGCGCCTACCACCAGAGCCGACAGACGTGATACACACGTCTCGCGCTCTTTAGCCGCTCGTCCAGTTTTCATATTTTCCGCTATAGCCGCATTCCTTCAGGTTAGTAACTTCATCATCCTCTTCATGTGTTAATCCGTCAGACAGTGAAAGTTATCCTACTGAGCCCCTTTCACCAATTCTTCCACAGCTTGTTGAAGAAATTCTCCTACTCTGAATTTTGAGAATCCATACTAAGTTCTCATAGGCCGCTGGCGCCCAGCTTCCCCTAGCTTTCATCCCATCATACACAGTCGTTTTAGGGCAAACTGCCGCCCAAGGTGCCAACCTCCTAGCTGCTAGCAATGCAATTAATGCCGTCTCTCGAGTTCTAACTGGTTACGCGGGCGACCGCCTCGGCCGTCAGAACCTAGTTGTGTTGACTCTACTCCTCTCTGGCTTTAGCGTTTTTGCCTTCTGGTTAGCCAGTGTCCTGACCGCCACTTCGACTTCTTTCTCACTCTGGCTAGTATTTCTCGTATTTTACAGCTTCTCTGCTGGTGGGTATTATGCATTGTTCCCCGCACTTATCGCAGAGGTCTTTGGCATTCAACAGTACGCCTCTGTCAATGCATTCATCCTATTTGTGAGAGGCCTGGGGACTTTGTTTGGAACTCCTGTTGGTGGACAGCTTCTGGGAGGCTCAGTGGAAGGAGTGAAGGCTTATTCACATGTGGCTTATTGGGATGGTGCGCTTCTAATGGGCGCTAGTGCCTGTTGTATTGGAGTCAGATGGGCTGATGGGAAAGTTAAGGGCTGGAAATGGGTGGCATAGGTCTGAGATGTTCCCAGCACGAAATGATCATGGATCAATTTAGGCGATGACTAAGCAAACTTTGGTGGCAGTGCAAGAAATCTATCCCCTGAGTGTTATCCTGAGACAGCCTGCTACAACTTTATTTCGCCATAACGTACAATAGAAAATTCACACAATCTAGATGTGGGCATGAGAAGGAAACTATATGACTCGAAAGTGGTGTCATATAAAACCTATGAATTCTCAGGATAAGATCAAGTCTTGCAAAAATAAACGAGTGTTCTATTCGAAAATACCAAACAACTAAGAATTTTGAAACCAAGAATGATAGCAGAAGGATAGATAGAAGACCGCCATGTAATTGCTCATAGCTCTGTCCCTTATCTCATTAATTACACTTTACCCCTTATCATTGCTACAATCTACCCTTTTGAGATTAGACATGACCAGGTATTTAGACTCCGACATCACTCTCAGCTTTCGCCTCTTTTTCAGAGTATGAGATTACATATAATTTATTGGAATCCCTGTGTACTCAAATAATAGTCATCACGTGATACTTCTTGAGGGGGTCAGCCCGATGCAGCTTGCATCTGTTGAATGGTAACGCTCCGCATGGTGACGGTAATACTTTGGATATAAGCCCACGGGCACAGGCTTGCATAATCTCATTAGGTAAGAGGGGTAAAAAAGAAAAATTAAACAAAATGAGATGAGACTTGTTTGTCATTACATGCACTGCCTAGATGACGTAAGTAAGACCGATTGATTCCAAGTTTAGGCAACACCTAAGGCAGTGTGGTCTTCGATGATCGGAGCAAGAGAAATGGCGGTGGCTCGGCAGCTCCTAAAAGCTTCATGAAACATGATTCAAGTAGGAAAGGCATCCCATGCGATCGGCTTTTGATCATGAGGGGGAATGAGACGAGGCGAAGAACTTGGACTGAGTCAGCGTTGCATTGCTTGCATTGAAGCCATGTAGCCGTGCCACATCCGTTACTCTTAGGATTAAAGAAACACTTGTGTGCAAACAAGACTCTAATTAGCAGTGTATGGGGTGACGTCATTTTCAGGCATTGTTTCACTTAACTGATAAATTTAGGCAACCTGTCAGCTTCGAGCTCTAACAGCGCCAAGTCTCCAAATTCAATATCCTTTTGGAGAAACGCTGGAAGCCTCTTCAATCTTGCCTTTGCAATCAAGCTACGCGCCAACCTATTGAACATGGCAGATTATCCTGTGTGCTGCATCGCCGAGATGCCCCTTACTGTGAGTCTCGTCCTTATGACATTGAATCCTAAAAACGCCTAACGCGTGTCTACAGGTCTTGAACCAACTACTTGATCAAGCACACGCGGGCAGCGAAGAACTCGTGCCAAACAGTGAACATGAGCTTTCCATTGTTGAGGCAGCCAGCGATGGCTCCAGTACACTGTCCCACAAAGTTACAGTACCGCCATTGAACGATGACTTCAAGCCATTCATTGCTAGCTCTCTAGAGGATGCAGCCCAGAATGTTGGCAAAGCTGTGTACTTTGCTGTTCTTGATCACCAATCTACAACTGATGGCTCCGCCACTCTGGTGCATTGTCAGAAGGATAGCCCTCTAGCAACCGCTCGGGTCACGTTCAAATCGGTTCAGAGCCTCCTTGTGTCGCTTTCCATGGCAACCATAGGCTTCGAAGAGATCAGCAGTATTGCCAGTTCTCAAGGCGGTATCTACGGAAGGGCTGCGGAAACCCCCAGAAAAGGGGCACCGGCTCCACGAATGAGGCTTGGTGGTAACTGAGCAACAGTATTGCGGTTAAATTAAGTCTTGTTTCAAAAACCCCAGGCGGATTGGCTGCACGAATCTTTGGGCCTTTGTGTGGGGATCATCCTGGCTCGAACAATTAATTGTAGTAGAGTTATGCAAAGCAAGCATTTCATCAGATAGTCTTTCAGTGAATACAAGAAGACTGTGTTCTATTTCGAATTCACTTTTGTCTAAGCCTTCTGTCACGGAGTAGTGGATAGGGGCAGTATTATAACCGTAATGCGAAGATCACTTATTAATAGGAGATCCTCTGGCTGGGTTTACTGGTTGGGAATCAGACTTTAGATCATATGAATTGACACCAACTGATCGTTCTTGGAGCTGCCGTTGGTTCACTCCTCATACAACTCCACAATCTGCATGCGTAATCATGTGAAAAGGGCCGAAACCTAACACGGCCTTGTCCATCGAACAATTGATGGGCGCTACAATGGAGGTGATGAATCTTATGTAAGGACCCTTATGTAAGGGGATAATCAGCACTATTATGCAGTGATGGACATGAAACTTGGGGGCTTCGGGAATCTCTGATCAAGTGAGTTGACTTCTGAGTCAGAGTCGGCTTTTATCTTATAATCCCTCTAGATGTGCCAATGACAAAACTTGTGTCAGTAGATGTCGGTGTGCCACAGATTACTTGTCAATCACTTTACATAACCTAGTACATGCGCCTGAATGGTGATGCCGAACCCGGTAAGAGAAAATGTAACCTCAACTAGGTATAGAGCATCGGCTGGACGGCACGCCATGTAATTAAAATAATACAACATGTGTAGACTGATCTTACAGGATCTTCTGAAGGTTGCAACAATGACAGATTGAATCTACGCAGTGTTAAAAATAAGTGAGCCATCAGGTTCTCCCTCACAGCCTCACAACAATGATACGGAGGGCCGTGTTATCCGATTCAAATCCATGGAACTGAGTATCAATGTCAATATTCTCAAGCGAGAACAGCATCTATAAGAACGAGCATGGTCCATCAATATGACCCGAAATGATAACAAGCACAACAGCCAAGACGGAGCACTAGAAAAACAACCCAGACCATCATCCAAGCCTTCAGCTTAGCATATTTACAATGCATTCTCGATTCATCCAGATCTTTGCCACCATCACAGCTGTCACAGCCGTCAGCTTCGAATGGGACTGCACCAACTCCCTAGGGACGTGCAACAATGCCTGCTTCGCTGTCAATCATGGCTTAGCCCCTGGTGTCTTGACCTATGACTCTAACACTAACAACCGCAACCCTCGCCGCACAGCATCCGGGTGCAACAGAACACCTTGTAGCAACACCGGCTACAGCCAATATGGCAACTCATGCGACGAGTTTCCATTTGCGAGCGTCCAGGAAGGCGGCGCTAATGCCATTCTCCGTTGCGTGGATAGCACGGAGAATTCCAGTACGCCAGAGAGACATATAACTTCACAACCATGAGCTAACTGTGATACACAGGCGAGGGTGGCCAGCTAGGCAACTTCTACAAGACAATTAACAACGGCCAACAGTTCGACATTTTCGTCAAGAATTACGGCGGGGCAGCTTTCTGTCAGAATGCTGCGATGAACAACGATGGGAGCGAGTTCAGACTCGTCAACGGTAACTTCCAGAACGCGAAGCGTCGCCGTGGTGGGTGTTTAGCGAAACTTGACTTCTTTAAGTAAAGTTGACTAATGCGATTATAGGCGTTGATGATGTCGGCGTGTTCGTTGATGCTCAGATCCGCGGCACACCATTGAAATTATACGAGTTCGAAGACCAAAATGGCGAGAAGCTGCTCTCTCTCAACCCTAACATCAAGGCAGAAGATGTTGTCGGAACCCAGATCTGGAACGGCAGAAATATGACCACCATCGTCAAAGTGATCTAGGAGATCATTACGCGGCTATGGGACAATGAGCTCTTCCGGAACTCTTACTAGTTTCGGATTTGCTAATAGACACTGAGAATGAGGACTGGACGGCAGGGATTGGAATTATATAGATAGGTGTGCCTGGGATGATGGGAATGGTCGAGCTTTCACAATTGTACATTCGTTTTATCGTACTTGTCTATACACAACACATGCGCATTTGCACAGTTTTGCTTGCAACTTGGATGATGCTTTGAGAACTGATAACAAACCCTTGACTTGACTCCGAAATATGGTTTAGCGTTTTGTTAAGACTTGCATCCTCGGAAAGCTGTAAGTATAGAGAGGATTGTTTTCAATATTTCCCTTGCTTTTTCAATTAAATACTAGCATTTAAGCTAAATAGGGAATGATCTCAATAACCGTGCTAAAGGTATAATATTTTGATTTTTTATATAAGGGTCCGCATCTAAAATTTCAGCTAGGAGGAGAGTATTGGAAAGACCTTTGTACAATACATGTCAGAAGGGCTGTACAAGGTATACAGTAAGACTCGCATTGTGGCACAGGGTTTAAAAAGTCAGAAGTCTGAATGCATTCAGACTTCTCTGATTATAGAGAGTGTATCTTTTTGTTCCTACGTCCTGAGACCCCCGACAATGCATGAATAAATGCAACACAACAAGATAGAAAGCTATTTAGCAATATTAAGAACTCGGCAGGAGACTCTGTGCTGACTCATCACGGTTCACCAGTCGGAGGTTACTATGCGGACAATTGGTCGTCAGCTGGCCGTCACATGCCAGTTCACTACGCAAACTTGGAAGCTGGCAACAACAGCTCAACATCTAGGTTTGCCTGATTATACACGGGATCACGACAGTTTATTTTTCAACTAGACACATATGTCTCACTAGACTTGAAGAACATGGCTTGAAGGGCACCTGTCTGTTGATGATTGGTTCTACTCCTAGCTAGGCTAGCGCCCCTTGGCAACCCCCTTATAAAAAGGGGTGAAGGTGTAGAATGCGTGGAGAAGACTCGAGCACCCGCAGAATGTTCTACGCGCATACACACTCTCCACCCATCTAGAAGTCTTGACACTGCTTGACTCTGAACCCTGACATCATGCTATTCATATATCCTACTAACTAGTTATCTTCTGCTTGTTGAAGCGATGCGCGGCCATCAAAGGCACCGCCATGAGCACCACTGCAATCGCCATAGCGCTCCCGGCAAAGACCTGAGCACGCACAAAGTCGGCTTTGGCGATATCTGCCAACGCGCCGGCAATGGGGGCGCCGATGAGCACACCCACCGCAGCCGTGGACCAGCTCATGCCAAGACGGGCACCAATGACGTCCAGACTAGGACTTAGAGTCGGATGCGCGGTGCTCGCGGCGGGCGCGGTGACAAGAACACCAGAGAGGAAACCCCACGCTATGGTCCATAGTACCATGCCGGTCACCGTAGTGACGGCCATCCACCCAAAAAGCACCGCGACCCCAACCATCTCCCAGAAAATGAGCGTCTGGATGGGCGTGACACGAGTGCCGAGAAGATAGGGCACAGTGCGACCAAGAAATGAGGCAGCATTGCTGATGGCCAGGAGGTCAAAGGCGAAGTCCTTCCCCGTGCCTAACTTGACGGCCGCGTAGGTGGTGAGGTAAAAGAGAGGGATGTAATAGGCTAGGAATTGGAAGAAAAGGGCCACGACGAAGGTGCCGAAGACCGGCTCGAGGAAGCCTCGAACGTCGACGATCATCTTCGCCTTCTGAGACGGCACACCTGGCTTGCGACATAAGATGAGGAGCGTGGGGACGGAGACGGCCAGATTAACCAACGCGATGCTGCGTACTGCCCAACCGAAGCCGATCTGAGGTGCCAGTCGTCGGAACATGAGCGGGAAGATGATGCCGCCAATACTGGCACCTGTTGAAGCGCAGCCTAGAGCTATCGGTCGCCTCGTCGTGAACTTGGACGAGATGATGGCAAAGGCGGGGATATTGATCGCCCCTGCGCCTAGCCCGACGCAGAACCCTTGGGCCAGCAGCACTTGATGATAGTGCGTCGACTCAGAAAGCATGAACATGCCGAAAATGACCATGAAATGGCCCACTAACATGACGGGTCGCAGATAGCCACGATCTGTCAATGGTCCCGTCACAAGTCCTACGATAGTGACGAATGTCGACTGCACGCTGCCAATCCATGCTAGGGTCGAAGACGATGTGTTTGGCAATAGCTGCGTTCGATAATGTTCTATGAAGACGCCAAAGGTACTTGAAAGGCCCCTATGCCGAAGTTAGATGACACATGGCGCAATGTACAATAACTAGTCGAAAAGGAAGCCTACCAAGAGTTCATGAAAATGAAGAAACCCGCAAGGACGGTTAGCCAGGCTTCAAGGCCTCCATTTGGCGGAGGTTTCGGCGCTGTTGAGGCTTGCGCCGTCGACGGGGGAAGCAGAGGCTGTTGTTCTTCATCGCGAACCTCGCGCTCTGTTCTTAGAACACCATTGTTGTGTGTGATTCGGGACGCCATTGGATAATGGCTTGTGTTGAACTCGCTTGATCAGAGCTACTATCTCTTCACACTGGTGGTGCAAACGCCTGTCTCTTTACGCTTGAGACACTTTTGCCTTTCCGGCAGTCAATTTGAATCGCAGAGATAGGTAGTTACTTGAAACTAGCTGGTGGCGAAAGACGAAGACTGTGGCTACGACAACAGGCAACTAGTGGACTTCGACAGTGTATTGCCGATAACCATTGCATACTCATTATGGCCGAATGTACGATTGTGAAAACCCATGCTCGCAACCCGCTTCCTCGTTTCGCGCCTCGCCGATTTTTCCGGTGCAGAGACACCCATGACTGTACCTGTATGAGTTCTGACTGTGGGTACGGGAGAAATTTCAAGGGTACGGAAGTCATCCATCTGACAGTTGCAGATTACCGCATGGAATGCAAGTCATGCTGTAATAGCACACAACCCTTGTAAGACAGCGTTCGTCATCCTTGTCACCTGGATTCTGGACGCGCTGGGAACATACAACATACGTCACTTCAATGACTGCATCAGATCCGTGTAAGCGGTGCTAGATACGCGGCATTATCTCCGCTACCATGAGTATTTTGTACGATTATGCGAGAGAATTATCATCTGAGGTGAGTGACTACAGACTCCCCTTCAGATCGGCTTCATGAAAGCGATTGCAGGGTTGGTAGGTGGCGAAGACGGCGAAGATGCGTTGCTTTCGTCTTAGAAGCTCGCCACACCGGTGCCTCACTAACGCCGAGTTTGAAGCATCATTATCTCCATTATTTGGGAAAACCCTTGTCTACAAATTCTGTTTCGCTCAGGTGAAAGTTGTAACGAACTGTTAGAGACTATCGTTCACATTGAACTATTGTTCGCTGCCCATCATGAAAACGACCCCGCCTCACCAGAGCTTTGCTCTGTACGTACCTGACTCTGTTACTGCTAACAGTGTTGCGGTTGTCTCAGTCGGTGGGCTGCTAGCATATGTGAGTTATCGCTGCGTCCCCGAGAGCCGGAAAGTCGGGCTTGGGCTGGTGCATCACGAATGCTTTCAATGATAACACTACTTATTATACGAAACCAAGAATGTCTGATCGAACTGTAGTTACTCTCTGTTGTGGTGTACCGACTCCTAATACACCCATACGCCAAATACCCAGGACCTATAATTTCTAGACTGAGCGGTCTTCCGGTCATTTATTATGCATGGCGTGGTGATTTTCACCATTACATGTATCGTTTACATGACCAATATGGTATTGAAGCACCCTTTAAAGGACATCGACGAGCCATGGAGGTACTGATAGTATAATTCAGGCGAAATAGTGCGTTACTCGCCCAACAAACTGTCGATCAATAGAGTCGAGGCTCTCAATGGTAAGTGGCTCACTCCACCGAGCTGCGTAGCTACGGAACGCCTCAAATATACCATTCTTACTTACACACGCATCTATCAGATATATACGGGTTTAACAAGAATGTGTCGAAACCGGAAGAGTTCTACGCGGCCTTTCGGGTCAACAAGCATGCTCGGAACGTCTTCAACACAGCAGATAAAGAAGAGCACCGCAGAAAGCGTCGAATTATGGGTAAGGCATTCGGCACTAAGGCTCTACCGAACTACGCACCATTCATATCGTCCAAAGTGGCCGAATTATCCGTCAAGATGAATGGCGGACAAGCTCCGCATTTTGCCGACGGGCAGTGGAGAACCTTCAACATGGCAGACGAGATCAACTATCTTATGCTTGACATCATGGGTGGTCTCTGCTTCGGAGAGCCGTTTGGCTTCATCGCTGGGAAGGGCGTGGAGATGATGGCTAATGTGCATGCACGAGCGGTTCGGATCTATATGGTTAGTTGCTATCCCTCCTCTGCATGGAAGTCGCCCACACGCTCATGGCTTTCAAGGTCGGCCAAGAGCCTCTACTCAAGAAATTGTCTCTTGACAGAGTGTTTTTTCCACATCTCTTCAAGGCAACCCATGCACTTGGCGAATACACACGACATTATACCGAAAAGCGTATCAAAGACCGCGATAATCTCGAAAACGATAAGGAAGCTGTTGAGGAGCGGGGTTATGAAGACATTCTTGCTCATCTCATCAACAACAAAGACGATGAGACCGGAACGTTGTATAGCCAGAACGAACTTCTTGGCGAGGCGACTCTGCTCATGATGGCCGGTGAGTGACTCTAAGAACTGAATAACAAGGCAACTTACACTTTGTTAGGATCGGATACCTCTACGACGGCCATCAACACGGCTATTTTCTATCTAGCCAACCACCCACGCGTACGCCGCAAACTCGACGACGAACTGGTCAAGTGCTTCCCGCGCCTCGAAGACATCCACCCCAACACAGCCGAGAACTGCAAATACCTGCGCGCCTGCCTCGACGAATCCATGCGCCTCTGTCCCTCGGTACCGTCGAGCATCCCGCGTGTAGTAGACGCGGGCGGGATCCAAGTGACGGGAGAGCAGATCCCCGCGGGCATGTGGGTGTCGGTGCCGCATTTCACCATCTTCCGCAACGCCAAGTACTTTGTGCAACCGCACGACTACATCCCGGAACGTTGGATCGCGGACGGCAAGACTGGGTACAGTGCCGAGGATGTCAAGCTGGCAACGACAGCCTTTCAGCCCTTCTCGATCGGCCCGCGGCACTGCATCGCCAGGAATCTGGCGATGCGCGAGATGACGTTTGTGCTCGCGCGCATCTTTTATCAGTTTGAGGTGGAGCCTATTGATGGGCCTGGGAGTGGCCGGTGGACGGGGAATTTGCCGGGTATTGATACGAGAAATGGGCACTTCATCCATGAGCAGCGTGACGTGTTTACCTCGCTCGAGGAGGGCCCGATGGTGAGGATTAGGGTCAAGGAGGGATTGGAGAAGCGCTCGTGAGACTATAAGGATCGCATGTCTATCAGTGGCTCGTGCAACGTGCATGAAGCTCATAGTGTGGATGTGCTTTAAGGGCATTTGTGTGCGAATTAGGTGCAGTCACCGAGGACTTACCCGTGTTCTACGCGAAGTAAGCTCAAAAAGCACAAACTTCTAACTGTGCCCACACATAAAAAGACTGATAATCAAGTTAGACATTTCTTTAGCTCATCTTATCGTTCGGTCTGCGACCGAGCAGCAATGACCTCGAGTTGGGTCTATGTCTGATATGTATTCCCTTAGGTGACAATACTACAACAAGCCAAGTGCGATCAATGCGAATAGACTCTTTCAATCTCCTTTGACTGAATTCTAACCCCCTAATGTTAACAGTGTGTTCTTGTCGCTTTTCGCGTCAGCATTTCTGCAAATCCAAGATTGTTCTAATGCCTATCCAGGTTTCTTCATGCTGGGCGCGTATAGGATGAAATCAAAAGACTGCACTAAATTTGAGGCAAATTCAACTTCAAGCACTTTTCAGCATCGATATCCAATGATTTGTGTCATAGGATGGTTGAGATAGTGATTTGTCCTATGCTTGCTTGAGGGCTAGTAGTCCGAGCGAACAAATCTTCCGACGCAGTGAACAGAAGGAATCTCGTTTAGGAATTTGATAATGCCGAGAATCACGGAATTAATAGCTCCAATCTCCGCATGTTCGTCCCACTATGTGTTGAGGGTATATTTCTGACAATCTGACAGTCTGACTTCCTGACATTCTGACCTGCGGTCCAACCGCGCCCCTGTATGCAAAGGAGCGCTTCTTGTCAGATCTGACACTGAGTTCTGCAATGATGGGTACTTGCGCATCGTTTGCAAGTTCTCAGTACCTACGTTGTAGATGGGTCGAGTGTAGTTTCGGCGCCAATGGGCAAATGTTTCCACACATGAGACCATCCCCGTTTTGTATGAAGAGTTAATACCAGTACCAATATTCACACCCAATGAAGGTTTCAATTTAATGTTAATGTGCTATCATCATACACTGTCCCCTGTCAAGCAAGCGCCAAACGTCGAAGCAAATACTTGTTCATCATGGTGAAGTGCGGGTTCAACACGCTGGTGCCAGCGATGGTATTCAAAGTCAGTTCCGTAATCTTCTTTGCGGTGACAAAAATCAACTCATTACGCTAATCTTCGAATTTTAAATCATCTAGCTCCGTATATGGTCGCTGTACCCCATGGGAGAGTTGCCGACCGGCGGACTATGGTCCAACGGCAACGGTGTTGGCACGCTGGTGTCGGTGCCGGGCTTCGAGCCCTTTCTCAACGCCACAACGGTGCACATGGACGACTTCAACGTGCGCGGCTCGGCCGACGGGCCGTACACGCTCAATGCCCAAGGAATCTTGCGCACCGACGACAACCACTATCTGGGCTTGTACGGCAAAGGCTTGCTAGCCAACACCCCGCATGTCCAAGCCATCATGGCTAACGAGACTGATGTGCAACCTACGCGCTGGGGTGAACTTGACACATTCACCACTTGGACTTTCCAGGCTTCGGGGCCTTATGCAGAGCTTACAAAGTCAACTTTCGTGGCCAACATTCGCATTGCCCCCTCGGACAATAGCGATACAATCTCCTACATTGACTATAGGTTCAGTAAGGTCTTGCCGGGTCCCGCGTGCGAAGAAGGGAAGGATGATGTTATTGAGACTGTTTGGAATGCAGGGGAGCTCTGATATAATGCTTATAAGAACTAATATCCCGTCATGTCGCAGCGGTTTTAGTTATCAACGGGGTGGTCAAGGTGGCAATAGTGGAATCCACACTATCGTAATCAGACCAAAGCAAAAGCTTCAATACAGCCTTCAGTATTCCAGTTGTCACCATAAGAATATGCCGTTGGCATGTGATACGCGTAGTATGACTCCTAAACAGAAGAAAACATGACGAACTTATAATTTCTTCTTGGGAGGATTTAAGACGAGCAAACGTTCGGATTGCACTTGAAATGAAAAATAAAAACATGGCACTCATCGACACCTGGTTTTATGTGTGGCGTGGAGCGGTGTGAGACTGGTCTTTTGTATCATTAAAGTGTAGGAGTGTGTTATTTAAGGATTCTGCCATGGGGCGTTAGTGATTGTCAATGAGTTGTCGCTAAATCTAGGATTAATTCTACACTGAGCGCAAAGAAAAACTATCTGCTTTTCGGACGGAAGTATCTCAAGGCACCAGGGCCGTATCATTGTGATTCCCATTTGGTCCAATGATTATTCCTTATGCCATCCATGTTACACCGATCCGTCCCAAAGATCATACAATGCCATGACACTGTCACCCAAGCCCAGCTCATAATGATTCGCCGACTGCCCCTCGCTCAGCTCAATGAACTTCCTGACATTGGCCTGCTGCTCTGGGCCCTGCTCGATGTCGTAGAAAGCCTCGAAGTCAAGCTGGAAAGCATCGTTCGGCGGATTCAGGAAGCTCAGTACTGACTTCGTTTGGTTCAACGCCACTCGCGGGAAAAGGGCGATCCGCTGGGCCAGTTCCAGCACTGAGTCCTTGAGCGCTTGCGAGTCATCATAGTACTTATTGTAAAGACCCAGAGCTTCACCCGCCGGTCCGGTGAATGATTTCGCAGCAAGCAAGTACTCGAGCGCCTTGGCCTTGCCCAAGATGGAGCCCATGAAGGTCTGGCCGCCACCACCGGCTATGAGACCCAGGGCCTCCTCGAACGAGCCCGTGCGCGCACGAGGCCCAACGAAGCGCATGTCCATCTGCGCCGCAATCTCGTTGCCGGCTCCGAACGCGCGCCCGTCAATCTCGGCGATGAAGATGGTGGAGGTGATGTTCTGGAGCAGCTGCGTGAACTTGATGTAGTCAGCGCCCAGCTGCTTCTTGGCATCTGTTATGGGCGTCTTGAGAGAAGTCATGTCGATGTGGCCGAGCCAGAAGTTGGGGTTCGATGAATCGAATATGACAACTTTGGGGGTAGAGTCTGTCACATTTTGGAGCGGGATGAGGAAATCAAGCAGATCGTCGGCGAAGTTGCGGTCGACGAAATTCACAGGACCATTGTTAATTGTTGCTCTCGTGATATTGGGAGATGGGTAGGTGAATGTCAAGGTGCCATGGCTCGAGATTTCGGGCGCGTAATATCGGCAAGACTCGGCTCGTTGTTGGATTAGAGAATATGCGACATCTGGAGAGGACATTGATGCCAGTTGTGAAGCCAAGGCGTGCACCGAAGCACACAGCTTCTGCATTTTAGTCATCTTGGGTGAATGATAAGAACTTTGCTGGTTGAACGTTGCAAGTGTTCGAGGATTGAGTTTCTGTCTCCTTTCCCGTATAGATTATGCTATGACCTGCTCATCTTTAAGGAAACTTGGAGTATTCATGCAGGCAAGCTGATTGCCATTTTAGTCGGTGTCCCAAGCTTGTCAGCTTCATACTCTGACAGACATCTTGTAAGTCATCCCTGCCCAAGTCGATTCCTTTGCCCCAATCCTTACACATACATCGTTCTGACAGTGGAGTCAGTACTTTTGAGGACATAACCCGCTCCAATAGATATCCAGAGAACGCCGAAGCCCTGGCATGCCGAGCAATATGGGATTAACGGCTCTCATCCAGTTAACTGCGTCCTCGGCCATTACTACTACTGATTTTGAGTGATGTTATTACCGCCGCTAAGGCAAGATTGTGTTTTCATTGGACACGTAAGGGTGTGTGTTTCCAAACTGGGCTCTCCTTGGCGCTAGATGACGGAGATAGTACCAGCGAAAGGAGACACATGTACCTTGACATCGTTGGTGGTGATTGATCGCGACATAGGATATAAGATTATTTGAGATATTGGAATCGCCCATCCCCGCATCAAGGTGATAGCTACCCTCAACGGATGTGTAATTACTTGCTTCATCGCGCAATGCGCTCAGAGTCTGAACCGCCGGCAAGACCCATGTATGGGCGCCGCTTAGTACCTAGTACAATTGATGAGATTGCTCGCACCGAACCGCTCCGCGAAGCATTTCAGATTCCCCGGTCGGATCAACCTTCAGATGGCTGGTCTATAGTCACGTTCAAGGACTACTGTAACGCCGTGAACCTGTGTGCTCATACCATCGTGAACTCATGCGGAACTGCGCCGGCCCGTTCGTTTCCGACGCTTGCCTACATTGGTCCCCAAGACGCGAGATACGTCATATTCATGGTCGCAGCTGTGAAGGCCGGGTATCAGGTGAAGTCCCTATCATGGTAGATAACTCTAGTAAACAGAGCTGTATAATTAACTACTTATAAGGCCTTGTTCATATCCCCGCGAAACTCACTAGAGGGGCAGCTCTCCCTGTTCAACCAGACGAGCTGCGATATCATTTTCTGCACCGAATCCTATCTGCCGGCCGTGAAGACATGGTCGTTGCAGAGAGAAATGAGAATCATTCAAGTGGAAGACATCGATAAATGGCTTCCACGCGATAAAGTACCCCATTTTCCATACAAAAAGACTTTTGAAGACGCCGAATTCGAGCCTCTTTGTGTATGTATATCCCTGGAGTCCTAAATTGGTGCTTATGGCAAGATCCTAACTCTAAAGACATATTCCGGGAGTCTTTATACGCGAGGGCTCCTGCAACAGACTCCAAAGACATGTCTTCAGAGCTGAGCTCCTTCTTGAACAAGAAATTACTGACTCCAGGGGTTTAGGTCTTACACACCAGTGGTAGTACCGGACTGCCCAAAGCAATCACCGCGAGACATGTATGTGCGCTAGATAAGAATGTGGATTTCTTGCCTGAGATCACTCGTTTGAATCGGAAAGGATGTTGACAGATCTTATAGGGGATGCTTGCCATTGGAGATGCAGTTCATAATCTGGGGGAATGGCAGGGCTCAACCCACTGGGTCCGCGCCTGGGCCGAGACATCTAAACGACATTTCGTACCAGTAAGGGCGCTAGTATCAAAGTTGATGAGATGACTTATAATCTTTCCAGATGCCTTTGTTCCACGCCGCGGCGCTCTACGTGTTCGTCTTGAATGTCATCTGGTGGAAAGTCCCAGTAGTTTTGGGACTTGGCGACAGGCCATTGACTTCTGATCTCACAATGGAGTGCCTTGAACATCTGGAGGTAGAATCAGCTGTGCTACCACCATCTATACTGGAAGATATGAGCCAAGATGCGGGTTGCGTTGAAGCCTTGAGGAAGCTCCACCTTGTCCCAATTGCAGGAGGTTGTTAAGTCTTGATCCCCGGTCGTTTCCTTTCAACTGATAAGAACAGGCAGCCTAGCTCGAGAGGTTGGCAATAGTCTCTCAGAGAAGAGAATCAAGTTGTTCAATCTTATAAACTCGACTGAGTAAGCGAAAATACCAGGTTTATCCTTGTGTGATACAATCTGACTAGAAACAGATTTACCCCCTTTCCGTTATACTACCAGCCGAAGCCCGAGCTTTGGCAATACTTCATAATAAACTCGGATCTTTTTGGCTGCGAATGGCGGAAGATCGATGAAAATGACACCGTGTGCGAACTTGTCGTTGTGCGTAAAGACAAGCATCCAGGAATGCAGGGCTTCTTCTACACATTCCCCGAGCTCGAGGAGTTCAGCACAAACGATTTATACAAGCCACATCCGGAGCTTCCAAATCACTGGATGTACTACGGTCGCGCAGATAACATCATCGTTTTTTCTAATGGGGAAAAGCTGAACCCCGCGACAATTGAAGGCATTGTTCAAAGCCATCCGCAAGTGAAGGGCGCACTCGTCGTCGGATCAAACAGATTTCAACCTGGCCTATTGATAGAACCCTCCGCAACACCTCATAGCAAGGAGGAAGAGACAGCGATACTTGATAGCTTGTGGCCCTATGTCGAAAAGGCCAACTCAGAAACATCGTCGCACGCACAAATCAGTCGCGACTTTATTGCATTATCACCTCCCGAACGACCATTCCTCAGGACTGGTAAAGGGACGGTGCAGAGAGCTGCAACGCTCGCCAGTCTCGCAAAAGAAATCGAGATGCTTTACCAGGAGGCACAGAATCAGCTATCTTCAAGCACAATGATGTTTAATTTGAGTCCGGATTCCCTACCCGAATCACTTGTCGAGTTCATGGTACCATACGTGCGGATACCAGGGCTGACGGCCGACACGAATTTCTTTTCTCTGGGCATGGACTCGCTGCAGGTCGTGAACTTGTCAAGGAAACTTCGAGCCAGTCTTGAAGCCGCCGGAGGAGGTAGCCAGTCAACATTGCTCTCCCCACGAGCCATATACAACAATCCGACTCCTCGGCGCCTCAGCAGGTTTTTACTCAGTCTAATAGATACACAAGTGCAGGGCGTCCAACCAGCCGATGTCGACTTTATGCGGACTTTCTACACTAAATACACAAGTGATCTGATTGCTGCGAAAGACGTACGGCCTGAGGCGTCACGCGATGAAATGACGGTCCTTCTAACAGGATCTACTGGCGCATTAGGATCCTACGTCTTGGACCGTCTCTTTCACAGTCCCAGGGTGGCTAAGATAATCTGCCTGAACCGGGCAGAAGATGGGGGCGCCGGGCAGCAATTGAAAGCCATGGCAGATCGTGGGTTGACATCGCGGTACACAAAGAAAACCGAGTTTATTCACATGGAGGCGTCAAAACCAAGGCTTGGGCTTTCCGATACTGTATACAAGCACTTGCTGAGCGAAGCCGATCACATCATTCACAGCGCATGGCCCGTCAACTTTAATCACTCAATTGAGACTTTCGAGCCACACTTGCGCGGTGTTCGAAGCCTGTGCGACTTTGCAGCTGAATCAACCAAGAGGGTCTCCATCCTCTTCATGTCCTCTGTTTCCGCTGTGGCCTGTTGGAACCCTGAGCAAGGACCCGTGCCCGAGGCGCGGATAGATGATATGAGCCTACCTACTAGTGGGTACGGACGAAGCAAGCTACTTGCGAGCTTGATACTCGAAGATGCAAGTATCGCAGGTGACTTCCCAGCCGCTTCCATAGTATTTGGGCAAATCGCAGGGCCCGAGTCAGATGCAGGAAGCGCATGTTGGAATAAAACTGAGTGGCTTCCGAGCATCATCGCCAGTAGCTTGCACATCTCTTCACTACCTGAAGAGCTAGGGCAAGCTGACCTGATTGACTGGATACCTATCGAAAGAGCGGCTAGCTTGGTCCTGGAGATCGCCGGCCTAGAGGGCGTTAATGCACCGATGGAGAAGATGACTGGCTACTACAGTGGCGTCAATCCGGCCACGTGCACGTGGGGCGACCTTGTGCCGAGCGTGCAGCAATTCTACGGTGAGCGTATCAAAGAGCTGGTCAGTTTCGAAGAGTGGATTGACCGGCTGGAACGCAGTGAGGAACTAGACGGGACAGTTTCCGATATGGCGCGAACCTACAATCCAGGTCTCAAGCTGATTGACTCTTATCGCTCCATGTTGAGAGGTAGAGAGGCGCGACCTGTGATATTCGACGTGTCAAGGGCAAAAGGTAGAAGTCAGACAATGCGGGATATGGAGGTGATCACACCCGTGCTCATGAAGCATTGGTGTCGGCAGTGGGCATTCTGAGCCTTGTTTCTTGGGTATCATACAATACCTACTGTAGCTAGCCCAGAATTATCTTCCCCCGCAACTTATTCTTCGGGGTCCATAGCTGGTGGCAATCTAATTTGCATCGCTTGTCCTGTTCAGGCAGCCAAGGAACCTGGCGACTGGGCTCGTTCTGACCGTGACCAATCTGACCACATATTGTCAGTCTGACATTCCTGACACTTCTGACATGTCAGGCCTATGTCAGACGAACCCGCATAAGTATGTGCTCTTAACTCCGAGAGTGACAGAACGACACCCGGCAGGGCGCTGAAGAGTCAGATATGGTGACCTGGCTGATGCAATCTCGGCGCGTGGTCAGTAGTGTAATGAAGGGTGCAAGTGTGTTCAAGATTACAGTCGCCGAAATCCAATGTAGTGTCTTCAGTCAGATTCAACAGCACGTCAACCTGAGGGTTCTTCTAGATGGCACTTTGGAGTGCCTAGGTAATTACTCACCTATACCATAGAAAGTCACACTATATGAAAAGTTCAAACGTACGATAAAGTACACAAGCCTTGCCAAAAGCCATTGTAGTCTGACAGTACCTATGTAACATAGATTTCTCGGTGCGAATTCCACTAATCAGGTAAAAGATGATTTTACTTTAATGGCTATAACCCCTCATGTATGACTGCGTCGTAATGCGACGAGAGTCCACCGCGATTTCCAAGCATCTCACGGTGTCTACATGACAATATTGCTTGTAAGACTGTCCGCTTTACACATCCCGAGCTATGTTTTTGGCTGTGAGTAGCGGTTATCAGGTGCTGTCGCGTGACCCAATATGTTCGGAATGTAGCATCTCATTCTCAGGAGCCCCAACTTAGTGGCCTCCGTATGTCGTGGTAAAGTGCACTGTTCATGGTCATAGCTCAGATTCCTCTACGAAGGGCTGATAGCCATTAAACCAACCTTCCGGGTCAAATTCCTGCTTCAGACGCCTAAGCTTCTCCAATCGCCATGGTTCGTAGCCATAAAGCGCTTCTGGGGGGTCTTTGGAGCCATGCCCATAATTAACGTATTGCTGCAAGCGCCCGTAGCCCGATGTTTCTACGAATCTGTCCTGCTGGCTTGATAACCACTTGTCAAAGGCATCCTCGTTTGAGGGCGTCTTGTAAGCTGCTTCAATCATACTAGTGACAATGGTGTGAGCGGATCGAGCTGTAAAGAGCTGGATAGTCATGGCTTACAGGAAATGTTGAGACCCATGACGCCATGGATAAGCCGTTTGATCATCTGGTATCTCACGAACTCTCTGTTGAGGGAATGACTCGAACATGACGCTGAACATGGCATCGCCATCATACTTCGCATTCATGTCCCTCCAACCATCAAAGTACGAGCGCATTGTCGGAATGTCATACTGCTTCACGTTGGCTCCATAGAAGTTCTTGATCGGAAATCTGGCCCAGCCTTGAGGGGTGCAGAGAACATTGTTTAGGCCGTTGTATGTCGCCCATGGTAGAGCATCCCATGTGGCAACCTTAGCGTCTTTCCAGACGGGTGAAATTGCATCAAATCGCTTGACGAAGGGTGCGGACTCTTCCTCGGGACCCGAGTATACGATGTTCACATTAAGTGTTGGCTAGAAGAAGAATTAGTCAGAATTTCTGAAATACCTACGATGGGTAGAATTGCATTAACACGTAGGAGACTGACCTTGCCATTTGCTCCCCGACGCCGACCAATGACAAATATTGCCACTTCTTGGGGCATCGGGTCTGCAATCGCGTTGATGGTCTCGAAGACTTCTTCTACCTTGTCCAGGCCAAATTCGAAGTCCGCGATGAAGTGCTTACCGTTGTTGAGCTGGGGATACACTTGGTAGGTTGCCTCGAGTACGATGCCAAAATTGTGTCCTGCGCCACGAAGGGCCCAGAAGAGATCCGGGTTGCTGCTGTCTGATGCTACGATGACCGTCCCGTTGGCGAGAAGAAGGCGAGCAGCAATCATGTTATCATTTAAGTAGCCATACTTCCCTTGAAGTCGACCGATACCCGCGCCCAGCGAGACACCGAGCACACCGGTACAGGGGCACGACCCCACAGCTGTGATTTCTGAGAATGAATATCCAACACGGCAGCATTGGAAAACCACTCACTAACTTCCATGCCCTGTTCATGGGTGGCGTTGGCGAACTCGCCCGTCGTGATACCACCGCCAACAGTCATCTGTCTCTTCTCCTTGTCGTAACTGACGCTGTTCAATTTCCTCATGTCGATCGCAATACCTTGCTGAATGCGCCGCAGGGAAGTTGTGAGACTGTGACCACCAGCACGAGCTGCGAATTTGATGCCTCTCGCCCGCGCATAGTTGACCTGTACATGATTAGCTACCACAATCCACCAAAAAGAGGTCGAGTCGCATTACAGTCTCTATAACATCTTGTTCCTCTGCAACCTGAACAGCTACGATGTAGTCCGGTCTTTTATAATTGGTATACCGGGCGTCCAGGCCCGAAAACGCATCTTCTCCCTCGAGGAAGACGCCAGCTGTCTGCGATAGCCGCTTTTGCAGCTCAGTCTTCACGCTCAACTTCAAATACTCTGTACCAGTAGATGATTTAAAGTCATCGCCTGCTCCCCAAGCTATTGGCTGCTGATTTGTGAGCTCCGGTAGATAGATAGCGGACTCATTCTCTGCTGGGATTGAACCCGCGAGTGCAAGTGCCAGTGATAGCACCAACAACCAACTTAAAGACATCGATATTTTAAAGCGTATTAAACCCGCGATAGTGGATAATATCAAGGTAGGATAATAGTTTTCAAGACTTGGAGCATGGGTTTTGACTGAGCTTGTTGATATCAGAGCAAACAGAAGATAGGGATTGGGATATTCAAAACATTGCTATAGCAACAGAAACAATAATACCTAGGTAGATTGGCAGCAAGCGTGAATGATTACCATCGGAAAAGCTGGCTTTGAGAAACATCATCTTTGCAAAACCTAATGCAGTGTCAGAATGAACAGAATGCAGTTTAGACCAACATCGTTTTCTTACCATGCGTCTATGTAGGTTAGTACGACAAGATTATGACATCGCGAGCCACTCATGCCGTCATAACAGCAAGGAACATAAGTCGAATTTCTCACATCTTGCAGCATGACTGCCCCCTGCGCTCGGAATTCTCACGGATCAGTCATGTGATCGTCGTGTCGTGCAGCCGGCGCAACCACTGCGTGAACATACACCTTAGTAAACGTTCTGTGTTTAGTATTGTTGACATTAGTCAAAACATTTCGAGCTTATCTATACTTCGTCTCCTTACTACTGGGGTGTGCAGCGAATCACGTTCGTTGGTATCGTGGACAGCTGTGATACGAATGTCCATACGAACTGCGGTCGGGATGTGACAATACACAACCAAGTGTCCTACAATACCTTTGCTACGCTGCGACTGTGCCCCTAGTGGCCTGTGCACTCGGCTCCTCTGCATGTATTGCTTCATTGGTCATCAAGATGGAAATCAACAGGCTGCGGATCTGTCAGAAATTCGATAGAGAGGTAGGACAAGGAGGAAGTCAAAGCTTAGCTGACTATCTCTTGACTCTACTTGCAGCAGAGCTAAGGAGATGTAAGACACCGCTTTGACTATAGCTTGGTGTTGGGACGACGTTATCAACTTTCTACATTTGGTCACGAGATGGATTAAGGTACTAGTCATGGGCAAGGTCATAATAGGTGTGCGCGAGAGCAGTAGGATGCTCAGTTCGTAGGTGCTGAGACGTGACTGTCATGAGGTTTCTCAGTGTTGACTATATTCCGTACCAACCTACCTAAAAGAGTAAAAGACTGGATATAGTAAATATATGTATAAGCTGGATATAATACATGAAGGATGGAGGTACTTCAGTTAGTATGGCAGAATAGGTATGGGGCGATGTATTGCAGCCACCAGCTGCACAGCCCTTACTATTCTACACAAAAGCTTTGCTTCCTAACTACGGTGATTAAGCGAATCACATTAGTGTATGGTAGGTCTATCTGTCTGAATCTATATTCAAATGAATCATAAAGGCCTCCTCTCCCAGTTGATTCACCATAGGAACTGATTTGTCTACACCTAGTTGAATGTCGAAGGAGTCGCTGATAGATTTACACCGTACCTTCTCTTGGGTCAATCGAATTAGATTCCGACTTGATCTATCATATATGTTCTTTGATAAACTCTAGTGTCTCTATAGCACATCTATCTTCTCGATCAACTCGAGCAAATATCATCCCAAGATGGCGCCACTCGGTGCAACCGAACCTCACTTCTCTGATGGCCTGGAGCCGGTTGCGATAATAGGGATGGGTAAGTTAGCCCCTTAACTATCACGCAAGCCGACACAGACTTCTGATGACAGGAACCAGGGTGTCGTTGGCCTGGCGACTCCGAGTCTCCATCCGAGTTATGGGATTATCTAGAAGCTCAGCGAAACTCGTACAGTAAATTTCCCAAGGATAGAATCAACAGCGATGCTTTCTATCATCCCGATGGCAACAGACCTGGCTCATTCAAGACCGAAGGCGGTTGCTTTCTCAACTCCGATGTGCGACAGTTCGACTCCAGCTTTTTCGGCATCCATCCAAAAGAAGTTCTCACACTTGATCCAGCACAGAGAAAGTTCCTAGAAGTCGTTTACGAAACGTTTGAATCTGCGGGGGTTCCTCTCCATAAGCTATCAGGCTCCAACACCGGAACATTCGTAGGCAACTTTAACTACGATCACCAGCTGATGCATTATCGTGACCCCGAGAATGCCTTACCTTATTCCGTGACAGGAAGCGGCATCACCATTCTCAGCAATCGTATCAACTATGTCTTCAACCTCAAGGGACCCTCCATGACTCTCGATACTGCTTGCTCTAGCTCTCTCTACGCTCTGCATTTGGCCTGCTCCGCCATCCAGACGGGAGACTGCGATGCAGCAATTGTGGGCGGGACCAATTTGATCCTTACCCCTGAGTGTCAAATGTTTTCTTCTGTGTTGGGGGCTGTCTCGCCCACTTCAGTATGTCACACATTTGATTCGCGCGGTAAGTGATCAGCCACATGTCTTTCGTTCTCATGTTTGCTGACCATACTGCTTTCCAGCTGATGGATATGCCCGTGCAGACGGCATCGGAGCTTTGTTCGTAAAGCGGCTATCACAAGCGGTAGCGGATGGTGACCCTATACGTGCCGTCATTCGGGGGACTGCGTTCAATGCCAACGGGAGGACCGGTGGCATCACGCACCCTAGCCCCGATGGGCAAGAGGCTTGTATACGGCGGGCATACGAGCGTGCCGGAGGACTAGACACGTCATTGACTGGCTACTTCGAATGCCACGGAACAGGCACCCCAGTCGGGTTAGTTCTCAGCAGATGAACCATTCACTTCATTCGTGTCAAGATCTAACAAACACTAGTGATCCGATCGAGGTATCCGCCATCGGGAGAGTGTTTGCCGACACGCGAACGAGTTCCATGCCGCTTTTGATCGGATCTATCAAATCTAACATGGGTCACAGCGAGCCGTCAAGTGGTATCGCTGGCGTGATGAAGGCTGTATTAGCCGTTGAGCGTGGCATAATACCACCCACAATAGGAATTGAGACTCTCAATCCCAATGTGGACTTAAAGGACGGAAGACTGAAGATCGTCACTAAGAGCACACCATGGCCTGACCTACCCATTCGAAGAGCCAGTATCAATTCATTTGGATACGGAGGTTCCAATGCTCATGTGAGTCACCTGTTGTACTTCTGGTGATGCAACGAATGTGTCTGACAATCTGGCACATGCAGGCTATTGTTGAATCTATTGATGCATTGTTCCCTGGCTATCGATCTCGTCATCAGATTAGTAAGGAAGCTCATGCTAAAACAATCTCGTCGGTTCGAGGCAGAACCCAGGAACACTCATCACCGATCAGTGACATGTCCCTTTCAAACGGTCACACTAACGGTTACTCCAATGGACATGCCAACGGCTACCCGAAGGAGTATACAAACGGAAACCAGAACGGACACAGTAATGGTCAGTCGAACGGCCACACTAACGGCCACTCGAAAAATGGTCATGCTAACGGTAGTGGCATTGTGGTGCGCGCGGCACAAACCAAAACCAAGTTCATCCTTCCGTTTTCAGCTCATGATGAAAGGACACTACATGCGAACTACATTGCACTGACCAGGCGATCTCATCAGTGGAACATTGCTGATATTGCCTACACGCTGAGCGCAAGGCGGAGCAGACTCCAGAGCCGATCCTTCATCATCAAAGGAGTCGATGATGTCGACAGTGAGCTCCCCAGTGAGAAGCCCAGCGTTGTGAAAATACCTGCCTCGGGTGCACCGACTCTGGGCTTCGTCTTCACAGGCCAGGGGGCTCAATGGCCTAGCATGGGAGCGTCATTGATGGCTGAGTATCCTAGCTGCCTTGCAACAGTGCGAAGACTTGACAAGTACATTGACGAAATCGAAGAATTCGGTCGAAGTTGGAGTATCGAAGAGGTTCTCAAAGAAGACCCCGAGCACAGCAGGGTACACACGGCAGAGCTATCACAGCCGTTGGTGACTGGTTTGCAGATCGTTCTCGTCAATCTCCTCAATCAGTGGAACATCCGACCGCAAGCCGTAATTGGCCACTCCTCTGGAGAGATAGCTGCGGGTTATGCAGCCGGCCTCCTGACAGAGAAGGAGGCCATTGTCGCGGCATACCTCCGTGGTAAAGCGGTGGCCCACAATAGAACCCCAGGTCTTATGATGGCAGTAGGCGGCGATATTTCACAAATCCAGCCTCTAGTAGATGTCTTTGATGGAAGGATTGCCGTTGCATGCCATAATTCCCCCGAAAGCTACACTCTCAGCGGTGATGCTGACGCTGTGAAAGAGCTCAAGGCTGTTTTGGATGAAAAGCGAATCTTTTGCCGAACACTTCAGACCAGCAACAACGCATACCACTCGGATCACATGCGCGCTCTTGGGCAGCAATACGAAGAAAATCTGAAGATACACATGCCGAAAAAGGATGCGACTCATATAGTTACTAAAAAGCAGTCTAAATCTAGACAGGCTCAAGCGATATTCTTTTCATCGGTCTATGGGCACGCGGCGCCTTGGTCAGCACTGGGATCTCGATACTGGTTAGTTCTCTGGAGTCTTTTATTTCCTCTTTCGGCAGGTTTCTGGCCTCATTGCTCCTGCATGGTCCCGAAAATCGGACGAAAATTTGGTTCTTACAGTAAATACTAACCCCAGTGTGTAAACAGGCGTCAAAACCTCGAGTCGCCTGTGCTGTTCCATCAAGGAGTCTCAGAACTAGTCACGCGGGCCCCCGTGGATATACTAGTGGAAATTGGCCCTCATGGGGCACTCAAAGGGCCTCTTCTCCAGCTTGCCAAGTCGATGGATATAGCTAGCAAGTTCCCTGCATACCTCTCGGCCATCTCCAGGAACAGCGATAATGTCAAGGACATACTGACGTTAGCTGGTAACCTATTCACTAAGGGATACGATGTTGATCTGGCTCGAGTGAACGCTGCAGAAAACCGAGGGGGAAACCAGTATTCGTTCGGGAAGGTTATCACGGACTTACCTCGGTACCAGTGGCAGTATCCTGATGAAATACTTCTCTATGAGAACCGCTACACAAGAGAATGGCGAATGCGTACGCATCCGCGTCATGATATTCTCGGAAGTAGAATACCAGGCACGAACCAAGCTGAGCCATTATGGAGGAATAAGCTAGCTGTGAAGAATGTGCCATGGTTGGCGGATCACCGTGTAAGTGTTTCTCTTCTAGCCCATCTGTTGCACCAAAATAGCTGACGTGGCGAATTTGCAGCTCGGAAAGGATGTCGTATTCCCTTCAACTGGCTACATTAGCATGGTTCTTGAAGCAGCAACACAGATAGTCGAAGCCGAAGGTTTGCTCGCTTCCGATGTGGAGTACTATGATGTTCAAGACGTGAGCTTATCAACAGCCCTCATCGTCCCCGAGGATGATTTTGGGGTCGAAACGTTGCTTACCCTTCGGCCTACATCACTGAACTCCGTTTCGCGGCATAAGTGGCTCCATGACTTTACACTAACGTCGGTGGTCAATGAGGAAGGCGTTGACATCTTCGTCGAGCATTGCCGTGGAAGGGTGGAAATAGGCCTCGAGAACTTCGGTAAGTCAAGATCAACCTTTTTGGCAAGAAGTCTAACATCGATCCTAACACATACAATACTAGATTTTCCCGAAAGCCGCACGGTGTCGACCATTCAGAATACCGCATCTTCCAAAAAGATCATCAATGCGGCTCAATGGTATGAGAGCTTCGCTAGAGCAGGACTATGTTACGGCCCAATGTTCCAGGGCCTTTCTGATATTTCCGCCATAGGCCAAACATGCATGACCCAAGCACGCATTGGCCTGGAGCCTACAGCTAAGGCAATGAAAGGAGAGTCGCGATACATCCTGCACCCTGCCACAGTAGATGCTGCGTTGCAACTGTCCATTCTGGCCGCCCACAAGAATACGGCTACTAAGTTCAAGCGCGCCTTTATGCCCACTGCGTTCGAAAGCATAAAGGTCTGGCCCCGTGTAGCTGCACGAAGCCACACTTCAGCTGAGTCATTTGCGAGTGCCACCCTGATGGGTGTTCGCGGTTTATCAGCCAACATCACACTTCTAGGTGCGGAGGGCCGGCGGGTTTTGGATGCAACCAACGTCTTCCTCACCGCGTCTGACCAAGCTGCCCCCAAACTGATCGAGGAGTCAAGTCCGTATACGCGCATAGAGTGGAAACCGGACTTTGGCTACCTCAGCTCACAAATCATGGCACACCTGTTCCCTCCCGTCGTTTTGAGCGACGATGCTGTCATCCCTTCTCTCAATCACTTGGCGCTACACCAGTTGATTCACTTCAAAGTAACACATTCCGATGTCTTTGAAAGGGGTTCACAGCAGCCGCATCTACAAAGACTGCTCGACTGGACTACAGAGAAGCTCGCGATTGCAGCAACGGACTTGGACTCCCCCGCATCATCTATTATGGCGTATAGCGATGACCATAGAGCCCAGGAGATTGAGCGCATATCCAGCGCCCTGAAGCCACTATCCTCTGAAGCCCGCTTGATGTGCCACCTCTACAACCATCTGCCTGCCATCTATAGCGAGGAGATGACGGGTATCCAGGTCGCCCTGCAAGACAATTTGCTTCTCGACAACTACGAGACGGGGCAAGTCTACAAGGAGGGCAATCGGCGTCTTGCCGCTGCAGTCGCGTTGTTGGCGCATCAAAACCCGGACATCAGGATCTTGGAAGTCGGCGCCGGCACTGGCAGTGCGACAAACGAGATTCTCCCGGCGCTAAAGGGTGACAGCGCATGGCGACAGTATTCCGAGTACAGGTTTACTGATACCACGCCGTCTTTCCTGGCAAGTGGCGAAGAGCGGTTTTCCCGCTACGGAGGGATGACGTTCGGAACCTTTGATATGGAGAAGAGCGGCGAGTCTCAGGGCTACGAACAAGACTGGGATGTTGTTGTTGCCTCCAATGTCATTCACGCCACATCGGATATCAAGAGCACACTCTTGAACATCCGTAAGGTTCTCAAACCAGGAGGCAAGTTGATACTCCTCGAATTGACTCAATCACAGCTTAGCGCCGGCTTGGTGCTGGGTACGTTTAGTGATTTCTGGAAGGCTGACTACGACCCCAATTTCCCACGCCACGATGGTCCATTTTTGAGCAAGTCGCTCTGGCAGAGAGTTCTCCCAGCGTCCGGTTTCTCAGGGCTCGACTTCTATCTCGATGATTACGCAGGGGCCAACGTGTCGGCCACAGTGATCTGTGCCACGGCAGTTTCAGACAACATTGGCAGTGTAGCGCCGCTAAATTTGGACACGAGAAACAAAGGAGTCACCTTGGTATACCGGTCTGAGGCTCCTACTTTCGCGCAGTCGATGGCAAATCAAATCACCAAATCTGGCGATTTATCAGTCGAAATTAGACCGCTCGCGGATATTCAGGCGGCTCCCTTCGGCCGGTTCATCTTCCTCTTGGAGACGCAGAATCCATTTTTCCTCAATGTTACAGCTGAAGAATGGAAGCTCCTGCAGTGGGCTCTTCTCAACGCTTCGTCTTCGTTGTGGGTGACATCCGGTGACCTCATGGCAGGTAAAGAACCATTACAGGCAATGATCTCGGGGCTGGCAAGGGGACTGAAGACGGAGAACAATTCCATTCGCCTCAGCACCCTGGATCTCGAGCATATACCTAAGGACTCGGACGTGGAGGTTTTTGATCTTATTATGAGACTGGAGCAAAGAGTGTCTGATGTCTCGAAGCTGAATGATGACTCCGAGTTCCGCTACAAAGACGGCATTCTTCATGTCAGTCGACTTACCACGGACGATAAATTGTGCGAACTTTCGAAGACGACACTGCATGTAGATAGGGCTTTCCAGAAGGTCAATTTCGCAGATGTGGGCTCAACACCTCTCCAACTCGCTATACAAAAGCCGGGCGTACTTAGCACCATCCACTTCAAGCCTGATTCTGAATTTGCAAAGCGCCTGGCCCCAGACGAGGTTGAGATCGAGGTCAAGTACGCCAGTATTAATAGCAAAGACATCGCAGTGCTTGCAGGCCGTCATCATTCCGACTCTATGAGTGATGAATGCTCGGGAATCATCACGAAGATCGGTTCTGAAGTCACAGACTTTCAGGTGGGTGACTCGGTCTACTGCCAGTCATTCGCCAAGTTTGGCAATTTTGTTAGAGACAAAGCGGCATTCTGCCAGCGGCTCGATCATGGTGACACCTTCGAGGGCACGGCCACTATGCCTATTGCCTTCAGCACCGCCATCTACGGTCTCATCGATCTGGGTCGCCTTGAAAAGGGGGATACTGTTCTCATCCAATCCGCGACAGGCGCCGTCGGTCTGGCCGCGTGCCAAATTGCACATATGATCGGTGCTGAGATCTTCGCCACGGTCGGCACTACGGAGAAGGCAACTAAGCTGTTGAGCATGGGCTTCAACATTGGTGAGGATCACATTCTAGATTCGCGCGACAAGTTCTCCGCGAAGAAGCTTCTTCAGCAAACAAAAGGCAAGGGCATCGATGTCATTCTCTGCAGTGCTCGTGGGGAACTGATGCACGAGTACTGGAGGTGTATCGCGAATTGTGGTAGATTTGTCGAGATTGGACGAACTGAAGTGTTGGACAACGGAAAGCTCAGCCTTGATGTTTTCAGGCGAAACGCAACCTTCGCCTCTTTCGATCTTGAAGTTATGAGCAAGACGAAGCCTCAGGTGACTGCCAGGTAAGGAATTTCTGCTTCCGCCATGTGCGCGGACCTTCGACTAACCGTCTGGCGCCCCCGATAGATTGATGCGAACGATCCAGCAACTTAAAGCAGAGGGCCATATCAAGCCTTTACCTTCTACTTCATTCAGTGTGACCGAGATTGAAAAGGCCTTCATGACATTCACGAAAGGTGCACATATAGGCAAGCTTCTAGTTGAATATACCGATAGCGAAAACCGTGGCATCACTGTAAGTACTTTCATCCTCTACGCCCTCTACGTTCGAACATGTTCATTTCAATAACCTGTGGGCTCCTACTAACCACACTCACAGATTGAAACCGATCCATATACAGCAAAATTCGACCCTAATGCGACATACCTCCTTGTCGGTTGCCTCGGAGGCCTGGGCCGAAGCTTCAGTACTTGGGCTGTTGCTCGTGGTGCTCGCCACATAATCTACCTCTCACGCAGTGGTGCTACCAGCGTTGAAGCCAAGACATTCCTGATCGAGCTCGAGGAGAACGGTGTTGAAGCTTCAGTGGTCAAAGGTGACGTATCTTCACTAGCGGACGTACGAGCAGCCGTTCAAACCGCCAAATATCCCATCAAGGGGGTGGTACAAGGAGCTCTTACCCTGAACGATAGCTTGTTTGAGTCCATGTCACTTGATCGATTCAATAGCACTGTACTTCCGCGTGTCATCGGAACACTCAATCTACACGAAGCAACCAAGGACTGTCCGCTCGACTTCTTCCAGCTCTGGTCGTCGTGGACGGTCGTCTTTGGAACAGCCACGCAGAGCAATTACCTAGCTTCGAACGCGTTCCTCGACGCTTTCGCACGATACCGTCGTGCGCAAGGGCTTCCGTGCACCAGTCTGGCATTGAGCCAGGTGCTTGGGATCGGTATTGTGTCATACATTCCCGAGTATCAACAGGCCATGATCAGAAACGGATTCTACGGCAACGATGAAGACGACTTCTTACAGTACTGCGATAAAGGCATCTTGCCGCTGACTGTAGATGTATCAGATGAGGTAACGTTTAGATATGATCCGCAGACGACCAGTCATCTTCTCGTGGGTATCGAGCCTGCCGGGCTGAAAAACGTGGACCAGAACTATCCCCTGTCGGACATGCTCTGGTATCACGATCCTAGATTCCGCAACCTTGTCCAAGCCACAATGCTCCTATCGTCTAGCACGCAGGGTAAGCGGGATACTGTGGTGGATGGTGGCACGCCTTTGGAAAGGATTGTGGGGAAGATCTCTCGCCTGTTGTATATACCTATGGACGAGATTGATGTGGAAAAGGCAATCAACCATTACGGCATAGATAGTATGGTGGCCGCGGAATTGCGGAATTGGTTTTCTGCAACTTTCGCCAAGGAAGTCAGCATGCTGAAACTGTTGAGTGCCACTATGACAGTTCAGAAGCTGGCCGAGGAGGCAGTCTCGTAACGACTGGCGAGACGCAATCTTCGTCATGTACCTTGCTGCGACTAGCAACCTCGGGGCTTTGACGTCTCAGATTTTAGCTGCATTCAATACCAAAGGACTCTATTCCTTCGTAACATTTTGCTACCACACCCTTCCATCCGTATACGCACATTATAGTATATGTGCATAATTGCGACGCTAGATCCTCAGGCAGCTAAGTTCTGTTCAAGATGTCACAGGAGAACCACTCACTGTTGGTTCGAACGAGCGAGGAATCATGGATATCGATCCTCTATGACAGCAGCATCCACGTTGCTATAGCCACGCGATTTGAGTTATAAGCATAAACTCGAATGCAATGAAGCATGTGCTGTTACACTACTTACGGGGGATACGCGGCGTTGTCTACCTAGATACTAATAATCACTGCGTGAATTGATGTCATTTTTCAAGATAAAATTACCATCTTTGACCTACAGTGCTATGCAGGAAAAGCGGACGGCCTTCGTGTAGTCACCGATCCTGAAGTCCAAAAGCGCGGCCTAGAGGACTGAGACAATTTTCAAGAAGCGATTGCACGTAGTGACCCAAGTGCATGCTTGTTGATAGGAACAGTGTCAGACTATCGCTGCGTCTCCCGGATATTGCTTGCTTACGTTCTACATGCCCGATGATCATTAATCCTGAACTTTAGTTAAGCCGCAAAAGCACTGCCGTTGCACAGATCAACATCGCCGACCCTGTTAAGCACGTGTGAGGTGGAATCCGCCATCTAGAGACCGAAGCACCAAGGTAGGCAGGTGAAATCAGCTTACCTTGTATACGGGACACGAGCCGAACGCACATTAAAAAGCTTAGTTGTCATGCTTTGCTCAGCACTTATTGGTCTGATTGCAAATCTGGAGATGTAATAAGACGGCACAGCGTATCTACTTATGTATCACATACCGGTAGACTGTAAGTCCGATTATTCCTTCAGTGCGCGACTCAGCATGAAAACGTAATACTAGCAGGGATTATAATCCAATCATATTCTAAAACACTAGGGAGTCTTTTGAAAGACTTCTGCTTCCACTTAATTTAGTCTTCCGTAACAACTTCTGAGTCGAGCACTGAAGAGATAGTTCGGTTATGCAGTCATCTATGGTCAAAGCATCGTGTGTTAATAATCGCCCTGTTAGCAGGTACGGGGGGCCTGGCTATATTACCCCTCACAGTGGATTCCTTCAGTAGCCTAGGACTCCTTCTCTACAACATCAATACGACCCCTTTGCCAATCCATTCGGTCAACAACCCAGAGTATTAGCTTACTCCCATGCAAGAACTATGCTCGGTGAGCAACATGCTGATGTGAGCCCGACTGCATTGGACCATGCAGCTGTCTCCGTGTTACATACGATACACGCATTGTCCAGTACACCTATTCTTCCGGCATCAGGAACGTGAACCGAGGCCCACGGTAAAGCATTGACGATGGCGTAACAGTGCTGTTACCGGGGTGCTACCAGGGTGTGACCAGGTTAGAACCAGGGTCTCGGGGAATTTCAGTGGGCTTCCTTTTAAGTCTGTTGCCCAACTCTGTAGAAAATGGGCCGTGGGTCTAAGCTAACGCTCCTGACTCCGGAATACCGGTAGATGCAGATAGTGAAGCATGAAACCGCTGAGGGCACGGGAGATATTGCCTTCCAGGGCAGAAATGATTTGTAATGTGCATCTGTCGTGCAACAATTGCGAACCAATGACAGGAATTAAAAATGTCATTTGCTCTTTGTGGTAGTGATAGTACTATGTAGCGCCAGCACGCTGTGACTAAGATGGAAAGCTTCGCTGCTGTTAGGTAAGAAGTATACCAGATGCTTGCCTGATGGAACTAGGATCGTAGTTCGCTATCAATGAGTACCGAAGTGGCTGTAAGCACAGAGATAGAAGTCCGAATAGCAGTCAATCAATGAGTGTCTTATTGATATGAGATTGATAGCTGAGGAACTAAGGTAAAAATGAATGACTTGAAATAGAAGGAATGTGGTTATTCTATAGCCATAGGAAATACCATTAGTCCGCACTAGACTCGACGCCCGTCCCCTTCGACCTTATGGACTCGAGAACCAAATGCCTCGAGTCCATACACTTATCCGACATAAGCATTGACCCGTGGTTTCTCTTATCCTTACAGATCGACTACGGTATCTATTGGATATCACAGATCAGCAGATCTGCCTCATATGTATATGCAGGCTGCGAACAGACAAGCAAGGAACTAAGTTTAAAAATAAGCTAAATGATATAGAATAATTCTTTTATAAAAGGCTGGGCAACCTTTCCTAAAAAAGAGAGGGAAACTATGGACCTTGAAACCCTTAGTTGATATTATCTAATAGACATAGTCTAAGCCGCTATACCTAGCCCCTTGTCACAACAACTCTGCTGGATCAAGATATGGATGAAGACTGGACAAGAATATCTGACTCTGCGCTTCGCAAGCGAGTGCAGAATCGTCTCGCCCAGCGTAAACACCGTAAGCCACGCCATGATCTGGGAAACCTTGTTGATACAGTCGATGCAACCCGGCGTCCTATTATCAATTGTGCCGCGAGACTGACTTCTTGTAGGCCGGAAAATTCAAGGCCAAGACACTAGCCAGGGCCAACTATCATCTAATGACAAGGCACAAGAGCAGCATCAGTGGAGTTGTGAGAACGGCGACGAGTACTCCTCATCATCACAAGCTATGATGCCCTCTGGCCCCGATTCTGCCCGCTCCCAGCCAGGCATGAACGACAACTTCGAAGACGCAACTCTGGCTTACACGGCGAACGATCTCTTCAAACCCCATGAATATCGGAATACTCAGTGGAACACAAGTAACCATGGTGATAATGGTCTTGTAGACCCAAATCTAGTAGCCGGCCTTCCCGGTGACCCAGGTGTCACCACACTACCGACTGCGTTCCGGACAGACGCAAGATCACTAAGATCGCGCCAATCCCACCAAAATGAAATGGAAAGACAGATAGGACAATTGAACAATACCGGAGGGACTGACTTGGACATGCCGTTCGACTTGGATATGTCCACCCAACCTGATATCAGCAATCAAGCTCGAAACCATTTCCAGTCACCCTTACACAGACAACAAGCGGCACGCTTCTCCAATCGACCCAGTAACACAGGTGGAGTTAACCCATCGACCTCTCCGATCAGTTGCTATAGCCCCCCAGACCTCAATGATTTAGCTGAAGACGCCGAGACATGCATTGTATACTACCCCCGCAGAAAGGGGGTAGCCAGTCGCTCTCAGCGGCCAGTAGTAGAGCAGCGACTAGACACCAACCTCAACTATCGAGAGCCATCAGTTAGAGCTCCAGCTCAAACTCAGCGCCAATTGTCTCCTTCTCCATCCCCAACTCATTCTTCAGGTTCAGAGGCGCTTCTACGCCATGGCATTGATCTAAACCAGATCTTAGCCTACTGCGACGAGACAGAAAGACGAGGTTCCACCTCAACGAGATCCAGAGATATTGGCCCTCCCCCGACTTCCAGGCGACGATCCGAAGCAATATGCTCCGACAGCTCGCATAGTAACTCAGAGCTCCAACGTCAAAGTCAAAGGAGCGTAAGAGGGCAGGATCAAGCCGACCTCGACTACAGCAGGCAAAGGCCGAAGGTAGCAAAAGTAGTGGTCATTTTTATGGAAGACGATAATCGTTGATACAATTTCATAGCATAAGAGGTCATGGTACCCTGTCAAAGGATTCCATTGAGGCCAGCAACTTGAATAGGTTGTTGAATCCGTGCAAGTGTCTAGGTTGAGACTACCTCAGATTCGGCTACTAGACTATGTTAACGAAGTGATCAACTCACTATAGAATGAATAAATAAGACCAGTCACAGTCTTTTCAATGCTAATCAGTATCCGATTCATAGCGTATTAAAATGGTGCTTCGCTGCCTTCCGAGGTAATCCTGGTGCTTCTGACTCAAATGTATGATCATTTCACTAATGACGCTCTCGCCAACACGATAGCGAACAGGACAGCAAACTTGTCCAAGCACACTACCATGCCGTAGCCATGAATCAGGCTACTTCTTCAGCGCCATAACTACTTCTCCTCCACAGTGTCAACATAGGTCTGGGGCTTCGCAAAGTCCGGAACCCGCTCGCCGACGACGGCAGATACGATTTTCCGGATCTCCTTCTCCTCCTCATTGGTTAGGCCAACGCTAGTGGCGGCAAAGTTATCCTCGAGATACTTGATCTTCTTGGTACCGGGGATAGGCAGCACATCCTTGCCCTGTTTCAGCACCCAGGCGATGGATAGCTGGGCGGCAGAGCACCCCTTCCTATCTGCCAGGGCCTTAAACTGGCTAGCGACCCTAATGTTGGCGTCAAAATTCTCACCGCTGAACCTGGGGTACAATGACCGCCAATCTCCGTCACTGGAGATGGACTCCTTGTCGCTCAAAGTGCCGGTCAGCAAACCTCGGCCCAGAGGCGAATAAGCCACAATCGCCACGCCGAGCTCCCGGCAGGTGGCCATCAGGTTAGTGCCGGACTCCCTTTCGATATCCAGGTCAAAAGGTGAGTATTCGATCTGTACGGCGTCGACATGGCCCACTTTGCTTGCGCGGCGGAGCGTAGCGGAACTCACTTCTGACAAGCCAATGTATTTAATCTTACCCTCCCTGTTTGGTCATGCTGCTTAGCTCTGCTTATGTGTATACGAATTGATCTCGTGAGAATGTGTCTTACGATTTAAGCTCAAGCAACGCGCGCATCGTCTCCTCGATGGGGGTGTTGGGGTTCGCACGGTGGACGTAGTATAGATCAATGTAGTCGACGCCGAGTGACTTGAGGCTCTCGGCGCACGCTTTCTTGCAGTAAGCGGCCGAGCTGTCAATCTCTGACATAGAGCCTTTGACAATGCCAAACTTGGTGGCCAGGAAGACCTGGTCTCTCTTGCCTGTGCGCTTGAACCATTTGCCCAGGAGCTCCTCACAGTCGCCGTACATGCTGGATTCAACCTCATCGTCAGCCACTTAATTATCTCCACTTCAGCCAAGGTATCCTATCGGGCTGCGGCGAAACCTACTCGGAGCTATCCCAATGTGTGGCACCTAGTTCCAACGCGCGGTCGAGAACGGCAAAACGCTCCTCGTCGCTGGGAGCAGGTCCGTAGTGGATCGAGAAGCCCATGAGTCCCAATCCCACAGCAGGGATGGCTGGCCCCTGACTGCCGAGCTTCCTCGCAGTCGTGCTAGACATGGCGGCAGGTAATGATTACGTGCAGTGTGAGTGGGGTGCCCGCAACTAATGGATTGTCGTTATCTTCGTTCTTTCGCTTGCAAGCGCCGGGTGACGCAGTACAGAATTCCAATGGAAACTCGCACCTCTGGTCGAAGCTCTTGGATATTGATTTCTATCGAGTTTCAACCCCGCCATCGCAGCTAGATATAACAGTCAAACGATACTAACAATTAATAATCGGGGTCGGTGTTCCCGGTGGACGGAGATATGCATTTCGTATAATTGGAGGTAAGGGTTCCCCTCCCTGTGAATGTTACCATCGGATCCCGAGGCACGAGAGCCCGATAGGCCAAATCATCTACGCGTACGGTACTACAACAGACTTACAGCGTTGGAAAAAGGAAAACGTCGCCTAGGTATGTCACCCAGATGTCACAGACACGTGGCCCAGTCTCCGCGTCGAACCCGTATTGAATGTGTGACAATGCGATCGATTAGCCGGCAATAACGGAGTTATCACCGACCCTGCCTACCTCCTCAGGCATATTCGAGTAATGAATGTGTTGATATGACTGGCATAGTACATCCCGCGCTCTGCCCCGTAGGGCTTTGGATTTCCCCGGCACTTCGAGGCTGTATGCATCTCCCAAAGAGCGGTATAGATGTGGGTTATATCCGAGGAATCGACTGCCGCGGTCAGATCCAACACGCGTGTCAGATTGCCTGACAGTGGCACAGTAGCACTATAGCAACAATTCGACGTCATCTCTACGGTCATAGGTATCGTGATCTGATGTGATCGTGTTCACACCCCGCATTCCTCTTTGCTCAGCACTTACCAAATGTGGGAATCTATCTTCACGCCAACTATACTGATGAACACTACCTCTGCTCTGCAGTGAAAACGCCCATTTGATTTACGGGATAAGCTCGAGTCATCTAGGCATTCGGGTATTCTCGGATTTACTCTGCAAAATAGGTGGTCATCTCTATTGCTCCTCCTTGTGCCTACATGCATGGCTATTTCGAGTTTGAGGGGCGAGAGGAGAGGGGCAACAATTTCTTTAATAATCCCTGTCTGATCTACCTATAGTATAATCGATATGACAAACCCGGCCTAACCCACAAGTTCCTAGTAATTGGGTCGTGCGTCGGGCGCATGAGGCTTGTCAATCCGTTTGTAACGCGCCAGCTCCTTATCTGTACTCTTATGGGTTACCCAGTCGTTGTACGACGACCTCAGCTCATCAACGACCTCCTTTCTCGACAGATCGACAGGCTCAGCCCCCATGCCCACAAGTCTCATCTGCCTGTTGCCCGCCATCAGGGACAGCCAGAAGTTGTCCTGTGGGATGTCAGGGATGACGGCCGCGTCGACCTTGCCCTCGAGGATGTCTTTGCAGAGGAACCACTCGTTCGTCAGCGGTCGGCCAAGACCCACACCATCGACGGAGTCGAGCGCCTCGACCATGCCGCTCACGGTACGTAGCCCCCCGGTGACGTAGACTTTTGTCTTGCCCGTGAGACTGGGCACGATCTTGTCGGCGAAGTCGAGGAAGAACGCCTCGCGCTGCTTGGTGGTCTCGCGCCACCCGTGATACATGAGGATCTTCTCGTAGGTACCGCCCGTGATCTCGATGAAGTCAAAGGTCTCCCGCTCTAGGTTGATGCTCAGCTCGCGCGCCTCGTCCGTGATGAAGCCCGTGTCCTGAAACTCGACGCTGTTGACTTTGATGCCTAGGATGAAGTCTGGCGGGGTGCGGCGGCGGATCTCGCGCCCGATCTCGAGCACGAAGCGCATGCGGTTGGTCAGACTGCCGCCGTACTCGTCGGTGCGCTTGTTTGTCTTGGGGCTGAGGAACTGCGCCAGCAGATAACCATGTGCACCATGGAGCTCGAGGCCGTCCCAGCCCGCGCGGTGCAAGAACTCAGCAGCGTGTCCAAAGCCCTTGATGAGCCTTTGGATCTCTTCGTGGGTCGCTGCGTGCGGTGGGGGGTAGCGATAGATGCCGTCGCCTTGCCCGTTGTTACTGACTTCGATAGCAGAGGCCGAAACAGGTGATTTTTCAAACACGCACAGGCGGCCTGGGTGCGACACCTGCGCGACCATGAGGGAGCCGTGAGCTTTGCCTGCGCGAGCCATCGCCTTGAAGCCCTCGAAACGCGGGCCATCAAAGGTCGCCTCCGGGTGAATGACTGGGTCACCGATGGATTCAATGCTGGTTAGGCTGGTGTTGACATCGCCAGATAGGATGAGGCCGATGCCACCGCGGCCCCACCGTTCGTAGACCCGTTCAATGTTCTCAGTGGGGATACCGTTGTTCTGGGCATTTTCAGGGTCGTACGTGCACAGCTGCTCTGTCATGGCCGCTTTCATGAAGCGATTCGGCGCCGTGCGTCCCGAGAAGTGGAACTTGAGCGGCTCCGCAAGTCTTGACCTGTCCGCTGGTGCGGATTCGTAACGGGGAGGCACGTACGGCTCATTTTTGGTGTTCCCGTTTGTCTCGACAACACCGACTACGGTCGGCGGTGCTTTTTCGCTGATGCGAGGCTCAGAGATCTTGGAGGTCTGCATAATAGTTTTAGGTTACTGTAAATGGATAGAAGTTAAGGCAATCCTGCTCAAGCGGTACTATGAGAAGCAATTGGGCAAACAGTAGAAGCCTAGGAAAAATTACATATATCTAAATATCCCGAAACCGTACCTCGAGGACCATGACAGGCGATTTGAGGCATTCTCGGATTTTTGATGAGTACCAAGGGAGCCCTAGCAGGCACCGCAAGCTGGGATGGGAACCAACCCACGCGGCGTAAGACAGACAATCGCTCTGACACTTGCATGTCAGACTTTCAGAGAATATTGTAGTCATACAACACAAACATACGAGAGTCGTATGAAGAACACTTGCTCATCCATGATTACACCTATTCTATTGTCGAGAGTCAACGGGCTAGCTAAGGCTTATGGCTTCTGTTCTTATTTGCGGTGGCCTCATGAAGAATGGCATGATTTTAGCCGTTTCAACGATCATTTCACATGGATATTGTTTGATAAAGTATTTCAGGATGGACATAATGATATCGAGGTGTTTAGTCATGCTAATGTACATATGCCTGACAACGATGCGACACCATCAGGCGTCGGGGCCTTTTGTTGTTATAGCCACATATGATTGAAGGCGCAGGAAGCTTTCTTAGAATGATACAATGCAGGTTCCAACTTCTGGAGTAGCTTGATACAAGGGATGTGCTTTACGGATTACCCAAGCCATTGGTTTACCCTCAGGAAGTATAATGTTTACTTAGTCTAGAATACGTAGATGAAAACCCTTTTCCGTATGACCACCCTGGAAGCTAGAGACAATCAGCACTAGATAGATCATCGATAGAATAATTATCAATGCGAGAATCCCATCAGATGATTCTGTCTTTGCCGAGGTCATTGTCAATGCCGAGGTCGGATATGAGGCTGTGATATGCAATGTTTCTTCTGTGCGCCTTCCCGTAGACAGGTGTGCACACCGTAGAGTACACCCAACACTCGCCTCATTCGGAACCGTGCTACCCTTGATCGCTCTTTTGCTTACTATTCTGCGGTGATCCAGACACCTCCGCGTCTTGTTGTTCCCAAGTGGTGAATGATGCATTTATTGCGGAGCCAACAGGACCTGGATCGTAGCCGAAGTCATCGGCCGTCGGAAATAACGTGGGCATCGCCAAGTGATGAAAATCGAGATCCTGTGGATCTAGCGTGTCGCCAAGATATGGCTGCCCCATATCTGCCATTTGGGTGGGATATCCAATCGGCAGTCCTCCGATGGTAGACCAGTTGGTATTCCCGAGTGGTGCGGTCAAAGAGGTAGGGCTTAGGTCTCCTGCGATCCCGCCGAAGTGGAGATAATGACTCGTAGCCATGGCAGGGTCTGGCATTGATTGACTGTCCATGAACGGCCCTGGCCAGGCGGCTTCATTTTCGCCCATTGAATGGCTGAGACCATCAGCCCCGCCAGTATTGGAGACGACGGAGATGGGGCTCTGGATGGGGTCTGGTTGCCGTTGGCACGATGGTGAAATGGGCGGCGCGGACGGGTCTGGCAAGGGTCGGCTCGCCCAGACGCTTGGCGACGGGCTGATCTGCACCGTCTCGCTGGGCTCCCCACTGCTCAATGGGGTCTTGTAGGAGGGTCGACCGATCTTGCGGTACTGGCTGTATACACATTCACGGCCACGTTCGTTGCAGCGCAGGCAGGCAGGCTTCTCCCGAGTGCATTTGATCTTGGCGCCGAGACAGGCGTCACAGGACGACCTGTATTTCGCCTCTGCCATGGTCAACTACAGCCACGCGCGCGCAATCCTGCATTATCGGCTCGGCTCCTTTCCTCTGCTGTTATCTGCTGTTGGCGACCCTCTAGAAATAGATAGGTGATACTTCGTACCTAGGCGTATTGATGGCAGCTTGTGGGGATGGCCTCATGCTCCGCTGTACCTGTACTGTACCGGTAGTCGATTGCGGCATGACTACCGCGACGCCCCCCTGACAGGACAGGCATGCTACACGCTACACGCAGGCATACTTGAACTAGGTAGGTAGGGGTACTTTTGTTCTCATCGTCGGTTCTGGTCGGTGAGGTTGCAGTGGGTGGTGCAGGGGTCCCTGGTAGAGCTGTTGTGTGACTGGACTTTGTGTTCCAATCCGTGTACTATCTCCGGTGGGAGGCTGAATTTGGAAATATATCAGGGTTATTTGTCCGCTCCGAGAGTCTAACTCCGAGCACCAAGAGACCCAATCACATGATTGGCGTAGTAGGGACATCATCACGGTCCCGTTCCTGGAGACAACAAGCTATCTCCGAAATACAAACATGGAACCATCCCCAATCTCTGACATGACAAGAATGCGACACGGTGGCCTGGTCTCGGCTCCTTTCCACCAGTCGCGTTGGGAGAAACCAGCCGACATGGGATTTGGCACGTTTCCGCATCTCCCCCTGGGTACGGAAGGAGACATGGGGCCATGATCTTTGATTTCCAATCCGATTGACTGCCGTGCTGCTGCTGCTGCGTACTTTTGTCGTTGTGCGTTTCCTTCTTCCCTCTTCCCTCGACGCAGATGTCCAAGTCCAAACGAGCGTAGCATACGACTGAAGACCCTAATCCTTCAGCAACTTAGCAATGGCTCCAGACCGGTCTGCGAGTGATCCCTCTGCGGTGTCCCCCGTCGAGGTGAATGATAAGGTCGATGGTGATGCCAATGAAGCGGGAGTGGTAGACTCGTCTGAAAAAGACGACCAGGCAGCGAATAGCGCGCCCACTACTGCTACTGCTCCTGCTACGCAGGCCCCGGAGATCAAGTATCCTGGGCCTTGGCTGAGCGCGCTAATCACCTTCGCGCTGCTCTTGGCTTTATTCCTAGTGGCGTTAGACATCGTTAGTAACAATCGCCAAGCTTGCTGTCGTCGTGGTTTCGACTTACAATCATCTACTCTATATACTAACTGTATCTCAAGAGCATTATATCCACTGCTATCCCGACAATCACCGAGGAGTTCCACAGCATCGACCAGATCGGCTGGTATGGCTCTGCCTTCTTTCTCGGCCTCGCCACCTTCCAGGCCTTCTGGGGCAAGGCATACAAGTTCTTTCCGTTGAAAACCGTCTTCTTGGCCTGCATTGGTGTCTTCGAGGTCGGGACCTTGATCGCTGCCCTGGCGCCCCAAAGCATCGCATTGATCGTGGCTCGCGCGATTCAGGGTGTCGGCGGCGCCGGTGTGACGGGTGGCTGCTTCATCATCCTGGGGTTCACCATCCACCCACGGCAGCTACCTCTGGTGCTGGGACTGACGAGCTCAGTCTGGAGTGTATCTTCGGTTCTTGGCCCCGTGCTTGGCGGCATTTTTACTCAATATGTGACGTGGAGGTGGTGCTTCTGGATCAATCTCCCTGTAAGTGCTTCACCCAGCATCGAGAGGGCAGGGCAGCTTTTAGTCCGAGATATACTGATTCGCCTGCGTGCAGATTGGCGGAACGACCATCATCCTGTTACTCCTCTGCTTCAAGACACCTGCCCATTCACGAGTTGCCCACACGACTATCAGGGAAGCCCCCTCCTTGTTTGATGTACCGGGTATGACAATACTCATCGGCACGCTAGTGGCTATCCTGCTAGTCCTTCAATATGGCGGTGTCAGCAAGCCTTGGAATGACCAAGTGGTCATTGGCCTGATTGTCGGCTTTGGCGCACTCTCAATACTACTCGGAGCTGTTCAATGGTTTCAAGGAGAGAGGGCAATGGTAGTACCTCGTATCATGAAGCGCAGAACTATCTGGGTGCTTGCTCTCTTCAATCTCACTGCCCAGGCCTCTGGTTTCGCCCGAACCTACAACTTGCCAATCTATTTCCAGGCTGTACAAGGTGTATCTGCCTCACAGTCTGGTATCCGAACGCTACCGACTGTCCTGACAACGTGTGAGCTGCCTACCAACACCACTATTGAATTTCGCCAGCTTCTAACATTTAAGCCACAGCGGTCTTTAGTTTCTTAGGCTCAATTGCGGTTAGTCGACTTGGCTATTACAAAGCCTTCCTGATCGTCGGCGCCATCTTCCTGACCATCGGGGGTGGACTGATCTATACACTGAAACCTGAATCTGGGCCTGGCAAGTATATCGGCTACCAGGTCTTTACCGCCATCGGCTCGGGTCTGGTCATTCAGCTCAATGTCATCGTCGCGCAAGCCTTGACTGCTCGAAGCGACGTGGCGGTGGCAACGGCGATTGTTCTATGTAAGTGATGAGCACCTCATCCGTTGCACCCTTCTCAACTATTGCTCCGCAGCGCCGTACTAACCCACGCCATCTCTGCAGTCTGGCAGTTCATCGGCGGCACTCTCGGCGTGTCGACGGCCGAAAACATCATGAACAACTACATTGTGCAATCCATCCCCACCAACAACCCCAACGTCACTGCCGCTAAAGTCCTGGCTACAGGCGCCAACGATCTCCGCACCGTGTTCCCGGACCCGGCTGATCTCGCCATCGTTGTGGACGCGTATCTACGCGGCCTCCAGGCGGCATGGATCTTCGGCACTGTTCTGACCGGGCTTAGCTTCCTCGTCGCCCTGTGTGCTGAGTGGAGGAGCATTAGGCCCGAAGACGTTAAGAAAGAGGCTGAGAAAAAGGCCGCGGCAGAGGCCGATAGTGTGTGAACGTGATTGAGTATTGAAGTGTACAGGACATCGTCATGGCAGCTGGGAGTTGTCGTGTAGCGGTGTCCAGATACGAAAAAGACCTATTCCCTTTCAGGCGCACTGCATCAAGGCGCAATTAGATTGTAAAATAAAAATTACTTAATGCTATTGAGACTCAATCCGTCCTTGACCGTGACACTGCCACTACCAAGTAAAGGTCAGAGAATCTTTGGGCATATAACTTAATGCTACCTGCTTAGAGGCTAGATTCCGACGCGATTGAGGCCGCGTTTAGGGCACATTAGAGCTCTACGACATAACAGTATCACAGCGACTAGAGAAAGCGGTATTAGCTATCAACTCGCCAGAGCGAGCACTATGAACTCAGTCTAGCATACATCTCCTTCTCGAACAACTCAATCATCTCCGCCGATTTTGCATCCGCGAGCGGCATCAGCTGCGACGCGTAAAGCCCGCACAGTCCTGCTGAGCGATCGATCCACTACACGGTCATAATACCGATAGTCAGCGACTTCCACACCAGTGTTCCTTACGAACTGAATAATGAAGGATTGATTGATAAAGGGGCTTCGAGACTTACCCAGTTGAGGTTCGGCATGCCATACCACGCCATGGTGCCTCGCCGACGCCACGATGGCAGATCCTCCATAACTAAGATCCCGCCTAATCCCCAGTCCTTCCGCGTTGTGGTCGGCCCGCCACCCATGATCATACTGAGGCCCGGCATCCGGCATACACCATACATGGCATTCCGTGCCGACTCGTTGAGCTGAGGCTGGAAAATTTCTTCCGCGCTTGAGCGCCGCAGGAGCTGCGCCGGGGGGACGGATGGCCCGTCTGTAGCCGATGGGCAGGCCGCAGCGAGAAGTGCTTGAAGGACTTTCAGATAATCCGACGGAGCGGCGTATATGCCGCCGCCGCCCAGACAGTCTTCTACGTCCGGATTGAGGACAAGCTGCTCCTCCGCGTACCCCACCGGTGACAAGGCGTCGGTTTGGTCTCCTTTGGGTTCCCGATAGCTCATGTGTACTGCTCGAGACCGCATATCGGGTCGGGTGGAGAGGAAAAAGGTCATGGACTTGATGCCTAACGGCTCCCAGATGTGCCGTCTCATGTAGCTCTCAAGGTTTAGGCCACTTAGGCGCTCGATGAGGACGCCGGCCCAGTCGACGGACGGCCCGTAGGACCAGCTAGTGCCTGGAGGGTATGATCAGATATGTTTTTTTGGGACTTGCAGTTTGCACATCGCAACTTACAGACTACGACATAAGAAGCATGCATGACATACCTGGCTCGTAGATCAGAGGGTGAAGGAAGCGACCGCGAAGGCTGGTGCCCGGCTCTCGTCGATGTTCCGGTTGCTGGCGTCGCCAAGCCTGCAGCAGCGGCTCATTCCACTCGTAACAGAAACCAGATGTGTGTGTTAACAAGTGTCTGATGACGAGGACCACGAGTGAAACGTTAGTGAGAATTCTACCTCATCGAGTACGGTATACAGACTTACCTCAGGGTAATTGGTGCTTCATTCTTGTGGGATGAAAAGCCTTGATCATTGCTACTCTTCGTCACGACGTCAATATCCCGCAGCTCATGCACGAAGGGCCGAACGTCATCATCAAGAGCAATCCAGCCGCGTTCGACGCATTGCATGGCCGCGATTGAGGTAATCAGCTTCGTGCATGAAGCTATGTACATTGGCGAGTCTACGTCGAGGTGCTCCTTGGCCTTGTCGTCTCGCAGCGAGCGAAAGCCAAAGGCCTTGCTGTATCTCAGTGTGCCTGCGGATGAAGGCTAGTGAGAACCTTCTGATCATAGAATGAATGACTGGTTCTTCTTTGAAACTCACCCGTTTGATTAGCTGCGAGCAGAGCTACGCCGGGAAGCTCACGGGATGTGCAGGCCGCTTCGAAAACTTGTTCGAATGGCGCCCGCGCATGTGCTGTAGCCGAGAACTGTCTTGCCAGGCGAACGGTGGTAGCGGTAGCGCTTGCATCGTTGAATCTCGCTAGAGCTTGAACAGAGCGAGCAGCGCTGCGCGACAGAGATATGGAGTGCCGGAAGGCCATATTGATTGTTGACGAGTTGAGGCCGTGACACGATGTGAAGCAAGGGAGACACACACGGTGGCTCACGTGGTACTCATCTCTCTCGGGACCTGGCCTCTGTGAACCATTCGCTGCCAGCGACCGTAGCAATCAGTGTAAATATCGCAAAGGCAGGATTGAGGTTTGTCGTAGACATGATCAGGACCATGACAGCTCCACATCTACCTTACCTTGAACTTCAATCCCTCATGAATCGACGTCGTCGCATGGAGCATGCAGCCAGCCGGACTTAAGACTGCTCATACCGGATTTAATCATTCTCGGTAGCCAATATGATCAACTCAACACCCCTGGCACCATTTGTCAGGATTGTGTGTCAGTCAGACTCAGAATACCGCCGCGCAAAACTTCCAAGATGGCCCGTCAGCAAGATGTCATGGTACTAGGTAGCAGTCTACGAGAACTATACCCGCCTCCCGATTCGACAGCGACAGCCATATTCCCCCAAACGAGCCAGGCACCCACTTACATGGCCCGGGTCAGCTTCTCCATCATACAGCTAGGTAAGTCCAGATGGAACCTACCATGGTTGTCTGCGCCTGGTCCCATCCTCGTGGTCGTTAGATTTCCCGAGGGGATGACGCTCACATGCGAATCGACAAGGGTGGAAGGACAATCAAAGTGAGGGCATTATGCATACATATCTACACACCTCACGAGTCTTGCTCATTCTTAATACTACGTGCTACCGGTCTATCTCTCTCGCTAAGTCCTAGAATCCTTCATCAATACGCACTCGTTACATAGTGTAAATCATTCCGTCGTGGTTGTACGCACCTTGACACACCTTGACACACCATGGACCGGATACTCACAGTCCCATGCCAGCCCTTTGAGCTACGACTATCTCACTGGGACAGAATCTACCCAGCAGGTCACTCGAAGCGGATCTTGTGCTTCTCGCTTCCTCCGCAGCACGACAAGGAGCAGCTTGTGCGATATCTCCACACAGCCTTCCAACGCACCGTCAAACGCGTGCCTTTTCTGGCAGGATCCATCGTCCCCTTTCCGCCAGATCAAGGAGGCCGGCCGTGGCTTCGCAACCTAGTACCCGAGGGCGCCGCTCATCTCGTCATCAAGGATCTTTCTTCCGAGCTCAGCTGGTCGGAGCTCGTCAAAGCCAACTTCTCACAGCACCTACTAGACACAGATCAGCTGTGCCCGCTGCCAAAGGCGGCCTACGTCCAAGATGACCCGGTCGACGTTTGCCAGTTTCAGGCCAATTTTATCGAGGGCGGCCTGCTGTTAGTTGTTTCCATCGTCCACATCGCCGCCGACGGCAGGGGTGTGACCGAGATTATCAATATCTTCGCTGAGCAGCTGCGCAAGGCGCAATTGGATTCCGGCAATGAGCCTCTACAAGCAGGGAACGATGTAGTGTATCGCTCGGATCGCATGGCATTGGTCTCGGGAAACGGTGTGCCCGGGACCCTCGAGAATCATGGGGCATGGACCTCGGATGCGGTCAACTCGCATGCTCAAATCGCCGACGTGCCGAATTCTTGTAGGATGTTCTGCATCACGGCGGGCGGCCTCGCGAAGCTCAAGCAGTTGGCGGCGAAAGCCTCGACGGGTCCTGATGAGTGGCTGTCAACGAACGATGTCATCTCCGCCTTCATCTGGCGCAGCATCATGGTCGCTCGTAACCGTGCGGGAATTCTCCCAACAGACGGCACGTCTTCGGTCGTTCAGCCAATCGATTGCCGTGCCCACCTCGGACTTCCTCAACCCTTCTTCGGCAATGCTCTATATATGACCAAGTCATCCCTGTCGCTGCAGAAGCTAGCGGACCCGGAGCGAGGACTCGTCGAGGCCGCTCGCCTACTACGGTCCGCAATTCAGAGTGTGAATGCGGACAAGTTTCGCGATCTGGTAGGCTATGCGACAAGGACGGAGTTAGAGTCGGGCATCCGTCTGAATATCTACGAGGAGTTACCCATCGGGGGTATCATATTGACGAGCCACTTCAAGTTTGATCTGCACGGGCTTGACTTCGGCCCAGCATTTTCTCAGGATGGTAATGGTCATATGCAGACACTTCGACTGCCCGCCCAGGGCACTCAAGCGGGAATCGTCATCATTATGCCGAAACTGACGGACGGGAGCTGCGAGTTCATGGTCACCGAGTCCGACAGCACTCTGTCTGCTCTAGAGCGCGATGACGAGTTCAAGAAGTACACGGATGCTAGATATATCGTGTCTGTCCCGGAAGTGCAAAGTGTTGCAGAAGCTACGGCCTTGACCAACAGAGGTACGTAGCGAACTTCGCCTCCAGGGATGTCTGGCATAGTTCCTCACTCTTTAAGCTGTGTTTATCATATCTGTGTAGATAGCGCCCTATCATTATTTGTCATTTTTATCGAGAATGGACGTTAGAACTCAATCGTCTCTATTGCTGAAGACTTTCTAATTGTTGAATTCCACAAGATGTGCCGTCTCTAGTCGACAACATCACGGCCCAGCATCCCGTTGACGGAGATCAGAAGATGTCTTTCGTTAAGATCACTGAGATCCCCACACCCTCTCCCAGTCAAAGTATGCCCAGCGTCAGAGTGCGACAGACAATATGCGTAAATGATGTTGAAGCAACACACATGGGCATAATCAGGATCATAAACCTTAACCGACCAAAAGCCAAAAACGCACTATCATCCCAGATGCTCCAGGAGTTGAGCGATGAGATCAAAGAGATACACACCGACAGCGGTCAGATCCGGGCTTTAATCATCGCAAGCGCTGCAGACGACGTGTTCTGCGCGGGCGCAGACCTGAAGGAGCGCAAGACCATGAGCCGCTCCGAAACCCAAGCATTTCTGGGCACGATGCGAGACGTGTTCTCTCGACTGGAGACTATTCCCATGCCCTCTATCGCCTGTCTCTCCGGCCTCGCCCTTGGAGGTGGCCTTGAACTCGCGCTCTGCTGCCATATGCGCATCTTCTCTAGCAATGCCGTCGTGGGTCTGCCCGAAACGCGGCTAGGCATTATTCCTGGTGCTGGTGGCACGTACAGGCTGCCCAAGATTGTGGGCTCGGCAGTCGCTCACGATCTGATACTGACAGGTCGTATGATGTCGGCTGGCGAGGCATATACCCGTGGTCTCTGCACGCGCTTCGTGGCTGGGAGTGAAGACGAGTTGCCGGCGCTGAGCGCTGCAGAGAAGCGAGCCTTGACGCTTGATGCCGGTATTGCTTTAGCCAAGGAAATCACGGGTGGAGGGCCAGTTGCTATCAGAGCTGCTGTCGGGGCGCTTTCGTATTCATGTGAAGCTGTGGAGAATGCTTCGTATGAGGTTGTCCTTAGGACCAAGGATCGATCGGAGGCTCTTAAGGCTTTTGCAGAGAAGCGATCCCCTGTGTTCACGGGGGAGTAAGACTAGGAGTTACCCGTTGCCACACGTCATCACCGAATTGCAATGGGCATGCAATTATGTGCGATCACATACGGCTTGTTTTGACTCAATAGATTGCGCCGATGTTGAAGTTGCAATTCAAGCCGTCTATTGTGATCTCATCGTTGTAAACTCTAAAACCTGGGCCACACTCGAGCTAACTGGCAAACAATGTACAGTTAGTGTAGAAAAGTTAGGTACCCTAATCATTTAGTACCACCTGCCACACCTAGTATCAGGTTATCTTTGCTACGGACACTCAAGCCCTTCACCCTTAAGCAAAATATAGGACTAAAGCATTTGATCAATCCTGCAGGTAAAGCAACAGAGCAACTTCTAGACAAAATCATACCTTCGTGAATGTCATGGCCCACTTACAAGACCCCCCGTCATAGAGAGAGCATTTTAAAGAGTATTAGTTGGGTGAAGCTTATTTGATCATTTAATTACAAAATGGAAACTAAGGAGTAAGTAGGCTTTTCATTGTCCGCGATCTTTAGGTATAGATACGGTCGATATATGACCCTAACTTTAAAGGTATAGAGACCGGGGCCGCGGCTCTGCGAGATTCAAAAGAAAGAGCTGTTTGGTTGACTAGAGTGTGCAAGACCCGAGATTCTGGGAACCGAAGACGGAAACAAGCAGGTCGTCTGTCGGTGCTGTGACCCTCCTTCAACTATCCGCATCCGGCTCTATTTCACTGAGGGGTTGGGTTCGGACAACACGGACAACAACGAATTCAACTATATAAATTTGAGGTTAACGAGGATCTCTCCAACTATAATTTATATCCATATAAGCATAGGATGAGCTGGCTTATAATAACAATTTCTCCATTTTTAAGTTTCACTCTATATTTAGGAACCATGAACTATATTATCGATGCGTTAGTATATATGAAAGTACGCCTTAGGGACTTCGTAATAACGGATCAGCTACTCTTCCCACTCCTCAGGCTTACTTAATCATTGGACATTAATCCCAGCTTATATTTTAGCGACACAGCGATAAAAATTATAAATGTAGCCCTTATTAATTACTAGATGTCTTTTATTACTTCTTGGATTTTAAACATACATGTATAATATTTATCCCAAGATTAAAGAGTGACTTAATTTTAATTAGCTTTAAGCATTCCTATCTTTATAGGGTCAAGTTTATATAAAGGTCTTTGCCCTATAGGGTAAATATAACATAGAGGACTCGAATTTCGGATGCCAGAACCTTCAGTCTTGGAGCCTTCTATACCAACACTTCAACATTATATGCAATATTTCATATAGTCTAATTTTAGATCTGTAACAGCTGGTTGTATTATGTTGTATTACTTCTAGCTTCCTTAGCAGACCGCAGGTGTTTTGTAAACACTTGCTACACAACTTGTTGAACGCAGGTGGGGCTATATAATAATCATTAGACCGCTCGAACGTCTAACGGCGTCGTTTTCGACGTTCGAGACAACTTAGGTTTAAGATGAGGTTTGATACACAACAAGTACTATCTATTTTGCAGAAACCTCCGAATGCTGAAATATTTTTCTAACTAATGATGTTACATCAACATCCATACTACCTTAGTAGCACCGGAAGTTTTCGTTGAAGTCAATACAGAAGTGGTCTTGGTACTCGATGTAGTCTTTCTGGTAGAAGTGGTCTTGCTAGTGGTAATAGGATCCCCCTTAGTAGTTACCGGCTCAAAGACGTTGATTCTGTTCTTACCGCCACAGATGGCCGCCTTATCCCCAGCACACGGGGTGTTGCAATCGGTACTGTTCCTAGCAGTCTGTCCGCCAACGAAGCTACCACACCAGCATTGGTTACCCTGCTTCACGCCAGCGAAGAGCACGGTGCGATTGGAAGCTTTCCAGCACGTATCCTCGCATTTGTTGATGGTGAGAGTAGAGTCGGCCTTGATTGCCTCAATCTCTAGCACAGGGAAAGTAGCGTCCTCGTCGGTGTAACAGCCCAACCCGTTCCACGCCGTCGGGGATGGCACGTGTGTAGACGAGGTAGTCTTGGTTGTTGTTGTTGCCGAAACAGTGGTCTTGGTAGAAGTGATGAGCTTCTCCTTGGTCAAGATGCAGTAGGACTGGCTGATGTGCCACGGCTTGCAGTCTAAGCCGACAGATGGGTTCCATGTGTGAAATTCCTCTGGGGTGGCGCCGACTAAATCGCGTATGTACTCGCAAGTTTCTGGGCCACCATTATCCCACCACTCAGCACAAGTAGAGATGGTGGCTGGATCCCACTGGAGCGAAGGATAGGGATGCGCTGCAACTAGAGTGAAAGCATAGCTGAGGGCGAGGGCGAGCTTCATGATGAGGGAGTGTGTGCGTAGCTCTCACGGCTTTGTTGCCGGCTGGGGATCGCTTGTTGTGATTGATTTGGAGGGAGGGGTAGACTGAGAGCTAAGATGAGAATCTTGAAGTCAAGAAGGAAAACGGCAAAGCTTGGTGTGAGGAGGGATATTATGCAGAAACTTTTGGACCTCGTCGCATCTGCGAGAGACTGGCTCGTTTCTCCATATCGTGAGACTGGTTCTCGGCGGTGTGTGTAACCCAGCGTGGGGCAATCATATGATTGTGAAGGCCTAGGCTTGACATCCCCGAGAACTTGAGATGATTATTCGCGCAGATAGGCACTGATTCGGTGAGCTTTTGATGCTTAATTGTCATGAAGTACATTCATGTATCTCTCTAGCCGCTAAGCAAAAACCCTGCCTCACGACCACCCCCCGTCACAACCAGGGCCCTAGGCACCTTAAAACGCGCTTTAACTCCCAACTACCTAATTAAACACTATTTAATAACGCGACCGCGTTTAAGTCTTACGATAACTTTTTACCCTTATTCTATTTAAAATTGATTTCTTTTTATTGCTATATCTTTTAATTTTAAAAATTATTATATTATAGCTATTATTTATATAATTTAACTTAAAACTTTAATTTAAGTAATAATATATATTTAAAGTATTAATAAATTATACCTATATTGTTAGCTTTAAAATATTTTTATTAAAAAATAAACCTATATTAATCTTTAAGCTTTATTAACCTATTATAAATATTAATTAATAAATTAAGCAATAAGGTAAATTAAACTAAGCTTTATACCTTTACTTTTTAAATTTAAACTTATAATTAAATATATATTAACTACTTTAAATAATAATAAAAGCTTTAAAAAAAATAATATATATATTTTTTAATTTAAAATAATAAGGTTAAGTTAATTAAATTATAATTTATTAATTATATATATATTAATAATATAATAATAATTAATATTAACTTTTTTTTTAATTATTTTAAAGCTTTAAAAATTATAAATATTTCTTTTAACTATTTTTATAATATTAATAAAATAGGTATAAGTTAAAATATTAATAATAATTATTAAATAATTATTAATTCTATTTTATATTAAACTTTTAAAAAAGCTATTAAAAAAGGTAAATAGATTATTATTTTTAAAGCTATTAATATTATTAATAATACTTTATTATTATTAATAATTTAAAAGGGTATATAAATATAAAATTAATAATTTTTAAATTAAAATTAAAGTTTATTTAAAAATTAACGTTTTAAATATTTATTTAATAGGTAGATTAATAATTTTATAATATTAAAATAGTTATAAGACCTTTTTATACTTTATATTTAAAGCTATTATAATAATATATAATATATATTAATATATAATAGTTATAAATTATATATTAATAATAAATTTCTTTAAACCTACTTTTTAAATAAAATTTAACTTTTATTTTATAAATTTTATTATAATTATATATTATAATTATTAAATATTAAAGTTTTTAATTTATTAAAGAAAAAGCTAAAAAATAAATTATAAAAAATATTTATAAGCTATTTAAAAATAAAGCTTTTAAAAAGAAATATATTAATAATATATAAAACTATATATAAAAATATAATAAAGTTAAATATATTAAAAAAAATATAAAAAATAGTTAAAATATATTTAAAAAATTAATAAATATTATTATTTTTAAAATATATAATATTTAAAAAAAAAGGTATTATAAAAGTAATAATATTAATATTTATAGTTAAAGAATGATTTATTATATTTAATTTATTAAAAATAGCTTTAAAAATTATAATTAAAATACCTTTTAAAAGTTAATAATTATAGGTTAATATATGGAAATTAATTTAAACTTTTCCTTTATTTAATAATCTATCGTAAAGGTTATTTTTTATAAAGGTTAATAAGGCCTTTAATAAAAAGGCTAAAATTATTACATTTTTATAAATAAAGATTAAAGTATTAAAAGTTAAACTTTAAAAAAATATTAAGGTTAAGTAAAAAATAGTTAAAATAGGTCCTAACGATAATTTTATCCGTATAATACATATACGAAAGGTAAAACATAAATTACGTAATTATTTAATATATATTAACGAAGCTACTAATTAATACGTTCCAAAATACGAAGATACCGATATAGAAGAGGTTATTAAAGTTAGAAATAATAGATCTAATTGAAAACATTAAAAAAAGCATCGCGAATAACGTATTCGTTAAGAAAATCGCTTCAGAAGTTGGGTAATTAGTAGGCAGGGGGGGTGGTCGTAATAGGGGGTGGTCGTGAGGCAGGGTTTTTGCTTATGTGTTTATGTGTCTTTGTTCTGGGCCGTCGCGTGTTGGTGAAGCTCATCCGTTGCGTAGACTCTGTGCAGGGGTCGTTTACGGTGTTATTACTAAGTTGGGCAAGTGGGGGGAGACTGCTAAAAGTTGACAAATTCTGTTGAAGAAGCTGTTGGTTGAAAATATATATCCATGACTCTTGGCAATGTTGATTTAACAATTTCAACTTCTTTCCCTCCAACCTTGCAATGCCTCTTCAACTAAAGGTTTTCAGTTTAGCCTGAGCTAGACCAATGCAAGGTTGAAGCTATCAACCAACAATTCTTATCTTAATAAATGAGAAGAGCACCTGACCTTTCGGCCCCCGTCGACTCTTAGCTGCGAAGCTGCTAGCTCAGTTCTGCAATCCCCTATTTTCATCATGCCCGACACCTTTCATCCGTTCCCAAACCTGCCCACAGAGATTCGTATTCAGATCTGGGCGTTAGTTGCGGGTCCGCGCAACCTACAGATTAGTTGCTCTTCAAGCGGAAAGCGGGCAGACCCTGGCACAACTTTTGCTTATGCTTCGCCAAACCCGCCACCTGCCGTCATGCACGCCTGTCGAGAAGCCCGCCAGAATGCACCCTACCAGAAGGCCTTCCTCACATTCAGCAACGCCGAGACCAAGTATATCTGGGTTAATTTTCAGGAAGACATGATCTGCCTACCAGATAACGAGCTCGCGCCGCTTGCGCCCCACTATGCTGATATTGAACGCCTCAAGCTCACTGCGGAAGCTGGCGTTGAAACATTTTCCTTCTATGAATATTTTAAGGACTGCTCAAGCTCGATATTTAAGCCTTTCTCAGCTCTGAACGTGCTGCATATAGCAGTGCAGGACTGTTTTTTGGCGTGGGCGGATGCGTTTCAGGGTTCCGGATATGCAAATTGTCCAAGTCAAAATGTCAGATTCCTGGAACTACAAACGGGGCTCTTGCTAACTGGATCTCAACTGGTGCTGGCATCCGAGTGGTGGTTGTGGAACGGAGGGAAGGTTGAAGATATAGATGACTTGGAACCATCATGTCTCGATCTAGACGAGTGTGCAGATATAGGCTGAGCATAGGCGTTTGACACAGGGAATGCTGGGAGATCTTCTCGAACCGTGCAATTTCAAATTCACCCATTATTGTTTCGATTGTGACAAAGGTGTGGGTGTGAAAAGTGTTTAGGAGTACCTAGGTCTATACAGCTAATACATGTCTAGAAGCCTCGCAACGCTTTGTCTCTCCATTCGCTGGGGAAGAGATTTCGAGTTTCCATTTCCCTTCTATCCTAATTTAACTATTGGTCGTCGTGTCTTAAATGTTAGTTGTCCTTGCATTAGACACAGAACGGTGTGGGGTCGCCGGCGGAGCCATTCTAGACAACACTATATTATGCGCTTTGGCACCTTCAACCTCCACAGCTCCGACCTAATCAACTTGGCAATCACAGACATCCTTTCGCCTTGGTCTCCGCAGTCTTGAAGGCCTTGATGACCACCCGGTGCTCGTTGGCTCTCGTGTCTGTTGTATCCTTGTAGTAATCAGACCTCACCTGGGCTGTGATCTGCATTATCTGACCTTTAGTGAACTTGCCCGAGGCCACTGCTTGAGACACTATAATTCGCTCTGGTCAGTGATTGATCTCTTATGGGAGTCGGGAAGATGGGCTCCCGGGAACGCATAACATACTGGTCTTTTCCCAATCAACAGTCTTCCAGATTCTGGTAGGATCGGCAGGACTGTGGCCAGGGCTGATGCTCTCAGTGTACACCGTAATACCACGAGGATGTAGCTTGTCTTCTGCTCTTGCGATGAGATAAGGACCAGTATCTCCTATTCTGGCGTTCTTGATCTGCGTCGTTGTCGCTGCGAACATCTCGAAGAATGCCTTGTTTGTACCCGTGTTTTTCCCTTCGCTCCCGGCCTTCGTCACTACACTTGCGACCTTTCTGAGGCTGTTCACATAATTGTCCTTCCCAGCAAGAATGAATTTGTACCCTGCCCAATCTTGAACGTTGCCTTTGGGCGTGGCCAAGTAGTGTGTCAGCACCCTCTTTGCAGTCTCCTCTGGGTCAGGATGTGTGTCTGTGAGGGGTAAAGTGTTGCCTTTGCTATCGGCCATGAATGTTTCGGTGCGACCTGTGCCGCCGAGGAAGTTGGTGAGCTCGCTGAAAGTACACCGTTTCCCAGGTGCAGTCCCTTTACACATGACCCATCCGTTGCTGCCTTTCTTGCTGGACTTGCATTCTTCCTTGACAGTATCCCACTTGAGGCACTTCCACCCGAGAGTCTGGTCTGATGGTTCATTGAGTCCGTCAATTTGGTAGGCATAAAATAGCCATACACGTTCTAGCGCTCCCTGGTAGCCACCGGCCAAGACCTTGGTGACGAGGAAAAAGAGCAGAGCCACGAAGAGTTTGGTTTGCATGTTGAGAAGTTCTGAAAGGAAAGACAACAGGTCTCCGGCGGTTAAGGTTGAAGAACAATATTTAGAAAAGAAGAAGACTGTAGAACGGATATCGAACGGTAAGAGCATGCCAGACAGACATCAAAGACATACAATCAGCCTAAGATGGATATCTATTGAAAGGGGCGTTGGCGAAGCCGTGATTATAGAATATTTCGGTACCGGGTGGAGTACAGGACAGCTTCAATCCTATCGTAGTCAGACGGGCCGAGAACCTCAGGGGATCTTGAACCATAGATCGTATGAGGCCCATTGTTGGCCTATGCTAACATGTTGACAAATAAAATCTCCGCGAAGCATTTTCATGAGGCTACGCGGTCCTAGTCGCCGCCGTAGTCAGCGATCTCTCGTGACCAATTCGCACGATCCACTTCGTTCCTGCAGTGCCTCGGTTATAATCTTCAACCTATTTTGGAAAGGATAGAGTAGCGAGTCAATCAGGTGTCGATATGCTACCAACAGCATAATATCTATCATTGGAAGTGGATATAACAAGTGCTAGGATCTTTGGTTAGAAGTGGGTATACCGCATAGTAGGGCCAACAGCTCTCAGCCGCGCCCGGCCCATCTACTACACTTACACGCTTACATGAATGTGAATGCGATTTCAGATGTATCTGCATGTACCTCTATGTGGCAAGGGTTTCGGATTTGGGGCGAGGCATGGATTCTTGAGATAAATGATTGTATATTGGTTGAAACATGAGCGCATCACCGGAGAGGACTACTTAAAGAAGAGTTTTACCAAGTCAATCATCCATCACCTTATATTCAATCCCCTCCCAGAGGCCTGGTATACAAATCTAGCATATCCTCATGCTCCTCATAGGGTCTCGACCCCTTGATATAGAGGCAATTGCAAGACTAACCTCTTCAACCTCTTCTACTAGTCATCTGTCATCATGACCGGTTCCCTATCATTATACTTTACTTCCTTTATTGCAGTCTCGGGATTGATAGCCCCGACCGCTGCGCTCCAGCTTCGTGATAATTCAGATGCAAGCTTAGACTCATGGCGTGCAGCAAATGATCGCACATCCTCAACCCAGGCATGTCCCTCCCCATGCGGAGATGACACTGGCGATTTATCGTCATGGTTCTTATTCAAAGATACGGCTAGCTTGGCGGCTTGTAATGAGACTATGTTGCTGAGCTTCAGTGTACAAGAGACAGTGGATGGCAATCAACTAGTATCTACTCCTGTCATTAGAGGTTGTCAAGCAGACTACAGCTTTGCATCTAAAAATGTCAATTCAGACGAGGTGGCCGCAGTCTGCTCGACCCCCAACCATGACATTATTGAGGCTATGGTCACCATTGGCGAGCCTACCAGCAGCACCACAGTTAAACCCATCAAAAGACAGGCCGTGGGCCACCTGTCCGCCGCATACCAAGTTCAAAATTACTTGAGCTCAAAGAAACCCTCTTGTACGGAGAATGTTCTTGCATTTGGCTATTCTCAGACGGATATCATTGGTCTCTTTGCCGGCGTTGAAGTATACCAACATGGTGTCCACGATGAGATCTTAGGCCACTTTTTGCAAGATTTAGAGGCGAGACAGAGCTCTTCACCTTCCGGTCCTCTGGTCGCTCAGCTCTGCCTTGGAGACGGCCTTGGAGCAGATTATACTGTTGGAGTCATTGCTGGGTTTGCCGATGATTTGGCCTTGGTGCAGGAAGTAATGCGATCCTGGGCAGACGGGAGATGTGTGTCCGGAGACCTCAAGGATTACATGAAGGTCTCTCTACGAGTTCCTATTCAGCTCATGGGACCCGGCAATACCAACTCTTCTACCTTAAATTCGGCTTCCCCCTTACCATCGGAAGAAGCACACATATGGACTCGGTCGGGACTTAGTGCTAGGGCGACTTGCAAGACGACGACGGTCAAATCTGGGGACGGCTGTGATGCCGTTGCTAAAAGATGCGGTATCACGACGGCGACTCTGCAGAAGTACAACACTGCCAAAAACTTCTGCACCACTCTTGTCCCTAGCCAAGTGGTTTGCTGTTCATCCGGTACACTGCCTGATCCCATCCCTGCCGCTAACGCTGACGGGACTTGCAAAACCAAGTCCGTCGTCAGTGGCGACTCCTGCAGTTCGCTGGCTTCTAAGTGCGGGCTTAAGGCGGCCGATTTCACCAAGCTGCATCCTGCCTCTAACTTTTGTTCAACTCTGCAGGTCGGCCAGCCTGTTTGCTGTACGCATGGGAAGCTGCCTGACATCAAGCCCAAGCCTGGTTCGGACGGGTCCTGCGCAACCTATACTGTGAAGAGTGGTGATGGTTGCTCGGTCATAGCTGTCTCGCATGGAATAACCCAGGCCAATATCGAGACTTATAACAGCAAAACCTGGGGTTGGAATGGTTGCTCGGCACTTTTGCCCGCACAGAAGATTTGTCTCAGTACCGGAACACCTCCTTTCCCTCCGTCCGTGTCCAACGCTGTCTGTGGGCCCCAGGTCCCCGGTACTAAAAAGCCATCTTCCGGGAGTAGCGATACTTGGGCGAACCTGAACCCTTGCCCTTTGAATGTGTGCTGTAATGTATGGGGTCAATGTGGCGCTACAGACGACTTCTGTGTCATCAATAAAGCAACCACTGGGGCACCCGGAACAACCAAGCCGGGGAAAAACTCATGTAAGTCACGTCGGGTATACGCGCATACCCCGTATTGATTGCAAAACTTCATTCTCTAATAAATTTGCCGCTATAGGTATCTCACATTGTGGTCGAGACATTATCAAGGGTTCAGCCCCGGCCAAAACCATTAATGTCGCCTACTTTGAGGCTTGGAACGAGAACCGGCCATGTCTGCGCATGGACGTGGATCAAATCGACACGTCCATGTATACACACATTCACTTTGCCTTTGCTAATATCACTCAAAGCTTTGCCATCGATGTTAGCGGCTCTAAATACCAATTTGACCAGTTCAAGGCCTTGACCGGCGTGAAGAGGATCATCACCTTTGGTGGTTGGGACTTTAGCACCAAGCCCGGCACGTACAACATTCTTCGTGAAGCCACCAAGGCTGCCAACCGGGCCAAGTTCCAGGCAAATATTGTTGCTTTCCTCAAGCAACATAATTTAGATGGTGTAGATATCGACTGGGAGTACCCTGGCGTAAGTCAGACCACTCTTCCCAAACTGCGGTACTGTTCCAATACTAACATGCCTTCTGAGTACAGGCTCCGGACATTCCCGACATTCCTGCTGGTGACCCCGACGCTGGTGAGGACCTCCATCAGACCTTGGTTGGCCTTAAGACCACTTTAGGCACTAGCAAGTCTGTCTCAGTCGCAGCTCCAGCATCGTATTGGTACCTCAAGGCTTTCCCTATCAAAGAGATAGGGGCCAAGATTGACTACATTGTTTACTTGACATACGATCTCCATGGTCAATGGGATTACGGCAACAAATGGACCTCCCCTGGCTGTCCCACCGGAAACTGTCTTCGCTCACACGTAAATATCACCGAAACTAAGGACGCATTGTCGTTAATTACGAAAGCAGGTGTGCCTTCGAACAAAATCGTCGTGGGCATTTCTAGTTACGGAAGATCGTTCAAGATGTCCCAGGCTGGATGCACTGGTCCCTCATGCAAGTTTACTGGTTCTCCGAGGGTATCTAACGCAGCCAAAGGTCGCTGCACTGGCACCAGTGGCTACCTCTCCAACGCAGAGATCGAAGAAATCATTGAGCATGGCAGGGTGAACAAACAATGGGTCTCCTCCGACTCTAATATTCTAGTGTACAACGACACTGAGTGGGTTGCATACATGAACGATTCAATCAAGTCGTCGAGGGCAAGCCTTTACGCCTCATATAACTTTGCTGGAACAAGTGACTGGGCTGTCGATCTGAACCAGTTTGTGGAGTGAGTGTTCTTTTCTATCATCACAACCCAAACGCTCACTCTCTCTCAACCACATGCTAACAAAGCATCCAGCGGCACTGGCGAAGGTGACAACGATCCTAATTATGTTGCTAAAATCGACGATGGATACTTCCTGGAATGCGACGCTAGATTCACTAGCCTAGCCGAACTTATGCGCCGGAAAAGCACTGTCCCGTCATACTGCGTTGACAAGTACCTTGTTGACATAGAGATAAATATTATGAAAGGCGCATTGCAGAAGTATGATGCCCTCATCGACGGCGGCTATGATAAGAAATTCAACATTTATAAGGACTACACAGTTGAGCAGGTCCCTGTCCAGATCAATGCCTTTATGGGAAACGGCCATGCTGGCGATTACTTTCAGTGTCAGGAGACCGGCTACCGCACTTGCTGCTCGAGCTGCCAATTCGCCGGCTGTTTAGATGGCTGCGACAAGTCGACTGATTGCAAGGCCGGTCGCAGTACCCATGATGTGACGTGTCCCACCGTCTTCAAGGATGGGTCGCAAGGTATCGACTATTTTAACACAAAGGTGCCCAACGTGACATATACCCTGAAAGACTCACAGGGGTTCTATTCAGCCATCACCAAAGACTACGGTGTCGAGAAGAACTGGATCAAATTCGGCGATGTCGACGTGAAGTTTTCCAATGGATGCCAATACGCAGGCACAAAGGTTAAGGAGTGCATGAAGATGATGGACGACTGGTTCTGGAACTACCCCGTACCTGCCGACAAGATCGAAGTCTTCAATCCCAAGGACGTAGTCAGCAAATCGTACGATAACTTTCAGGACCTTCTCTTCCGCCTGCAACTCCTCAGCGAAATCGGCGACCTAGACGTTCTGCTCAGCACGCAAGATGTTGCCGACGCTTCCTCCTTGCCGGCCTTGACCATCGCCTCGGCCGTAGACAGCATGGACAAGGTGGTCGAGCAAGCCAAAGAGATCGAGAAGATCGAGCGAGAGCAGTTCATCGCCAACTTCCTCGGTGGCATCCTCTTCTTCATCCCTTTTGTCGGGGAGGCCTTGGGGCCTACGCTGGCCCCCGTGCGCGTGGCTTTGTCTATCGCCGAGATTGCTGGCGAGGCTGCACTACTGACGTATAGTGTTGTCTCGGATCCCGACAATGCTTTCGCTGCTGTGTTCAGCACGCTTGCGGGTGCGGCGTTAAGCCGTGGGTCGTGGGGCAAGGCCGCGAGCGAGCGGAGGGGTTTGAGTGATGCGGATTCGAAAAAGCTTGGCTCGATTCATGATGATCTGATGAAGATCAATGGCATTCGGAGTGGGCTGTGTACAATATAACAAAGCGTAAATATTATCCCACCTCTAACTTCCCGCTGACATACATCACCTAGCTGAGCATGGCGCGAATTGGTATCTAGACTCCCAGGGCGAGACCGTCGGTACTTTAGATAGCTTGATGCAGTAGACCTTTGGCTGAAGATTCAGTGTCCTAGCGATTGTCAGCTAGGTCGGAGCGTTAAACCGACCGAAGCATATAACGTTATCGCAAATGAGACAACAAATATTTTCACAGCGGAAATTGATTACGAAAAGCACATTATAGGCCTTTTACGATACCGGATTGACTCCTCAATTAATTTATGCAATGATTCATGTCTGATTCTCATAGGTCCCCGTCGCCATATACGTCAAGTGCCTTGTTGTACTACGTATCCTAATCAAATCTATCTGCCCCAGGCGTGGCTTTCCACCATCCACTGAAAACGCTCTCAAACATTTCCCGGTCCCAAGGATCAGTCTCAATGACCTGGTCAATTCTAAAATAAGCGCTTTTCATCTTCGCTCGGCGTGGACAGACCTTCATTGTAGAGCCCCCCTAAGTTGTACATCAAGAGAGGGGATTGGAAAGCCGATCCTTTAGAAGGACAAACAGTCAGCTCCCAGTCAATTATGCCCGTAATGTTGTAGTCACCGTCGACTAAGAAATTCGCGTTTCTAGAGTCCACGTGACGGATGGGAAAAGGTCCTGACTCATTTGGTGGGAGAGTGTCAAGGAGGCTCTTGTAGACAAGATATTGATCTAGAGGCGCAGAATTTGCGGTCTCCACGGTTCCAATGAGCTGAATTTTCCGCTGGACAAGAGCTCTGTAGTAGTCGTTTGGTTGGCTGAATGGGCCGAATGGAATCAAGTTTTCATTTGAGTCGTAATCAAAAAAGGCTGGTGAAACTTCTGGTAGCCCCATAGACGATAGCTGTAGACGCCCGAAGGCGTTCAGAGGATGCTTTTCTAGGTTTATAGAGATAGATGCTAATTGGCCAGAGGCCAATAGTTTGCTAGCTAGCTTCTTGAGTAAAATGTAGCCAGCACTAACAGGATTCATAGGGTCGTTGTCATCGGCACAGTCGTACACCTCAGGGACTGGAACGGCAGATTCAGCAAGGAAATGAGATGTCGCAAACTCACTACGCCTATCGAAGTTCCTCTCCTGCAATGGAGGTTCATTGTGATTTGGGAGTCGAAACCTTGCTAACCAAGTCTTGCCATCGTCAAACACAATAGAGAGCCATGGCAGTTATACCCACCGAGGACATCAGTGTTGAAGTATGCTTGATCTGGTGGTGGGAGATTAACTGTACAGTTGATACCATCTCGTAAAGCCTTTGCACGCCAGCGAAGGGCATCGCAATTGATATTGGCTAACAATCTGGAGATTACCTTTTCGCCTGCCGTTCGCCGCGCTGTGTTTAGCTCTTTGACCTTAGCTGGATCTCTAGATTCGTATATTGCGTTTATGTGCTGTAATAATGTCAGACCTTCTGGCTTTTTTCAAGTACTGTTTCGTCAATCGAACCTCGTTTGTAAGACAAGTATGCCGCGCTGACACCACATGTTTTGCGCAGAAATGCCAGCTGCAAAGTTCGCACTGTCCGTGCAGCGGCTGATCGCATGACTGAAGCGCACACGACTACTTCATGTTGGAGTTGGCTGACTTGAGATGGATGTATTCTTATAAAGAAAAGAAACGTAAATTAGGTAGGCTATACATATGTTACCTGTAACTTGTGCGTGTGCGATGTGTGTTGTCTCAGGTCGCAGATACACTTGCATAAAACTCCAACCTTTGCATTTTATGCCCAATCATCATCGACTCGAGCCAACAGAAGCCGGCCTGGCTCCAATAGTTGTAACGGAATGATGGATGGTAGCATTCCTTACAAGTGCAGCCAGATAGCAACTACCTTTCCAGGACTAATATTTCACCAGTCACTTTGGAACTGCTATTAATACACGGGGAATGGAAAACCTGCCCTGTGTACTTCTCAAGGTGAAAAGCATTGCGAATGTCGAGTAAAAGTAGGTATGCCAAAAGTTCAAAGCACAAGTAGCTTGTTGATGCCCCTTTTTGTCATCTCTACCATCAGCTGCTAACAGCTTGTATTCTTATATCCAACATATTTAATGGTTTTATCAATATTGTTTAACTATTAAATAAATGCATCAATCTCGACTTAGTACTACTACAGTGTAATACAGCTAAGTTTGGTATTCTGATATACCGGGTCGATGTATCTTAAGGAAAGTAGAATCATTCAATCATCAAGGTCTGTTGCGATGCTGACATGGTTAGCATTGTTACTGTCGGCGTTGAATAGAATGTGAAGACATGAAACCATAGTTAGCCACTAATTGTACTCCAATCCAAGAATTGTTTGTTGATACTACAAGAAAGGGATTGACAGATACAGAACACATGGAACCGTGAAGGTGTTTGTACTCGCTGTCCACATATGCAACCTCATCGGGAACTGTAAATCGTTATAACTATCAAAAATCCAATCAATAACGCATGCAAAACACCTGTACTACAGTGCTATATACTAGATGAGGTGGAACTTAGCACTACCAAGCCTGGTAACGCTGGCTCATCAGTGAGGGGCCTCCTCCATCCCTAAAGACGTCTCAGGAGAGACGTCCACTGCAAACTAGCTTACTTGTACTTCGTAGGATCCGTCTATTTGCCTCACTATTTATTTTATTTTTTAGCAGTACGCTTCTGGGACCAAAAGATCTCCTCGACAGCCTGGTAAAGAAAAGACTTTCACCACCTATCTTTAGGATCCGAGTCAGTGCCAAGGGCCCATAGACTTTTGGGTGTCCACCGCCAAGCGTGTCCACATGGACCCGGCCTTTGCGGCCCCTAATCTTAGTCGAGACGAAGAGCCCACTGTCGACTCAAACTAAACATGCTGCATAGATCTTGAAGTAAACTCAATATCCGCCGTCGCGTCTCACAGCCATATCAAAACGAAGAGGACGTCGTGGCCTCCAAAATGCGGGCAGCGACCGTACCTTCTGTGGCGGGCCAGCGCCGTCCATCCCGCAGCCAGATTCAACGCACAACGAAACTGTATGAATATAGCGTATCTTTCCTGACTCGACCCTAAACACATGGCTATCAGGCATCGTGTCCATGCCTCGCGACCTATCCAACCCCGGAAAGCCGAGGAAGATGTCGACGGCTCCCATTTCCTGATCGACCACGTAGCGACGATTCGTAACAACGAGGGTAGACGGAAGTCCGGCAGCCGTACACGAGTCCCCAGTCAGGTTAAGCGGTGCAGTAGAGACCCCCCCTTCAAGACGAGAACACGGGATACCAAAGGGGATCACGATGCTTTCATTCTTGAATCGGTCGAAATAAGCATCCCCAGCGGCCTGAATTACCTCCCGCGAGTCCTGTTTTTCGACCGGGATCGGATCCCAGCTCTCGAGCGAGTCCCAATACCTATATCCCGTGGCGTTGAAAGCCCAGTCCCCACGATCGGTAACGACCGACTCGATTTTCGAAATCTTGCTGTTGGAGTTGATCTCCATACGCGTGCCGATCACATATTGATGAATATTCGTTGCCGCAATGAGCTCCGTAAATGTAGCGCACTGGACTGTGTCAAAAATGGAGCGATCGTGGTCGATTATGATCCGCTCTGTCAGCACGCTGCGATCAAGGGTCATTTTCACCTCATTCTCCGTGTAGGTGAAATTTGACGCCGTGAGAGACGCTAGATCGCTACTGGACCCTCTTGTTTGTGCTGTGATGTATTGGTCTGTGACATTCTTGAGGAGTTCTCGAGTACATGCTGCTGAAGCCGATGTCACGAACGACAATGCTCCAACTACGTTGCGCAAATACATTGCGGTGCTTACCCTTGCTTTAAGGCTGTATGTTGAAGGAAAAGATGCTAAACTTGTGCCAGGTCGCTCACGGCTTTATGAACAAGAAGAGCTTCCCATAACGTCCATTGCGGCGGTGGTATTCAAACAGGCTATTCTCTCCCTTCAATAACCCGACTGCTTAACCGTACGAAGCAGTCGAATCGCAGTAGATACAGAATCAACCTTCCAAAACCCTTACGTCACTGTTGGAGACGGTATTGCAACATCATTTATTGCTTCGGCACATCGTGATGGTGATGCAGGAGAATCCCCGCACGCAAAAATTTTTGTCGGTAGTGTTCGCTTGGCTAATATACAAACACCCAGGAATACACTCGTGTGTTCTTTATGCTTCAGTATTCATCGTGTCCGACTCATCGAGGCATAGATGCGATGAAGTAGAATAAAGAAAGGTGAAGCGACCATTGACATGCTCTCAAAGCAGCTGGAAGCCTTGATAGGAAGATAGAACCTAAGATGATAGCCTTGTCAGGTTCTTTCCCATGTCCTCGATGTGTCATCAGACTCAATTCAGTGGCGTTGCCAATCTAACAAGGCTCTTCTGCTCTTGAGTACTTAGAAACTCCGAGCCTTCGGCCCCCAATGTTCATTGACAATTGAGTCCGAGTGTCTGTTGATTTATTGCACTTGATGATGTAAGTGAATTATTTGGGAGTGTAACACCGACTAGTCGGTCACCCTGTAGATCTTGATGTGAAGTCCTTCCCATGTGTGCTAAAATGAGTCGCTCATGGCACGAGTCATAAGACCCCTGCTTATATGACAATGCTATCCCTGCTTGACACAAAGCCTCAACTCAAGGTAAAATTGTGCCACCATTTCAGCCATTACTGATTACGGCTTGATTGCCGTTATGACGAATTAGTATAGTTTTAATAATATTTTATGCAGTTGGAGAATTTCCCCTCTTCGCTGCTTTAAAGACCCTGAGTAGCATGGCTTTATTCAAGCGGGATGTTCAGCTTAGTACCATACCATTCATTCCTAAAGGATTGCAGGTAGGCAATATATAAGAAAAGTCAGGCATAAAGCCCCCACGTCCTAGATAGTGAGTCATAAAAGGTGTAAACTGAAGGTGATTATACTATTGGAGAAAGTAGCCCAGCATCTCCCTGTAAGAAGCTCTTGTTGTAGGAGCCCAAGCCAAGAACACTAGGGTCTTTGAAGAGGCAAAGGAAGATGAGAGCATCGCAATGCAGCCACCTCAAAGTTTTCATGTTCCGCTAAGTGAGCCTATCATAAACATTGCCCCTACATCTATATTTATCTAGGGCGTAAGGCTCTCGGACACCCAGATCATGAGGACCGGCTGTCAGCGGCAACGAGAGCTCCAATACACACTTCGGTGAACGTATTTCTCAATTTCCCAAATGAAGTTTAACTTGCGAAGGCGATGTTACGGTCCGGTCTGGCCGCTGCCCTGCTACTAGAGGCTGCATAATGCCTCGCCTACACGTAGGAGACCGTATAGGGTGGCTGCCTGCTTTGAGAGAAAGTATATGATAGATTGAATAAATCCACAGCTGAACAGCAGATTTTCGGTAAGTGTTAGAAAAATGCATGACATCTTGCATGTGCTGCATGAGGCCGGCATGCCCTGAAGCCACTCTGTATGCTTTAATTTAGCTTCGAAAACGATTGGGTGCCCGGCTAGGCAGACGCCCGAGCACTATATACGAAGCCTCATTTGCCTATAACTTACTGCAAAACATGCGCTGAGTCGATAGGTGTAGTCATTGCGTATAAAAAGGGGAGCACCACCCTTCGATCTAGTTTGGCGACAATTCGCATCATCACGTATATATTTCAATCCTCCATTGGTGTAAATTAATATTTAGACTATGGAACCTAGCTTAAATACCTATAAGGCAACGGGCACCGCAAACAACACAGTATTACCTCAAGCTGTTTCCACTCGTTGTCCACGCGAGGATGATGCGTCGACTCTCCAGAATGATGACCAAGAGGCAGACTTGAATGCGGTCGCCATGGAAAAAAAGACAGCTCATTCGGCAAACTCGTAAGTACGACCTACTTGAACTACTGTGCAGATAGCTAATTAATTGACTTCTTGTAGTCGAATCAACAGCCGTATTTCTATGATTGTATTCGAAGCCTGGGAGGTCATCTCTGTACGGCCTACCATCGAGCTGACAGCTTTCAAGCGCATCCTTGGTATGAAATTTGTTTCCAGTTACAAGACAATGAAAGACGGTTATACGGGAGTTCGGGCGATGCCATCATACTCCCAAGTCGAGCTGGCGCACATGGTTGCTACGGCAGAGGACGACTGGACTGCTCGATATTGTGGCCTCGGGCGTTTCGTAAACTCAGACACGTATGGCCAAGATTTGGCAAAACGTATCTTTGAGCTCCCAGGCTGCCTCCCATCCAAGCTTGGCGCCCTCTTAGACTGCCGTTACGTCGCAACCAATAGGAACCCCCATGTTCGGCGCGAATGGAAAATAGTCTTGCTGGAGCCTATCGCCAATGCTCTGACGGATGACGGACAGCAACCATGTAACCATGGATCTCGGAAGAAGGGCTGCAGTGAACAGAAGTACCCTGTTCAGAAGTGGCTGGTAGTTCTTCGCGGACGAGACGCCAGAGTCAGCGAGAGAGCCTTCCAGGCATTCAACACGATGTCTAACCCATGGTTCAAGGTGGACGAGAGACCACACAGCGGTATAGGGAATACTACGGAACAGCACAAGGAGTCAGGGGGTCAGCAATAGAGCCAGAAGTGGATGGAAATGGACCTATGCCGATAGGCATTATTGCATTTCTTGTCAGCCGATTGAAGCAGCATTTCACTCTCCTTATCTCTCGGCCGTCAGGCTTGTCATTCTCGTTGTCTCCACGTCGCGATCATTCATGTAAGTAAGATGTAAGAGCTCACACGCAGCCCATAATATAAACCATATTGTCTGGTTCACCAATAAGAAGATCTTGGGGTTCCCCTCTCGGTGGTAAAAGAATGCACGTCATTTCGCGGATACGGTGACATTCTCATATGTTCGGATCGCGGCAGCTTGATATGCCACCCCCGCAGTCTAATTCAGCTCCATTATTTTCGGTGACGAGACAAAGTTCCACAGGGGCTTGAACAGAAGTTCCAGGCATACCAAGGTGAAGCCAAAAAGAACATATTATGTTGAGTTTGAAGATGCAGAAACTGATGGAGAGGTAGGTATCGATGGTAGGGTCGCATTCTTGGCGTTGGTAACCACACAGCTTCAGCTAATAAGCCCGGTGACAGCCGAGACAGCTACCCCAACATTGATGTCTACTTTTGAACAAGACGCGAATTGTCATTTCACCTGGACTCCAAGTCTGTCCAAGCTTATGGTGCGCGGCCTGATGCGCGGTCGCTCGCCGCTTTGGTCTCTTTGCAGTCTTTAGTAAGTAGTTACAGTCTAACCTTATGAAGCAGGTAGAGAAGTCCAACCCCTGTTCTAGGCTCGATACGCCGCCTACCGGTTGCTTGGAACCCTATCTCTCTTAGGCTAGGCTGTGTTCTACTAAGTTACCTAGGTAGTATTTATTGTTGGACGCGCGCACGAGCTTTAGCGAAGTTCGCATCGAACCGAGGCAAAGTGCCGATGATCTAGGACTTAACAAGGGACCTGAGGCATAAGGTCGTCACAGCGAAGTCTATGAGGTCAAGTCGGCTTCGCTGACGCCACTCTCTGCGACTTCACTGGCCAATAATGGACTCAACCAAGATACTCCTTTGCGGGGATAGGTCCTTTGGGCCGGGTGTTCAGGATGGTTGTCGGGGGGGCTTCGACTTCACAGGTGCGTGAATTGGCTTGGATGCAGTTCTAGATCTAACCTTGACTAATCTGAGCGAGCCCATCACAGTTCACTTCGAAGAACTGATCTTGGCAATCTTGCCTGCTGCCGTCTTCCTGCTCCTTGCCCCTTTCCGCACCTTTGCGCTGTTTCGACGACGGATCATAGCCCGGAAGGATACCTTATATGCTGCTAAACTGGTATGATGACAAAGGCACTTTCACCATCTAGGAAAGGATACTTAGTATGATTTAGGTAACTATAGCAGCTTATGTTAGTCTTCAACTTGCGCTTTTGGTACAATGGGCGAAGCCAGAGCTTAGGAGCTCCGTTTCCATTGCTTCTACGACATTATCGCTGACTTCTGGGCTATCGCTTGCGCTGCTATCTCACTTGGAACATTCCAAGTCTATCAGACCGTCTTTCATCATAACCTTCTATCTCCTCTTCACAACCTTTCTAGACATTGCTCGGGTGAGGACGCAATGGCTTCTACAGGACGCCGATGGCATAGCTGCGACTCTAACGGCTTCGCTTACGGTCAAAATCGCACTACTCTCCCTGGAAGCGATCGAGAAACGGCGGCTTTTGAAAGACGGGTATCACGAATACCCTCCTGAAAGTACAAGCGGGCCATTTAGTCGCGGATTATTTATATGGCTCAACTCGCTTCTTCTGTCTGGGTTTAGAAAGGTGCTCTCTCTCACTGATCTGCCATCCATTAGCGAGAAGCTAGACTCGCAGGTGTTGGCAGAGGATCTAACAAGACAATGGGAGAAGTGTAGGTTAAAGCCAAGTCAGTGAACCTGGAAGGTTATTAACGTCTGATAGGCAATCAGAAGAGAACACATGCGCTAGCCTTAGCTACGGTTCTAACCTTTCGATGGGACGTTCTATTGATCGTCTTCCCCAAACTCGCTTACGTCGCACTCAGTCTATCGCAGCCATTCCTAATCCGAGAGGCTGTGAGTTTCGTACAAAATACACAATCTGAGAACAACAATGACATTGGCTACGGTCTGATAGGTGCCTTCGCCTTGGTATATATAGGCCTTGCAGTAAGTTGTACATTCTAGGCCAACTTATTTTAGTACCAGCTCTGACGTAATTTGCTTAGGTCACGATGGGATGGGCATCCCATCTTACCTATCGACTAATGACGATGATGCGCGGCGGCCTCATCTCCATTATATATCGAAAGATGCTGAGAACCCAGGTGACGAATTTGAATGATTCAGCAGCTGTCACCTTGATGGGAACAGATGTACAGAGAATTGCCGAAACGTTTCACTATCTTCTTGTTGAGACGGTACCTGCGTTTCTTCAGCTCGCCATCGCTACTTATCTACTTTATCTTCAGCTTGGCGCTGTATTCGTTGTCCTTCTCATATTGTCCATCGGTACCTCCATAACCCAACAACCTCGTAATTCGGGCAGATTCTAAACTGGAACTTTTAGCTGGAACACTGTTATCCGGACAAATCGCCAACAAAGTCTCCAAGACCCAGAAGACATGGCTTGAGTATATCCAGACACGTATCAATTTCACATCGGAAATCCTTGGTTCCATGAAGAATGTCAAAATGCTGGGCCTAACAAGACACATGTTCGATACGATCCAAAACCTTCGAGACGATGAGATTGCAAAATCGAAAAAGTACCGACAGGTTCAAGCTTATTACATATCTATTGGTTTGCACTTACTCTGACCTACTTAAGCATGCCGCACTAACACCATTGACAGTCAATGCTCCCGAAATTCTTGCCAAGGTTCTCCTTTTCGGAGCCTACGCAATCGTCGCACATATCAATGGCACCGATTCGCTATCTGTTTCGCAAGCTATCTCTTCACTTGCGCTTATATCACTCGTGTCTATGCCCCTGTCCAGCATTTTGACCGCAATTCCACAGGGATGGGGCGCGTTGGGTTGCTTTCAACGAATTCAAGCCTTTCTCAACGACACAGCGGACAGAAAGCACCAGTCGCTTTTGAATACAGACTATGCAATCTCTAGCGATCATGGTCCTAGCTCAGCTGGTATCGAATTAGGCTCGGCCCCGCAGCGGATAGGGTCAGTCAACGTATCACTCGAGAACGCAAGCTTTGGATGGTCCCAGTCGTCACCGCATCTTGTCTCCGAGTCCACGGTGCGAATCGAGTCTTCCAAAACCCACCTCACCGTTCTCACTGGCCCCGTGGGTTGTGGCAAGTCTACCTTCCTCAAAGGAATCCTGAAGGAAACACCATACCACAGTGGGCACATAGCTAATCTGCGCTCACGTGTCGCTTTCTGCGACCAAACACCGTGGCTGATAAGTGGGAGCATCAGAGCCAACATAATTGGCGAGTCGGAATATGATGAGCGCTGGTATCTATCTGTCGTAAATGCTTGTTCACTCAACATTGACATCAGCAGGCTATCTCACGGGGACTTGACTGTTGTTGGAAGTAAAGGGGTCAAGCTTAGCGGAGGTCAGAAGCAACGCATAGTAAGTTGCAGCAGCAACCATCACTGATGGCTTCACTAAAGTTCTATTCTAGTCCATCGCAAGAGCAGTCTATTCTCGAAAACCAATCGCCATCCTCGACGATGTCTTTAGTGGCTTGGACGCAGCGACAGAAGAGGCTGTGTTTAGGGGAGTATTTGGGAAGAACGGCCTGTTCAGGAAAATCGGCACTACAGCGATACTGGCAACTCACTCTAGTAAGGCTCTGCTCCTTTGGTGATGTTTTTTTTCTTACTTAGGAGTTTCTAGTCAAACTATTGCCTGAAGCAGACTTGATTCTTGCTATGAACGAAAGCGGAAAGATTGTTGAACAGGGAACATTCTCTGAGCTGAACGTCCCAGGATGCTATGTCCATAGTCTCAAGATCAATAATCTGCAATCTTCAACAAAAGTAGACCACGAGCCCTCGCCAGCAAATCAAGATATCACGGGCTCTCAAAACGCGCCGGTTGCAACGCAGGAGCAAGACGGAAGCCGCCGGACGGGAGACTGGGCAACATACAAGTATTACACAGCTGCGCTGGGTCGATGGAAACTTCTCATTTTTCTTGCCTTCGTTACCGTCAATGAAGCAGCGTATGGTGTACAGAGTAAGCTCGCTTCTCCCCCCTTCTTAAAATCACGATTCATAGCTAATATCTCTACAGCCGTCTGGTTGAATTGGTGGGCACAAAGCAATGAGCAAGGGGGTCCTCCTCGTCTCGGATATTGGCTCGGTATCTTCGCCGCTTTCAGCGTTGCTGAGATAGTCGGATTGGTTTCCTCGATCGCGTAAGTAGACTGATCTAGCTTTCAGACCACTGCTGATGTGTTACTAGGTACCTGTATGTCGACATAACGCCCAATGGAGGAAAGCACCTTCACAGTTCCATTTTAAAGGCAGCTCTAAACGCGCCTATGTCTTTCCTTGCACAGACGGAAACAGGAGTATTGGTAAACAGGTATGATGAGTGTCGGCTCTGCTTCCATTGTAATTATCCTAACGTTAGCTGCCCTCCAGGTTCAGTCAAGACCTTCGGCTTGCAGATATGACCTTGCCTGGGGCCATTACCAATGTTGCCTTTCGTAAGTAGTTCATTTACTTTCACCTTACAGTATCAAGCTAACACTATTAGAAACCGGACAGTGCATAGTTGCGACGGTGCTAGCGGCAACGGCAGTGGGATACTCTGCTGCTGTTTTGCCATTCGTCATTTTCGTCTTGTATCTCATACAACGGTTCTATCTCCGCACATCGAGACAGTTGCGTTTGCTAGAGTAAGTTGCGTTTACACCACAAGCTATCACCGCTAGCTAATCTTTACCCTAGACTTGAGACAAGCGCTCCTTTATTCTCCCATTTCATCGAGTCCTTGAGCGGTATAGTGACCATTCGCGCATTCGGATGGACTGGAGCGTACACAGACAAAACAAACAAACTGCTCGACCAGTCACAGAAACCCTTCTACCTATTGCTGTGCATACAGCGATGGCTAGTCTTAGTCCTTGACCTTGTCGTCGCAGGACTTGCAGTCCTCTTGGTCGGCTTGGCCGTCGCTCTGCGCTCTAAGGTCAACCCCGGCTTCTTGGGCATCGCCCTTGTTCAACTCACAAGTCTTTCCCATGCGCTTACATCCTTGGTGCAATTCTGGACTCTGCTGGAAACTTCCCTTGGCGCTATTGCGCGGATTAAAGATTTCTCAGAACACACACCCTGTGAATCAACTGCGGAGGAATCTAGCCAACCTCCGTTGGATTGGCCACAACACGGCGCTCTAAAATTTGATTCTGTATCAGCTAGCTATGAAGATAACAGCCCTCGAATTCTTAAGAATGTTAGCTTCTCCATTAGAGGTGGCCAGAGGGTTGGGATTATTGGGAGAACCGGGAGGTGAGTTGCGCTGCGTCCAGACAGTACAAGAAACTAGCTAATGTGATCCTAATTAGTGGGAAGAGTTCAACGGTACAAGCTATCCTTCGCATGATCGAGATCAAAGGCGGAAGAATTCTCATCGACAATGTCGACTTGGCCACCCTCGCAGGCTCTGTAGTCCGTGAGCACATCATCACGCTTACGCAAGACCCCTTCCTATTTCCAGCATCCATTCGATCCAACATCGACCCTCTAGGGGCCTCCAGCGATGAGGGCATCTCAGTCGCGCTGGAAAAAGTAAAACTCTGGGACATACTGCGCAATAAAGCTGGGGGCAACAACCCAGATACGAAGGAGGTCCTCGATACCTGCATTGACGCGGATTCTCTATCCCATGGTCAACGCCAGCTGTTCTGCCTTGCGCGAGCTATCCTTAAGCCTGGAAAGGTGTTGATTCTCGATGAGCCTACCAGCAGGTATGTCCTGACATTAAGCTTGGGAGAACGATGAATGATCGGCTAACGATGTACAGTGTGGATGCCAAGACAGACGCCCAAATGCAAGATGTTATCCGCAACGAGTTTAAAGAACACACGATCATCATGATTGCTCATCGGCTGTCGAGCCTATTGGACTTTGATCATATTCTAGTGTTAGACCAGGGGTCGCTTGTTGAGACTGGACATCCGACTGAGCTGCTTAATAACCCGTCCAGCCGCTTCGCTAAGATGTACTATGGATCTACTGGGCAGGAAGGATTCTGATACCACAGGCCAGAGAGCTCGGAATTGCAAATGGACTAAACTAGAACACATAAAATAATGGACATACTTTCACGAGTACTCCTAGCTGACAGCTACGATACTACACAGTTTTTAAAGTGAACTCTAAATAGAAGCCTCTTCAATCAGGTGTCAATTACCCGCTCTATCAGCTACGCACTAATCTATCTAGTCAAAAGATTCCTCAAAAATCAAACTTCCATTGTATAGATTCTCATATATCTCTCACTTTATCTAAAGCCTCATTATCGGAGACTTCAAGATAAGGGTTTCTATCTCTCTACATACTAGCCTAGGCCTGGGAAACACTGGTTTAGTTCTATTGACTGATTAGCTCTCATTTTTAATACTGTAAATGAGGGTGAGACAAGGTTGAAAGCAGGGCAAGAACTTACTTATCATGATCTTTCGGAACCGTCTTAAAAACAGGACGCTTTCCCGGCCCCGGGCGTATCGTCCCAGACAACACGATCCCATGGCCCGCAGTATGCACGAATCTCTCGCCAGGGCCCCCGGCCTCACTCTCATATCCGCTATCCCTTTGTGCGCTCTTCATCGTATCGTCCCAATTATTCAGTAAGCGTCTAGCTTCATCTCTCGAGGTCTCAGTATCCGTGAACCGCCTCCTCTCCGATGAAGAAGCAGCTTCCGTGTACGCCGCATGGGCTTCTTGGAAATTGCCCAGCGCGAGATGGATATGTCCTTTATATAAGAAACACGTCGCCAGGGGAGCGAGGGAGGGATCACATGCGTCTTCGTCTGTGGCGAGGACTAGGGCCCGGTTTACGAGGTCCAATGCCTCGATGAAATCGTGGGGTGAAGGGTTGCGATGTTTCTTGGCTCGTGCGATTAGGGCTCCTGCGCCTAGGACCAGAGATCGTATTTGTCCGATCACGGCGTGTTTCTCTGCTGGAGATAAGTCGAAGGCGGTTATTCCGAGTGGCATTTTTCGTGGATTGGGGGGTTAATGAGGTGAGGATAAGAGGGGTATGAAGTTGTATATATTAACTGATAATGGTAATGATGATATAACCTGATGATTACTCGCGGGATAGAGGCGAGATTTTAAGCTTCACCTATTCTCGCTACTTTCGAGTCTTAAGTAATGAGATATCACATTGCCTCTAAGAGATTTCAAGCACATTGTTTCGTGCCTTTAGCATTCAGCTTTATAATCGCTTCTATATAGCATAAACCTAGCTAGAAGAAACAAGAGCCCATTGAGAAAATTGGGAGCTCGAACAATATGAGTGTTGAACAAAGAAAAAAAGGGGTAGCAGCTCGAAGCATGTCGCAGACTCTACGTCACGTTTCCTTTGTGCTGCTATGCAGCTGAATCAGCTATTGTAGCTGCGCCTTGCTATCAGCTGCACGGGGTTACATGACATGTTAATTAAAGAGAGTTTAATATTCTTGACGCGACCATTTGTGTCAATATGGTAGAAACGATCTTTTCTGAATGACATACTGCTATCATTGTCTCGTACTCACTTCCTATACGCCGAATTAATCCGCGCCAACTCAGCAGCCGTAATCGGAATCACAGTCCCATGCCGCGGACTAGCAGGCAGCTTGAATGAGCGCGAGACCTTCCAGCTCGGCCTCGCAATATCCGCCGTCTCAAGCGGAATATACCCGCGCCCGGAATACTCATCCACAAATAGATAGAACTTATCCCCATTGACATCGCCCGGGTTCGCTTTGAAAACCGTCGGACCCTCCACGGCCCTCGTGCCCGCGTTCTTCCCAATGCACGACGAGATCGACTTCCACGAACCCAGCTGCGCCGTCAGCGACGCGCTGCTTTCCTGTATGATATCCGCGCACCCCGTGACACGGCCTTCGTCCTTCGTAAAGCGGTAATACACGCCATCATACTCGATGACCGTAGAATCGATCCGCGAGTCCCCTGCGTCCTGCCATATCTGCGCCGCGCTGAACGTCTTGAAATCGCTCGTGGTCGCGTACATCATGCGATGGTACGATCGGCCCGTGTGATTCGGGTCGTTCTCGGCGTACAGTGAAGACGCCCAGAAGACGACGTATTTCCCAATACTATCGTCGTAGTACGCTTCCGGCGCCCACGTATTCCCTGCATTCGCAGGAGATACTAGGACATGTCGCTGCGCAGACCAAGTAACCAGGTCTGTCGTCTCCCAGATCTCCAGATATCGACTTCCCTTGCGCACTGCGGCATCCCAGGATGTGCCTGATCCGATCGAGAGATCCGTCGCAAGGAGGAAGAACTTCGACCCGTCCTGCGAGCGCAGAATGAACGGGTCGCGGAGACCTTTCGTGCCGGCCGTGGATGTGAGGACTGGTTGTCCGTTGTTGAGTTCGACCCAGTTGAGCGCGTTGTTGCCATTGCTCGCGGCGAGATGGATGTTCTCGCCGGCTCGGGAATTCCCGGTGAAATACGCGAATGCGTAGCCTGTGTAGGCGTCGGCTGCCGCGGACTTTGGCACAAGTGGCCTTGGTCGAGGCACGGCGCTTGCGGCTGCGTGTAGACACCCTAAGAGTATTGATATGGCGGCGAGACGCATTTTGGGCAGAATTTATAAAGTTGGCTCAACTACCTGCACTGCAGCTCGACTGAATCTCATGTGCAGGTTCCCACCCAGCCTTTACTTATATCCCCGTGGGTACGTGCGGTCAAGGTGGAAGATCATGTGCCGATATTATCGTCTCCTTCGGGAGGCAGCCCCGATTCGGATGATCCATACGCGTGGAGTGTCGTTGACTTCATATTCGTGTTCCTGTCGCATCGGCTACCTTCTTACTTAAAACAACAATTACTCCATTTTCTGGAATGATCCCCGTCTATAGGAGGTATCGTGAAAGATGACTTGTGGGGAAATACCCGGGGTAGCTCTCTCCGGGCAAAAGAGCTGTTCTAGGCAGAATCTGGGGCATCTCATGCGGGGAACGTGACGCTGCAAGACCATCGTATCTCTAAGTAAACTTGTCAACAACCCCATGGAAAGAGACTTGGCAAATGCGGGGAGCTCTATAGGGATACGGTGAATGAGGGTAACGGTAAACGGAGCTGTATATGCGCTCCAATGATTCAATCCCGGATGAAAGCTTTGGAAGCGTCATAGTCTCTGACAATGGCATGCAATTGTGCGTAAAATGAGTAAACATTTGATTGAGTAGGAAAGCTCGTAAGGCCTCTACTGGGTATTAATTCATGATCTCGTTCATGCGCGCGTTTTCACTTTCGCGTCGCCATCTTTCCACGAGCCTTCGTAAAAATTGCCGCCTAAACCAACGCCAAATTCCCAACGCGTTTGGAGTATTATGAACAGTAACAATAAGTATATCAGCATTGAAGCTAGCATTAAAAATTAAATCATTGCTTGTCCAATGTCTCCATTGCCGTCACCTGTTCAACAGGATTCGATAGTTAGCTTAGACAATGTCGTCTGCCCGGCGTTGGTTATTGGGCACTGCCTTGCGAGGGATACCGGGACCCGCAGCACCAGAACTATACATGCCATTATCATAGCCATTGTACTTATCGCCGTAGGATGACGAGCCCGTTCCCCAGCCAGCTTTCCGCGTCCACATGGCGTCCATGAGCTCACCGTCATGGGTGTATCGGCAAGCCTGGCTACGGTTCAGAGGAACGTGGTTGAAGCGCCAATCCCAGATGGCAGCGTAGCACATGCGGTATGATGAAAATGCCATCACAGTGCCAATAATTGCTCCAGCGACCACATCGTACCCTGCAAGTGAATGTATTAGCTATTTTAATTGCCCGTTTACAGTATAAGATACGAGAGCGCGCCGGAAGAAATAAGTTTCCCTACAAAGGGGTCGAGGCAGGGTGTAAGAGCGTGACTTACAGTTGTGGTACTCATCTATAGTAAGCGCTCCCGCAATAAGAACGGCGCCAAGGATGGGGATATAGATCATGATCATCTTCCACATCGCAGCGTGATAGTTTGAGAAAACCTTGAGCTTAGCGTTGAGGTACAGATAGAGGTATACAAAGCCTGCAAAGGCAGCGGTGGAATGTCCCGAAGGGAACGATTCGAGTGAGTCGTTGATCTCCTTGGGGTCCCCAGTACAGATCTCACGTGTATAGTAGAGCTGGTTGAATCCGGCGGCATTGTATGGCGAACCTTCGACACCGGGACCGTTCCTAGCTAGACTGATGTCGGGCTTGCAGGCATCGAGGAAGTGAGGGCGGAGACCACCGATGAGGAATTTGATGAAGACCTGGAAGACAGCGGCGCCAATCAGAGAATAGAGCAGGCCGATAATGCCGTTGTTGACGTCCCAGAAAGAGCGGACGCGGATTTGCATGATGAGAATGCCGAGGATGGGGACGATAGCGGCTAGGAATGCGGCCAACCAGATTGGGATGATTTCCTTCCGCAAGGGGTATGCGAACTCCGGGTATACAACCTCACCATCGGAAGGAAAGGTGACTGCGAATGACCGTGTGGGCGCTGGCGGTGCTTCGTAAATCTAGGAGTATTTAGCTTCTGACACAAATAGGATATACTTGGTGTCAAACTTACACCCAAGCCAATGACACCCATGATTACAAAGGTTAGTATATCAAGCCAAGTGACCTTCAGCCACTGACCAAAGCTTGGGCGACTGGCCATGCTGTAAGTGTGGTCAACATGTCGGCTCTTTCTGACATCGTTCGCACGATGGTGGTGGTCGGTGCCCTCGCGACCTCGACGATTGAAAAAGCCCATGGCTACGGGTGATACGATGCAGAGTGAGATGTTGCCGTGATATTAAATAACGATATCCTCCAAAGGGGTCGCCGAGTGTGGACACCGATGCTGTTTTCGGAGATAGAAGGCCACGCTAGAAGCACTGATGGGATGGCAGACAGGAACCGACCGGTAAGTAGGGTGAAGAAGCTGGCACACATATATAATTCTCATTTCCTACCTACCTTGACTCAACTATGCCGTGGTCGTCATGGTACGATTTATCCATCATCGTCATCGCACCTGTGCTACGGTGACAGCGACTCTGGCGTCCCCATGCCCAGTCGTGACGTCACATTGGAGAGGAGCGAAGGGATGCAGCGCGCTGGTGATTTACAGTACCTATGTAAGTAGAAACACGACAGCAAACAGCTCACCCAAACGACAGGCGAGACATGGTATTGATAGGGTCTGGCGGTGCCGTTTTCCGACTGCCGACGTTCCGTCCTACTGTTACGGCAAATCGAGATCGAAAGCTTCATAGCTTGATACTGCCGGTCCTCGACTACTCTGATACTACATATAGAGCTGTCTCTATATCCAGGATAGTTATGTCAGCCAGCTAAGCTTGAATTGGGTTAGATGTGCTGTCACTGTCCACCAAGACTCCAGACTTTCTGCTCAGGCCCATCCACTCTGCACCCACTCACGTCATGGGTCCCAAAAACTTGGCAGACTCGGCGAGGCTTGTCTAGAACGGCATCGTCTGGGCAGGGGTTTTCTCAACTTCAAACACGACACCAGACCAATGGAGATTCGAGAAATACTGAAGTAGGTGACGTGTGATTGTTCATGCGTGTGATGGCATAGATATCGGCCGATGAAACGGGCAGATGTATATGTCTTGCAACGTCGAGTGGTACCAGAAAGAAGCTGCACAACTCCTTTGGGCTACCTACCTAGGTACCTAGGCTGCTAAGCCATATTTAGCTTAGAGGTGTATCTGAAATATTGAAGTACGGTAGGTGATGAACATACTTCCGCTGGGAATCCTACTGAATAAACTGATAAATAATCCCCAGAAAGGTCCCATATCAATACCAGGTATGGTCTCTCCGTTTACTAGTCCAAGAACAAGCATAACTGGAAGTTCCGTGCGTGTTAACTTCCCCTACATGTACAGTCACTCGAAAAGGGTCCCGCCCGTTTTGTAACAGGGCCCAAAATATTTTCATAATGAAAAGAGCGAAATCAGAGATTCAGAAGCTCGAACTCACCCAGAAAATTCGATTTCCTTGACAAATGATTTGCTTTTAATGATATGCTTTTTGACTTACTTATTTTTGGTGCTGAATCAGGGCAGGTGTGTGGCTTTGCGTGGTGCGACAGGGGAATGGGTCTTTTTTTCGTTCCACTTCCCCTCTTTTACCAGCAGCGCGGGTTGGACACTTTACTTACCCTCTAAGCCCGAAATGAAACCCCTCGAATTACTTACGTACACCAAGTATTACCGTCTCGAAATGTCTTACTTGGAAGATTGGCTGGTTCTCCTTCTCATAGCCTTATAGGTGTGCGCACGAAGCTGTGTGAGATGCCTGAGAAGTTCTAGTCAAGAAGAAGGGTGCTTGGTGACGGTCTTTCGAAAGACCTGGAAGTGAGGGAACTTCCTACCTACCTACCCTTGATGATGTGAGTATCTAGGATCAAATACTGAATGTATACAGATAATCATGGTCGTTTACCCTCAATCGCACATCACATGGTGTCCCAGAAAAGCTGACAGAACCTATCCCTAGTCTCGGTATTGTGCATTAAGCTGAAAGTCTAGGCTGGACGCCTTCGCTTGGCAGTCCCCTAGCGGAAGGCAAACTCCCTCGCAAGGCACTCTGCAAATGCGTTTAGCTCTGGGTATTAGTCGTCACGCCACTGCAAAGACCCGAAATATGTTAAGACGACAAGTAGGTATTATCAAATAGAGTCGGTGCCGGAGCGGTGGGAAGGAGATGGAGGGCCACATACGCCGCTCTCATGCCTCCATGCCTCCATGCGGCGGCGGAATACCATGCTTGGCATCACGCCCTCGGTATGAAGCGTGTCAGGCGTGTCAGACTACCAGTGACACTGCGTTCAGCCGCAAAATAGGTTGATCTGTCCGCACAGGGAGGCAGCCCTTTATAATGGATATGGTCACTACACCGGACAGGAATGCCCTTTGAACCTCTCAGACCTTTGCATTGGCAAAGTAAAATAAATCAGTGAGAAGCTCAAAGATGACATCCCAAGCAGCACACGGCTATATGCCGCCTGTGACGAGCCAGCCTTATGTCCAGACGTCGACAGCTACGACTTCAGCTCCTGGGAATGATGGCCTCACCGCGGCATTCTCGAATCTGAACATCGGCCAGCAGCAGCCGACAACTACCCGTCAACCTCACCATTTACCACAAAACTCGCCTGGCATTGGTCAAGGCTACGGCAACAGACCTCATCAAGGTCAACAACATCATACAGTTCACAGCCTACCGTCACCTCCGATTTCTCATGACCCAAAGTTGCTGGCTCACCAACAGCAGCATGGTTCAGTTGGCCCTTATAACCAGGCGCTTGGCCAACCTGCCCCTGCTTCGTCTTTGCAGCAGAACGCATATCCAACACCAGCCCAAACACCTGTGAGCACGCCATCACCACATCTGACATATAAGCCGGCGACACACGCGAACAACTCTAGCTTCCATATTCCGCCATATAACCCAGCAGACCCTAGCAATGGCAAGCCTGCTTTTGCGCCTCCCCCAACTGTCGCAACTCATTCTCCTCCACCGCCAACTGCCCAACCCGCGAAAACAAAGTCTAGCTTCTTCAGCAAGATCACTAAGACTCCCATGGCCGGGGTAGGGGTAGGGTTAGTAGGTGGCTTGACGACGGCGGTACTCGCACACGAAGGCAAGGACAAGATTGAAGAATGGACGAAGCAGAAGATGGGGTCAATCGCAGGGGCAGTAGGGTTATCTCAAGGGGGTGGTAAGACGCACGAGGGCCAGCATACCGGCACAACACATGCTGGAGCACATCAAACTCACCAAGTTCATCAAGCCCATCCAGCCGCCACACATCCAGTAGCAGCACACTCAACCGGGGCACATTCGGTTGGCACGCACTCGGTAGTACACACTGTAACTCATCAACCGGCACATCAAGTCGCTCATCATAATTCACATCAGGGCATACACCCCGGAACACACCAAGTTGTACAGTCGCCGGTACAGGTTATCCAACACGCAGCACCGCACTCGGCAGGACATCCCGTAATACACTCAACGGCAGCCGCACAACCCATAGTAAGGCCAGCGATGGCTCAGCCAGCTATGATGTCGCCTCCAGCAGTACATCCTATGCAACAACAACAGCTTATGGGCCCCGGAGCCCAGATGCCACCGCGACCAATTCAGATGGGAGTTCCCAATCAGCCGATGCCCATGGCGGCCCCTTTTCTCGGCCAAGGTCTAGGTCCGCGGCCTGGGTTTCCGGGGCCCGCATTCCAACCAGGGATACGGCCACCTATGCCTCCGGGCATGATGCCGCCGCCTCCAATGCCAATGGGCCCCGGGCCAATGCCCATGATGCAGAGACCACCGCCACCGATGGGGCCCCCTATGGGAGGTCCAATGGGTGGCCCAGCAGGCGGTCCAATGGGAGGACGTCCTGAACCACCTGAGCGACCCGAGCGGCCTGAGAACGAGGGTGCCGGAGCTCACGGTGCGGCCTACGGTGGCGCTGCTGCAGCCGGTGTAGGTGCGGGTGCCGCTGCGTATGACCACGGTGGACAAACGGGCGGACACGGAGCAGCAGGAGCAGCAGGACAGGAACCGCATGCTCAACCAGGCGCTGCAAGTCGAGAACTCCCAGGTGCCGGTGCTGATCCGAACGGGACTAATGCAAATGGGATGAACATGAACGGGATGAATGCGACAGGTACAGATCCTTCCGGGTACCCAGGGATGAACTCTCAAGCAATGGGCACAGACCCTTCAGGATACACCGGCGGAAACTCCCACACAGCTACAGACGGAGCAGCGACACAAAACTTCGGCGCCGCTGAGTCGAGCACATACGGGGCATCCACAAGCCACGCAACCGCCGCCGATACATCCGCTTACGCAACTACGACGGATGCGAGCGCTAGCGGTGCAACAAGCCAGTCCTACGCCTATGAATCGGCAGGAGGGACGACAAGCCAAGCGTACGCATACGAATCGACAAGCGGCACAGCTAATCAAGCATACGGCTACGAATCAGCTACCACGAACACCACAGCTACAGAGCAACAAGCCTACGCGTCAGAAACAGCCACCGCACCAACAGAAAGCACAAGAGAAGTCCCCGGCACCGCCCTAGCACCAGAGCAAACCATCGTGAATCAAAACGTCTACATAGACCAGAGCACAGCAATCGACCAAAGCTCCTATGTGAACCAGAACGCGAGCATCGACCAATCGTCATACATCGACCAAAGCGGATACACGAACCAGAACATCGCCGTCGATCAAAGCACGTACGTAGACCAGAGCGCGACGATGAACCAGAATGCGTATATCGATCAGAGTGTGGCCGTGGATCAGTCAGCGTACGTGGATCAGAGCGCCTACATCGACCAGAGCGCGACGATCGATCAGTCTGCGTATATTGACCAAAGCGCCTACATTGATCAAAGCGCGTACGTAGATCAGAGCGCCTACATAGACCAAAGTGCCTATGTAGACCAATCCGCATATATCGACCAATCCGCCTACGTCGATCAGAGTGCCTACATAGACCAGTCAGCATACGTTGACCAGAGCGCGTACATGGATCAATCCGCCTACGTAGATCAAAGCGCATACGTAGACCAATCCGCCTACATGGACCAGAGCGCCTACGCGTACGACACGACGGACTACTCAGCCGACTACGGGCTCGCGTGAGGACCATCACATCATCATATTCTCTCAACTGATCATCCCTTGCAACACTTGTATATAATATAATCAGTTCAAACATCAATTAGGTTTTGGTTCTAGCATCTTCACGGAATGGAATGGAATAGCACGCTTGGCTTAGGTTAGGATCTCTGCATGGATCTTATCAGAACATTTATCCCCTTTAAATCGCATCCCGCTGAGGAGAAGAACATATTTACATATTTACGTATTTGTAGCTAAAGGAGGTTAAAATTGGATTGGTATCGTGTTTATCAAATGAATGGATGGATAGCATATAGTTTAGTTTATCAGTAGCATGAGATACCGTTTTTATCTAAAGTAGTTTAACGATTCATTCATTGATAGATTTGATCCTCGTCACCGATATGTATGCGGCAGTTTCATTTTCCATACATACCTACTTACATACATATCTATCACGTATAATAAAAATGAACGAATCGTATCTGAGAATTTACACGCCGCCAGCCAAAAGAACGCCGATGCCATGCCATGTCTGTCTGTCTGCCCCCTGCTATAGCTGAATTCCACAGCCCCTTACTTCGCAACATCGATGAATCATTAACAAAGCCTAATAAGTTTGAAATATTTTTCTTTTTTCTCATTTCTTTATTTTCACGCTCGATAGCGATCACCGTCTTCCGCGCCCTCCACCACCACCCATCATACCACCCATGCCCATACTCTCCATCATCTTCTGCATATCCATACCGCCCGGCAATCCACCACCCGCACCACCTCCAAACATGCGCGCAAGGCTCGCCATATCCGGCATACCGCCGCCTCCCGCACCGCCCATACTCTGCAACCTCTTCTGCATGGCAGCCATCTGCTGCGCTTTGTTGCCGCCGCCCATGGCCTGCTGCGCCTTCTGCATGTTCTTCATGCTGCCGCCCATTTTCTTCGCCATGCCGGCCATCATGCGCTGCTGCGACAGGAGGTCCTCGACTTCGCGCACGCTGACGCCGCTGCCGCAGGCCACGCGCGTCATGCGCGTGGGCTGTTCGATGAACATCTTGCCGTCGCTGTCGAGTTCTTTCTCGGTCATGCTGTCGCATATGTAGATCATGCGTTTTAACCGGGCGCTCGACTCGTCGTCGTCCATGCCGGCCATACCGGGTAGATTTGACATGCCGGGAATCATCCCTGCCATCTTGGATAAGGGACCCATTTTCATAATGTTGCTGAGTTGATCGCGGAGATCTCTTATTGTGAATATGCCCTCTGTGATGTGCTTTATCGTCTCCTTTTGGTCTAATTTGAGCGATTGGACGTGCTCTACTAAGCCTGCCATGTCACCCATGCCTAATAATTTGTTGACGAACTGTTGTGGTGCGAATCGTTCCAGATCTAGCATGTGTTCTCCTGTACCGATGAACACAATCGGTGTATGGGTAGCTGCGACGGCGGATATGGCACCACCTCCGCTCGCGTGACCGTCGGTCTTAGTAATAATAATCGCTCCAAAATCTGCAGCCTCCTTGAATGCCTTTGCTTGAGCTTCTGCTTGTTGACCTATTGAAGCGTCGAGCACCATGATCGTCTCGTCGGGCTTGACAGCGTCCTGGATATCCATCATCTCCTGGAACAAGGCTGACTCTTGTCTATGCCTACCGGAGGTATCGACGATGATGACCTCGAAGCGCTCCTTCTTAAACTTATCGACACCTTCGCGCGCCACCTTGGCGGGATCTGTCTCGGTGAGGGAACCGTAGTAGGGGATCTTGGCTTTTGTGGCATTTTGTTTTAATTGATCGAAGGCACCGGCTCGGAATGTGTCGGCGCAAACGAGACAGGCTCGGAAGCCTCGCGCTTGGTAGTGGCGGGCGAGCTTGGTACATGTGGTGGTCTTTCCGGCACCTTGTAGACCAACGAACATGATGACGTTCGACTTGCCCTTCTTGGGCTTGAAGGGTTCGGCATGGGGATCGACGAGTTTAACGAGTTCATCGAAGACGGTCTTCTGGATTAGGCGCTTCTTGTTGACGGCGGGTGGGAGATCCTTAAAGTTGACGGTGGTACTGATGGAGTTCTTGAGTCGGCTCACGAGCTTTACATTGACGTCGGCTTCGAGGAGGGCGCCGGATATCTCGTTGAGCATGGCCTTGAAGGCCTACACCATATGAAACTACATGTCAGTGGACTGCAAGACAGTGACAGCGGGGGTTTGCGACGGCTTCTGGAGCAGGGGTGTGTGGTCTGATGGCATACCTTCTCGTCGAGATTGGGGGCTCTCGTGGCATCATGTAAGGCGCCGCTGATGCGTCGCCCGAGGTCTTGAAGAACCATAGCGAGATCTGGTTGACGGTTCGAGAGGCAGCGGTGGTGATATTCTGCCCTTTCTGTGAGTCGCACAGAAGTTCAATTTGATACCTAGGTATGGGATGATATCTAGGGTGGGATCGAAGTGTTCAGTAAGGTATCTTAGGTAATGTCATAAAGTTAGCTTGGCGGGGTGGTAAGTGCGACAGGTATCCAATCCTCAGCTCCCAGCTTGGGGCGACAAATAGCTGGATCTTTAGTTTCTCCGGCGCCTATTAGCAGCGGAAATTGTGGGGCCAATGCCCTAACGTCGCCCCCTAAGGTCGCCGCCTATCGTCGCCCATTAGTGCTGCCCCGTATTCCGGGGGCCAGCAGAGCGGATAGGGGTAAGGCGAGATCTTCGAGAACGCTCAGCATCTGATGAATCTTGAGCATCATATTATATGAATAAATTCCTTTTGGTGTCGAATGGCTAATTTATCAATTTATATCTCTACGGCCTTTGATTCGCGTAAGATGAGCCTCATAATTATAGGTGGAGCAGCCTCTGACAATGCAACTTCTTAAGTGGACGTCTAGTATTGATATGTCTAATGCGAGAAACCTGCCACACAAGCTTAATTTTCTTGATTCTGCTATGCATATATATAAGGCGTATTTATCTTTGCTACCTCCGTCTACTTAACACGCAGGTAATGTCCTATAGCGCTTACGTGTGATGGGAAGGTAGGCAGGTCGGTATTAATCGGCTTTGACCGCTGCAAACCGTGACGGCGAACTGGGAATCGAGTAAAGGCAGAGCTGTCACTCACAATTTGCACTGGAAGCTCTCATCGATATCTGGGAATTATAATCGAGTTGGCTGTCACAATTTGTAGGATATTGTATGCTCACTTTTGTTGGGCTAAGGTTCGATATGTGCTCGTCCCCAGTTGTTCTCATACCCACCCCTATCAACTCGAATCTGCCAGTACTGAATGCTCCATACCATTACTTGCTTATATGGTACCTGTTGAATGGGTTCTTCTGTTTTCCCTCTGCATGTTGTGTGACTAGCAAACTTTGACAAGAACTCGGACCCGGGAAGATAGATTCCAGGCGATTGAGGAGTCGTGGGCTATCAGAGCATCAGGGTTCTAGAGATAGATACCAATTCAGCCCATCACAGATGGCTTGCTAGTCAGTTGGTATAAAGCAATTTTGTTTTCTTCGTCGGGATGTACTTGCGAGAGAACAATCGCCGGCGGAGAAGGGACAGCATAGCCTGAGATGGAGAACCATAATGCACCTTACTTTAAGGGGTTGATACGACATCTCGATGATAATGTCATTGGAATTCATCAACTTACTCGTTGGCCTCTAAATAGAAACATGAGCTGACGAGAAACTTCTTGGGTTGATTTAGGGTACTTGCGCTGTAGTATCTCGGGACTTATCCTGCCTACATAGGAGGTAGGTAGATGTCTAGATGAAGACCCGAATAAACAGATGTTTCCCAACAAACCCGAACGACCGTTCCTTCCATGGACTTGGTAGTCCCATTTTGCGTCAAAAATAGGAAGGCACCTCTCAGTTTGGATCTTCCTTCCTCATCTAATGCCAATGCCATTGTCCCTTTGACCTCATGTTGAAACGATCAGCCTTTACTCGGCCTGAGCGGGCCACTCTAGACATCAGCATTCATACCCTACATATTCATAGTCGACAGAAAAGCCTCCATCTTCCCTATGGGATTCTGAATGTATCAGCACGGTGAACTCGATACCTATACTCGCCAATTGAAACCGCAGCACTGATACCATTCTTGCCCTGAGCCAACACTCCTGGGACAGACTTTTGTCACCACCATCAGCATTGACACGAAGAAGGCACAGCTGATGATCTGTCAACCCTTATGGCCCAATTCAGTGAGTCTAGAGATAGGTGTCGTAATGGTAAGAAATCTCTCTCGCTCCCATTGCAGGCCTATTCTCCGACTCAACGTGTTTTCCAGGGCTGAACATAGAGAAACCTTCGATGCACGGCCATACACGTAATAGTGAAGAAGTAATCAAGCCAAGGCCTGATTCTCGAACTCACAGACCCCATCCCGGTTCCGCGCGTGCCTGTGATAGAACACATGGGGAATATCATCATGAGACAGAGTCGAATCATATCTCGTGTTCAAGGGAATCTCCTGCACCTAAAGACAAGAGACGCAATCAGAACTGGCATGAATCCTCGAAAGCTGGTGATCGATTTGTGAGCACACCTAAAAGTTCAAGTCAATCATCCACGTTAGACTTTGAGAAGATGAGATTGTCACCACGGAAATACATGCACCCCAAAGGAGGGGATTCTGGCCTATCTAAAATCTCATCCATGAGAGATTACGTAGCTCAGCAGCCGCCAGATTTGATGTTACAGTCAGATTGTGCTAGAGATTTGAAGAAGGCAATTCACCAGAGATGTGGTAAAGATCCGCGGCATCAAGGGGATAGGAAGTTCGATTATGGCCTAGAGTAGGAACATTGAACAGATCAGCTAAAATGTCAGCGGACCCTTTTGCTAGGCTATATCAGGCGAAGAAGAGAAGGAAAAGTGTCCAATAGCAAGTAAGTAAAGACTCGCTAACCGAAAGTACTCTTTTGTTGAATTCAAGAGCAATATCCTACCAAGACTCCCTGCTATTATTCACCTGGACTCTTTTTCGTATACGCAGCTCTCAATACACAATACTCTCTGCATAGCGAAGAGCTCCCTTTTCTGATGGAGTGCATAATCTAATAAAGTAGTATTTGACGATCGTCACTATCACTCCAGAGTCTTTCATAGAAAGCATACAAATGGGTGGTCCCAGCCCACCGGTGTATTCCAATATCGCCAATAGTAAAGTTGCCCCGTCTGTTTCTCTCACATCTCCCAATGATCTTATATCCATCCAGATATTCTCGGAGAACAAAATCGCCGTAAGATCCTTTGATTGTACATATCATATCGTGCTCATTCGGCCGCACGTTGGGCTGACACATGATACCAAGTGAGTCGTCAATGCCGCGGAACACGTATTTATCGGCAATTGAAGCTCCTATCGACATTAAAGCTTCTTCTATCAAACAGCTTTGTAGTCGTCGCGTTGTGGCTGACACCCTAGCTTCTCGGAAGAAAAGGGGCGGGACCTCCTCAGCAACTCCAAGGTGCCAACCGGGCTCGTGTAAATCTTGTCGACTGAGGTCGAAAACTAATAGCAATTTCCACAAGGCTTTCCCAAAGCTGCTATATCCCCAGACTTCGTTCTCGATCTTACCTAAACTATCTTCGGCATCTAACAAAAAATTTGACCAGACGTTCCCGAGAGACTCCGCCGAGTCTCTATACGTAAGACGTGGGCCAACGAGAGATACTTCAGTGATAGCCACAATATCCACTTCGAGAGCCGCGATCTCCCGTATAATGCGACAATGACATCCCTCTGGAGCCTCTGCTCCAAGCACAATGGGACACCAGGAATCATGTCGCCAATCGGGCACCCACGTCGGAAGACCTTTGGTTTTCATTGAGTTATACTGAAGAATAGTGAGGATCTGAGAGTTTGATATGATATAAGATGCACATTCTATCAGCACCTCATTAGGACTTTTGCTGTAATCCGGCATTAGTTCTGTCGGCAATGACTCCGCCTCGAGGAGACCGAGGGTCCCGTATACGATATCGTGCTGATCCTAGAAGAACTGGGACATTAGACCACTGCTTTGAACAAGAAATCACATAATCTTTTCGAGCCTAAAACGCAAGAATCTCTAAGTAGTCTCGCCAAGCATCCGAGCAAGGAAATGCGTACTGTGGCATGAAACCTCGCAGATACCAGAGCAAGTATCCACGCAAGCCGCTGCGCCAAACTCGAAGACTCCCCATCCGAAAGGATACTCTGATGCCCGTACCAAATAACACGCATCCGATCCAGCGACGGACAAATCGGCGGCAATCCAATCCTCTTATCCTCAGTATTCGTAACCCAATACTCATCCACAGCCCTCAGGTACGCAAACGGCAAGACCAGATCTCCACACACCAGCTCCGGAGACGTCGCGAGATCCTTCACATACGGCCTTGGCCGCACAGCGATTTCCTGCAGAACCCAGATCCGGCCGAACCACTTCCGCGTGCCGACGAAGTCGCGCAGCTCGCTGTGCATATGCCACAGCTCGTCGTACCCCGTGGCCCGGATCAGCGCCGCGTCTTGTTCGTCGTTGCTGCAGGACGCTAGCTTCGCCACGTAGTCGAAGATGCGCTTTACGTGGAGTCGGGTGAAGGGGGCGTAGTCGCCTAGCCAGATCACCACGCTTTTCGCGAGCTTGTATATCTCGCGCATGCGGAGGATTTCGCGGCTGCGTTCGGCGAGGTCGGTTTGGTTGATGCAGAGGCTGTCGATCCAGAGCTTGCGTGGCGACGTTGTGTGGCGTAGGTATTTCAATCCGTCTAGGAGGGTGAGGGTGATGGGGTATGAAACGCCATCGAGGAGAATCGGGTGCGTGAGCGAGGCGTCTCCCCAGCAGTATGATATTGCTTCGTAGTCGGCTCCTGGCTCGAGGATGATGTGTTCGAGTTCGCATTCGATTGGTGCGCTGAAGGTATTCGGTAGGAGTCTTACGATGCGGATCTCCTTTCCGTGCTTGTCGAGTGGGCGATGAGGGGATACTCCTTTGAAAGACTCCATGATATCTAACTTTGACGCCCTCATCTCGAAACAATAAGCTCAACATCGAGATGTTTGATATGAAGGGAGAAGAGGAGAAAACCTCCTGTGCAAGGAGACGGCAGCGTTGCTGCGAACGAGGCAAGTTTGTGTGGTATCTTGTGATTCTGAATCACAGCCTCGTAGCAATTTGATTCGTTCATCACGGCACACAGGACACTCCAGTTCTGGTATTTTGACCAATATTCCTCTCACTGATGTTTCACACGGGCGATTAGGGTATCTCCAGGGGAGTCATGAGCGCCAGATCTGCCTTGTTTGCACATCGAATACATGCTTGATGTTCTACAGAGTCGGCCCTAAGTGAGCAGATGCTATAAATCTAAGCTAGACAAGGCAGATTTGATCAGCAAATGCGGACCAAGGTTGTGTTGACGAGCACTAGACTTTTAAATAGGATGCTGACATAGCGGCTACAGGCTTTTTCTACCATTCGAGTATTTCATATATGAACAGATTTGAATGATGCTTCTAGTCATCGAATAGTCTATCTCCATAATGTATCGAACCTGTTAGGATTGTCAAACCTCGAAGACAAAATTGAGCATGTGTGGATCTGTGACAGGACAGGAACTGGTAGCGCATCATTGCATTTTGATTGCGAATTAATGAACAAGTCGACTTCTAATTGATTTTCTAGATCAAATTACATTATTAAACATAATGAGAACTTTCTGTTCCTTCGAGCTTGATATGCGCTTCACGCTAAAGAGTAAGCTTTCGTGGTGATTTTCCACAATTAGCTCCGAGAGTCAGTCACATTACCCAACACCGTCCCGTTCTCATTCTCAAATTCGGCCCAAGTACTCTTCAAAGACCGTACATTGACAGAAATACGAGCCCCTGGATGCAAGCGCGCTGCTAGATTAAGTGCCGTCAGAGGTTGTTGTGGGTAGAACAGTACAGTCCCAGCATGAATTCCGCCATCAACGAAGACCTCGAAGATACTTCGATCGATCACCGCCTTCATGCTCCATGATGCAAGGCCGTCGCCCGATCCGGTGCTGTACACATCAGAAGTGCTGAATTTATCCGTGAAGAAGACATTATCGAATCCTTTGATGCCTCCTCGATTGACGAAGAACGGAGTGTCGCCGCTGAAATAGAACCCAGACTGCAGTATCTCGCCCGACGCCGGAGACGCGAATGAGACGTTCAATGTGGAATATTCCGTCAGTAGTGTGGTATTAATGTTCGTAACGTTGACTTCCAGATATAATGCTCCTGACTCAACGGACGAGTAATCCAGAGCTAGCGTCCCACTGCCATTGAAAATCGACGCGTTCAGCTGATCGTCTAGGATAGGGGTTAAATCGTACAGCTCATCAATCATAACCAATCCGATCCGCGGCGCCTCGGTCAAATAATTGACGCGAGGAGTAGTCATGATGCTTCGCCATCCCTCCAGATTTCCCGTAGGCACTTTCTGCGCATACTGCCAATTCGATGCCCAGCCCATATTAATCTGGTTCTGGCCGTCGGGGATCCCGTAGAAGTATTGGGCAGCGTAGTTGTCCTTGCCGAAGTCCGTAAGCCGAGTGACAGCGTCCGAGGTCGTGAAGTGCGTTCCGTTGAAGTCACCAACGAAATACTCTGTTATCGAACCGCCCAAAGGCGCTCCGGGCTGAATACTGATAGCCATGACGTACTTTTCATCGATGACAGCCCCATCGGCATCGCGCACTGGCATTTTCACGAAGTTGGGGCACTCGTATTGCGTCCCCAGTAACCCGTGAGGCGTGAAGTTGGACGCGAACGTCCAGTCCTTTAGATCCGGACTCGTGAAAATTCCGATGTTGAACTCTTGCGAGTAAGCGATGACAGCGACCCAATGGTCCTCGTACCACGAGACTTTCGGATCGCGGAATTGCGAGCTGGTGCTGTCTATCACGGGGTTTTCATCGTAGTACTCGAAACTATATCCACCATCGCGCGAGTATGCGATGTTTTGCGTCTGGGGTCCCGCGGACCCATCGTCGTAGTACCGCGCCAGGGTAAATATCGCAACCACACCATTGTCCTGATCAGGGAAGAAGCCGGAAGTGTTATTCGAATCAACGACAGCACTGCCGGAGAACACGTAGACGGTTTCCTCGGGCGGGAACAGGGCAATGGGCTGATTTATCCAGTGGTACAAGTCATTGCTTGTCGCGTGTCCCCAGTGTTGGTTCCCTGCTACTATGCCTGTCGGATTAAGCTGGTAGTAGAGGTGCCATGTGCCATTGGCGTCCACGAACATGCCGTTGGGGTCGTTCATAAAGCCCTTGGGCGGCGAGAAGTGTATCTGAGGTCTCAGAGACCCCGTGTAGACCCCCGCAACCGGTGTCCCGGTTGGTACAGCCGGGTTAACATATGTACTGTTCTGGGCCGTGATGCTCACTGCGAAGAGTGCCACGCTGGCAAGTTTCCAAATCCCCGCCATATTTGAGTGTAGATCTCGAATATGCTCGAGAGGATACACTTACATGACGGTTAAGATGAGGCATTATATACGATTTTGGAGCGGGGAGTTGAACCATGTTTGCTTTGTCTACCTACTTAGGCCGTATGGCCATACCGCGTCTAATGACGACAAAGACACGGCACTCCCCAGATGGTCTCAAGATCTCCACAGATCCACCCCACGATCTAGTTCTTATCAGTCATTTGGGGTATTGCCCAGGAACTAGACTATAGCCTGGACTGCTGAATATGATATTAGGTAAGTCATTTCAAGTCGAGCAGATCGGACCGAAAGCAATACAGCGTCGAATATAAAGTTCGAATGGCCGAAGCCATCGCGAAGAAGTCTCCACATAGTCCCCTCATAGCGAGAGTTCTCCAAGCCAAGAGTGGCTGTATCCTAGCCACGAGGCCATCGCACTAGTTTCCCCCAAATCTCCACGTTCTTAGCACGTTTATGAGATTACTTCCGTACATCGGTGTCAAGGATAACTCGGGGAACTGATGTTGGTATCCTCTATAGGTGACGCAATCGGTTTCCTAGCGCGAGGGACCCCAGAGCGCGCTAGTATTGATGCGAAACCGGGGAAATTGCTAACCATTGAAGACTCTCGACCCATCATGAGTGGTTGAGGGGAATGCCTGAGCGTTATTGTCCTACTGATGAGCTCCAACTCGTTTATTCAAATCCGTCGGTGTATTTGCATGGCTCTCTTGCGGCTCACCATCACGGAAACCTTAACATTCGCCTCATGCATGGTACATCGTCGTATTTAGACGTTAGCGTCTTTCGGAATGCTTCAATTTGGCAGTTGTGTACGACTTAATAACCCCACTATACTAACCCTTGTCCCAGATCTAGACGAGGCGATCCTGAATTATTATACTCGATATTGTATGTTAAAGTTGGCCCGTTGAGTGATTATAGGCATGCATGGAACAGGCAAGATTCTTAAAAGGGTATAAATTGTTAGTGTGGTTGTATATAAACGTTATATTGCGTATTTAACTTCAGCATACCGGATTAGATTGTGGACTTCGTCTGCGGCTTCATTCCGCTCAGGCGCAATTTGCGTGGTGGGGTGATCTAAGAAGAACTACACGTTGTTATGCAGGCTAACCAACATCTCAGGAATAAGGCCGACGCTAATCAAATACCACCTATGAATGGGTTCATACCATCGACGTGTGAGTCAAATGGCATTCTGAGTAACAGCCTCTTCTAGAAGGCAACAGGTAAAGTGAGCTGTATGCACGCCGTGCCAAGACACCAAGCCAACTTTGGGAAAGCAGTGAGAAGTGCTCTACTCCTGCAAGTCATGTCTATCTATCATCAGAAGATAATCCGAAATTCTCGAAACTCCTAAACTCCTTGCTAACGAACGTATTACTCCATATCCCTTCAATTTTCCCTAATTGAGATATCTGCAGTCCTCAGAGTATCTCACTTCATAATCGCGAAAATCCCCGAATCTGATCTTACCAACCTTTCCCTGCAGGGGGCTTTGGACGTCCTCTAGAATCTAACTCAACTGACTCTCCAGCGGAACGGCTGCTACGTGATGTTCGCTCCCCCTCTTGCGCTCGTCTTAAGGCATCAACGTTGTTTTCGTACCAATCCCACCCCCGCCATTCATCAGGATGTATAGGTTGGGGTCTTCGCGCTACGTCAAGCCATCTGTCTCCCGGTACAGCAAACGGGCAAGCAATGGTTTGATCGGAGTATTGCAACGCCCTCTGTTCGTTTTGAGAGGATCTATTGAAGACCAAGGGAATGACGTCGGCCATGGTATCGCCCTGCCTGTACTGCTTCATTTCCGGGGCGGCAGGTTGTTGCTTGGGACGGGGCTTCGGGCCAGAGAGAGTCATAGAGGAGGCTTGCGCCTTGGAGTGCAATATTTTAATAGCTTCAGGAATTCTGGCCAGCACTACTTCAATTGTTCTCATTCTTCCTTGTCTACCTGACGCCCGGTCATAAGCATCTCCAGAGGGAGAGGTAGGTTGTTTCCGTATTCACTCTTGTCTGCCCGGCCGCTACTAGTAACCTTAACTCCTACATACCTCTGTATAATATCTTCAATACATCTGGTCACGCGGTACTCGCTTGTTGCTGACGAGGTAGGCTTAAGGTACACTGGGTTACAAAGTAAGAAATATAGATAAAGGGGGGAGATTAGGCCGCATCTATGACTATCCCTCTGTCGGTAGCAAGGCAGAACCGTCATTTTTGTAGGCTTAGGCATATTAGGGTATCTGATGTGATAACGGAGTCTGAACTTGTCGAATATCATTCTAGACGTGGCCGGGCCCGGGTTCAAAGAATCCACAAGATATGCATTATTGTCTTTGAGAGAGATAATTATGACTCCCCAGTGGGAATTTCCATTAGTGTACCCGAAGATCGCGAGTTCTCCTTTAAGTTGAGGGTCTGAGCCGTCATTGGATACAATGAGGAGATCCCACTGGCGCACCATAAGCGTTATATCGCTTTCATCCTGTTCCATGAGATATCCATAGGGTTCTTCGATAAGGATCTGGCCAGTCCCTTTTTCACTTCGTGCGTACAGAAGGCATTCCAGCACAGCGAGTACTTCTGTATCTTCGAGATACCATCCTCTTCGGCTTCTAACTACAGCATTGACCAAATGACGGGCTTCATTTCCTCTCCAATGGTCGTGGTTTTGTTGGGTGCGCCTTCTAATGTCCTTGCAGTCCTTGAGTATCTTGATACTAGTTTGCGCGTCGGGGATAATGCCATCGTCGGTATCATAATAGGCTTTGGCTGGAGGCGCTCTTGGTACGATGGCATCTATAATAAATAAACTTGCTTTATTGATGCTTTCTGCGAGATATACCTCGGCTTCCTCATCCCCGAGCACCACGGAGACTTGTTCACCTTCGGCCGGATCAGGGTTGGGGGCTGGCACTCGTAAATGGAGATTAGGGCTGGTCCAAGAAGGAGAGAGTCTTAAGCCGGTGGCTCTTGTTATAAGTAGCGCTACATAATCAATGTAGCTACTACCAATTTTGGCGGGCTTGCTGGGGAGGTTCTCAATCGCATTAGGAGAATGTAAGATTTCTGCCAAGGAGAGGATAGAGATTATTCCACAGCTCCAATAGTCGCGGTGAAAAAAGTAACTGGCATCGTAAGCGCGTCTGGGATCTTGTCGTAGATTGAAGAACTTCGAGGTCCAGATCATCTTAAAGTGCCGAAAGATCCGATGCTTATACTGCCTATTTGCTTCTAGGGAGTCAAAGAACCAGAGGCTCCCTTGGTTGACTTCATACAGAAAAGATATCCAGTGTGAAGTTGGTGCCTTAATCCCTAGAGCGACGTACTTAGCCCCAGACTTAACCTGCGAGATGATTGACTTGGGGAGTTCACTAGGCCATTTGGTTGGGTCTGGCCCATAGATGCTCGCGAACTCGTTTTCTGTAGCGACCTCATTACCCAGCCCTTTCACCAGAAGTGTATACAGCGCATTCACTTCACATGTCAAAAGCTGCGAGCGACTCCGGATTTTCATTAAAACATTAATGAGAGACGGCAGTGTGTCGGCTAGCCACGTACGTTCAGGTATAGCGGAAGAAGTCTGCATCCAGGGCAAGATGGATCGGTTGGATAGGTACTTATGTCTTTTGAGCTGGCCCAAGTCAATAGGATTAATTCTTGCGGAATCGTCAAACAGAGGCGCGTTATCGTCAATCATCGTTTCTTCTTTGTATGGAGTGATAAAGTAGGGGATTTCGGGGGCGATCTGACCACCTGTGATAATAGCAGGTCGGTAGTCGTCACCCATTCGTTCTCGTCGAATTCTTACTCCCAGAAACCGTATTTCTTCTTGGGAGGCATGCATGATGGTCGGATTGGGGAAATGAGAGAAACTCATTGGTGCGCCCTCTTGTGCTGTGGTCTTGCCGCCTTTCGTTTGTCTTTGGCTTGCTAACATAATGGCTCACCTAAAGTGATACTGCTGGGCGGTTGAACCCCTGGTAGAGTTTACAAGGTACTCTGTTAGTAGTTGCAGCCGTCGAGTCTGGTAGCGAGTATATGCTGGGATTTGGGGGTAAGTAGGGCTATTTTGATCAGGGTCGTGAGTGCAGAAATAAAGTGTACTTGGATGATGGTTGTAGGCGTCGTGGCTTGAGTTGGGTGAAGGCTTGCTCGAGGAGTATGTGCAAATTCAGAAACTTGAAGAGGTAGGTTTGCGGGAACAGTTTTTGTGTGGCTTTTGGCAACGTGGAATAGGTTGTAGTTCCCCGCAAGGCTCCTTCCTACTTTGTAACTCTGTAACTTCGTAAGTGCCTCTTTGCAACCTTTCATCTCTAAGTAAACAAGCTGGGAGGGTTGCCAAGCCAATCCTTCCTACTACATCATTGTTTCTCCAGCTTCAAACTCTGTTTTATAGCCATTAATTCCTTCTAATCGCCACCTTTCTCATTCAATACAATGTCTAAGCTGCTTAGCAAGCCTGAGGAAAAGAAGATTCGTGAACGTGTTCCTTTTGGGCAGCCAGACTCTAGCCCCTTTCCAGCATTGGTTTTAGACGGCCCTGACGATGTGAAAGATGTTTGGCCGATGAAAGAGGATGTCCGTGCTATGGAATTCTCCGGCGCTTGGAGGTCCGTAAGTAGCAGCACATATTATTCCCTCCTCCACCGTATCACCTTTCTATTTCTATTAACATGTTCTGGCCCAGGCAGTCGGTGCCTTGGCAATCGACATCTTAGGTGGGAAGGCAAGGGGCAAATACGTACGATGGCGCATTCAAAAGCACTTCTTCACCACCGTGAGTGCTTGGAGGGAGACCGTTCGCTGGGCTAAAGAGGCAGAAACGAAGAACTTCCAAGCTCGCCCACTCCTTGTAGAGCTTTCCGAAGGCGCTCCCTGGGGAAATTACGTGTTCCAGATCTTACGAGATAAACGCCGTGCCTCTGCCCTTTTCATCCAACTTTTTGGCACTCAGAACGCAGTCCCATGCCGAAGGTGTGAACGAATGATGCGGGAGGCTCATCTCAAAGGTTATACCGGAATGTACCCTTTCTTCCCATGCAGATCCTTCATTCCTGGAAGCGCCCTTGGTGGCAACAAGTCTTCCGCCTGCGCTTGTTGCAGTTTCAATTTGACGGGTCACAAATGCTCGTTTCACAACGCCGACAGCGCGGCCGGGTATCTCGTAGCCTCAGACTTTACAGGGAGCCTGCCCGAAGATATTAATGACGACAACTCCCCCATGGTGGCAAGACTATCCCCTGAATTCCTTATTAGTTACATTGAGGAGAGAACTTCTGGCGCCCCAGCATCAGGCGGACAGGAGTACTGGTGAATCGGGATAAGGGTGTGTGGTGGCGCAAAGGGGGACCAGGTTTCTGGCAAAGATGTTTCTAGTTTTTTTCAGTACTGTTGGCATATATAGCAGTACTACTAGGTATTTGAGTACCCGGTGCATCGGCTTTTACTCACAAGCACTTTCGAATCCGCCCTCAATTCTGAATAAATACACTACATGAAGTAAAAGATAGGGAGGAAAACTAGAATAGGCGCGTAATGGCCATCTAGCAACTATTGGCTTAAGTTGGCCCGTGCAGATACGTACCATTGGCCACACGAAGCTTCGGTTGGTGCAAAATATCGCCAAAGCGTGTCGAGCCAGATGAAGACGTGATGATAGTATAGTCGTACCACTTACGCTGTGATCGGGAGAACGTAAGTGATGGGACATCAGAGTGTATGATCAGAAACGTTTTAAACTGATATACTATATGTGATGGCAAGTCTGTAATACCGGGATACAATCGATCTAGTAAATCGTAGTTATTCACAGTTAAGAAGAGCATAACAACGGAGGGTATCTCAGCACAGCTTGAAACGAATTTCTCTGGAAAAACACTTAGATTCTGGTAGTCAGAGATGAATCTATCTCGTGTATAATACAGCCGATTCCCATACCATTTCTTCCCGTCAAATTACCCACTGCCTTAGGTTTGCCGATCTCATCCCTTGTTGAATGAGCGAAACTATCCCTTCACTAATATCAATACCATGTGTGAGTAAAAACCGATGCACCGGGTACTCAAATACCTAGTACTACTGCTATATATGCCAACACCATGAGTCAAGGGTATGAATTAGTTTGTGTAGGATTTCAATCACTATAGAAACTGTTAGCGGCCATATTGACTTCTTGGACATGACGTTTGGGTTGGGAGAGACGTACTAGTGGCCATTTACATGGGCAGCTGCACGAAACTAGTGCGTGGGTTTTCGTAAAAAAATGACGATCAATTGAAATTTCGACTTCTAATTCCTTGCCCTCTAGATGTTTCCATGCCACTTCCTGCCATGCAAGCACCAACTCTGCGTCGGGTACGAAGCCCTCGCCACTTCTCCAGCACGCTTTCGCGGTGTTGGCACGTGTATCGCGATAGTATCTGAGACTGCTATATGGTACTAATACTCTGGACTTGATATAGACATCGAATGTCATGAATTTGAGCAAAGGCATCTCGAGCGCTGCACGTGCCGCAGCCAAGTATAGATGCTTAATTTCGGCGTGTCTGTCGTTAAAATTGTATTTACGCTGCAAGAACTGTATGTGCTCCCCCAGAGAACACACACGCGGGTTATAAACCCTGAACTCTTCCAGCCTTGCCCAGTGTGCAATTCCAGGGTCTGACATAGGTTGGAGGAATACGGCTGTACTGAGGTAGACTCCACAGAGACAAAGTACTCGTACGCGCTGGGAAATGATGCCGAGCGCGTGAGAGAGCCTATCTTCCTCCCATCCATTTGCTCCGTATGGGGGAAACCTCGGGTAGCCGCAGCAATCGATGGTGAGTTCATCAAGAGAATGCGTGAAATTCAGAAGCCCTTGAGCAAGTTCTATATTAAATACAGTCAGTTATATTTACTTCAATAACCACCTATATGCAATTTCAGAGAACGATATATATAATTAATTTGCATTTCTTACCGTTTCGCGACTCAAGTCCACGATCTTGGAACCGGATTTTGGCCTTCCTGAGTGCCGGCAGCTTCGCTAGGAGACTGCACAAAGCCGCAGCGGAAAGAATTTGCTCTCCCCAACACATCTCTAGCTCCGTAATCGCATGCACGGGTGCAAGCTCTATAATCCGCTGCCGTGCTTCAATCTCGATTGGATCGTAGGTAAAATAGACATAACGATGTCGGTAACCTTGGTCAAGATGTAATGTAATAGCGGGGCTAGAGGCCCAGTGGCGTAGCACCGACAGGAATCCCTCCAACGTAGCTTGCAGCACGCGGCGGCTTTCGTTGACAAATTCGGGCGGTAGACGGCCGATCTGTCGATACAACGGCTTGGGATGATAATATAAAAACGGGGTGACCCTGAGCGAGATTCTACGCACATACTTTCGGCGTCGTGGGTTCCCATTTAGGATGGCATCAGCCTCGGCGAGACGGCTGAGCCTAAGGTCAATCTCGGAAAAGATCTCGCGCTCAATGGCATCCTGCCAAACCTTGTTGACAGTGGCGTAGCTGGCAGCGCCTGGGACGAGGCGCCACACTGTATTGTTTCGACAATCGACCCAATCATGAGTGAGATGGTGTGCGATGTGCTGGATTATCTCTGGCGGAATATAAGGGCACGATGACATGGTGGAATATGGCGACAATGGAAATCTATAAAGAGTCTCAGCAGATCGAGAGAATCAAAGTAATATGAGGGAAAGTTGAACACAGCAGGAACACTGTGATGCACAATAGTTTTGATGGTCAAGATAATAAAGGAAAACGTATGTAGAGCTGATGACAGACTACCTGGTTACACGTTGCTGGACACGAGCCACTGTTGTCTACTGACCCATGTACGTAGATGATGAACAGCACAATTGACACATGAATTGGTAGTTGGTAAGAGTTTATATAGTACCTATATGTATATTGTAAAGTGCAGGTTAGGAGTGGATACACGTTATCCCTTCAATGGTGCGATTTGTTGGATAGCGCATGAATGGTTGTTGGGGCAATATTGATTATTACACAATGACAATTATGCTAACATTTCAGCCACTGCCAGCAAATAATGTGGCCATCGCGGTTTCTATTATGTTTTCTCATCATTACCTACTTGACTTAACATACCAAGGAAGCATTCATCGGCTTCTATTATCAAGACACTAGGACGAACATTCATGTTAGAAATAGTACTCCCAATTGGCTGATCTCCGCGAGGTAACTCCTACAAATTTTATGAGTCATGTTCTTCATCATCAATGTGCCACGGCTATTCCTAGTCAGAATACAAGTTCCTTGATCTCTAATACTAAGCCACAAGCACACAATAACAAAAAGGGGATAAAGAGGAGGGATTAGGTTGAGGACAACATGAGCCGATTTCCGCTCGAAGACAACTGTTTCATTCCTCATCCTAGAGTAAAGACGGTCGCATATCATCTAACTTGCACCTCTAATCATTAGAAAACTCCAGCAAGAGCACATATACGCCTCCAAAGAGAAATCTTCCCTCTCGCTGCCATTCTTGTCCCGACAAAACGCCTCGTAAGCTAAACAACCATGATTTTACTGTATTATACTTTCCATCCCTGCTTCCAGCGGCCGGCAATTCTCTAGCACCCCTAATTATCTAGCGTCCTAATCGCAGGGCTAATTGTGGAAGTGGACATGTTTGGAACTAGTCGCACCGCTCTCCGGGTTGTTATTAAAACCAGATGCCTGAGTTTCATAAGGCTTGGGGTAATTTGGATTGAAGCTAGATGCTTGGTTGTTATGGGATCTGAAGTAATTGGCACTTCTCTGGCCAGCGGTGGTATTGCGAGCGTTCATTTTTCCATAGGTGCGGGGAGTCTGAGAAGAGACATTTGAATACCTAGCTGTTGAAGCTGAATGGCGGTACTCGCTGAATGGCATGGTCTGTCCATACGCTGCTGACGAGTCATATCTCAATGGACTGCCCGCAGCATATTGTTGCTGATAAATTTGTTGGCGTGATTGAGTGTGCTGGCTATAATAGTCGTGGGTTAACATAGAGAGATAGGGTTGTGAGGCCCCGGACGATAACTGGCCTGCCGCATTTGCCCTTTCCTCTTCCTTCTTGTTATGTATCTCATACCACATCGCTGCTGTTCGGATCGCTCTACACCTCTTACAGAGACTCTCTGGTGATGACTTCAATGGGTCACCACATTGGCATTCCTTATCATTACTATCAATTCCACCATTAGACAGTATGGCAGACATTCTGGATAATTGATGGAGCTTGAAGCCATGATAGTATGTTGCTGTAATGGTGTGTTCCGACCGCCTTTTGTACCCAAGTTTTAGTCTTCTAGGATAACGAAAAGGGCTGTTGCGATTTTGACCAGTTACTGACGAGCCGAATAAATTGTATGTGATCGAGAAGGTTATTGATACCTTTATAGTTGTTGATTTCAACTGTTGTGGTGACAACAATTTGATTGTAGGCCCCTGACCCGTAGAGAGTACGCCAAATTCAAACCATCAGGATGATGGCGCCTTAGCTGTTAGCATACAACATTAGAGTATTCTCTGATGCCGTGATGCAACGAGTATTCGACTATTATCCGAAAAAATTGATTAAGAGACAACTACTATGTATGAACAGCCAATTCGAGAATGTTCTGACTTGTTCATGCTGCGTGTCACGGAATGACATAAGGAGTGCAGTACTATGCCACTACGCCACCAAAAGGTAACGACGAGTTATCAAGTCGAAGGCTTGACGTCTCTGCACTCACTATATAGTACTGTGACACTGCGTGCTTGTGAATTGATGCAAAGCCGCCGGGAATAGCGGGAGCCTCCCCGCCAATGAGAAACAAACAATTGGCAACGAGGGATCTTTCTAGGCTTCTCCCTTATCCTCTGAAAATGAAAACTCTCTGACTACATGTATTGTCGTACTGAGCCGCTCTGACTGCCATTATTGACTATCCCTTACGTCGCTCAGCGTTTGACATGAGTTGGCAGATTGTAGTCTAATCAGGTGTCTTACATAAGCACAAATTGAACTTATCAACTGACGCCATGATAGCATCTTTGGTAGTACAGAATAATGTCGTGACCAACTCTTTTGGTAGGAGCACAATTTCGAGGTGTTTGTCTCACACTATATTTGTTACGCAAGGATTAACCAGCGTGAAGCCAGAGCGTTCAAGTTTTGGTTTCAATCATAATTGGCATCTAACAATATCTTTGCTATTCTATTGTTGAACGGAAGGCTTCGCATTTATCTATTGTGCATCCAAGTTGCTTCAATGCGATAGCAAATTCTAGTTTCCATACTGTTTGCTTTCTAATCTATCCTCCTATCCTCTTGCTAGAAACAGGGGATTTGTTGAAACATGGAATTTTAGCACTAGATGCGCCTAGAGCAAACCCCTAAACTACGGAGGCCGCTATATAGTCTAGACTTTATATTTGACCTACTAAAATTTAGTCTTTGCCCAGCTACAGGCTTCTAGGATTCACACGACTATGGCCTCAGGATATGGACGATCAAAGTCTTGTGGCCAATATTGTTTCATGAGATTTCATGTAGTAAGGTGACCTACTTGTTTGACATTTCTGATGGGAAACATAGCATCGCTAAGCATAGTCCACCCTGATAGGTTAAAACTCCTTCAGGTGTAGGACCTCCCTAGTACGACCTGCTCACACCAAGTGTCACCACGCGGTTGTGTTCCTACGGCCGGCTAGACAGAACGGCCTCTGACTCTCTGATGATTGAGCGGAAGAGGGGCTCTACATCGCCATGCTCGGTTTGTTTTATACGCCATGAGTGGAAGCAAAGAGCCTTTCTTCGTAGACGGCTCTCAAGAGATTACATTACATACAGGTTTGATCGGTCATTTGTGTTTTTAACTAAAAGTGTTAATTGTCCCCAGCTTTTCCCTACCCAGCACTTACTCATGTTAAGGCGTCCCTCTCCCACTGTCGATCAGAAAATACTTGCGGCTTGGGCACCATGTTTGTTTGTCACTAAGTATGACAGGCGGGTAATCTGACTAAAAGTTTCTAGGGGGGAATCAGCAGACCCTATGATACGGTATTCACTCCAGTGAGATGTACTCGGTATTCCCTTAATTCATTCACGAGGCCATAGAGCGAGACCTCTTCAGAATCGCAAAAGGCCTTGATGTAAGGGATCGCCACACATCGCGATTAATTGTCATGGAACGGTCGAAATCGACAAATGATTATGCTGGCAATTCAGTTCTGGAACACACAAAGGTCTCACTCTACCAAAAACACGGTCCCATCATCTTAATCGATGCCCTAAAGAAAGAAATAAAAAAATCTGGCAGATTTAGTGTATTGGCCTGTACTGTCCCAGATCTTCGCTCTAATATCCCGACCAGGCGGGCGAGGTCTCCTTTTTAGTGACACAAGCGAGCTCGTCAATTTTGAACCAATAGCCGGCCTCACGGTGTCTTTTCATGACGGAGAAATAACTCAGTATGACCAGCTAATATTGATAACTTCGCCCTTCAAATCCAGGCAAGCGGTGGTGTGAGGACCCATCAAACATTTTCTGTGTGGGAAGTTACCTACATAGACTACAATAATAGTGCATTATGCTGCGATTAAATACATATATTTGCTACAAATATGCCGACATCTCCGACAGGTTATCAGGTAGTCAGTCACGGGATGACACTGTTTTACGTACAGCAGGTGAATCCATTGCAGCCGAATCCACACCTCTGCGACCAGCACGCATCAAGGGACGGGAACCTCACAGTAAATATCGACGCTGGTTGAAGTGCTGTTACATTTCACAGTCTCGCAAAGACAGGCGCTCGGAATTCTACCTCTCACGCTTGACATATGACCTGGCTCGAATGACGCACACAGACTAAGTGTCTCACCAACCTTCAGCATCAACATCACGATAACGGATAGACTACAGAAGTCAGCATATATACAATGAACATTAATGTATATACCCCTTATAGATATACTTACGCCGCATTATAACCCAAATCTGAAGGCAGAAATCAAAGTGTCGTGCAAGGAGCACTCAAAATCGTCAGTATGGGCAACCAAAATGATAGCAAGCAGGCCGGGAGCCAGGTCAGTTATTCAAATTCAGCAACTAAGAACTACCATATAACTTACACACAGATAAGCATGGATCCAAACCCGACATAGCAACATCAAAGGCCAGCGGATCAGCCACGATCCCACCAGAGCCGAGATTATCTTTCCTCTTCGTAGTCAACGAAGTAATCCTTCATCCCAACGCGCCTCCCAACATCGACACGCAGGGCTTCGTACTACCCCCCTTCGACCCAAACGCGTACATCGGCGAAATGTCCGGGACAGTATTCCGCTACCGCGACGACGAGATCAGCGTAGCCCGGGGGTACGCCTGGGCCCGCGACAACGTCGACCCCGACAGTCCGCTGAAGCCCTCCGGCAGCATCTACCAGCGCAACAGGGACGAGCCGCACTACGAGATGGCGAAGTACTCGCAATTCACCGTGTTCAACGGCTGGGGTCCGCTGCCGTGCCTGTACATGCAAGAAGACCCGCTCAGCACGCTGATCGTGCCGTACGGCTTCCACAACCCGAACCCGCATATCGAGGGGCACTTGCTCCACGTCATGAGCTTCTCGCAGCCGGATGTCACGGGGATCACGCAGATCTCGAAACTGGGGTCTTCGCGCGTCGTGGCCGGGTGCGAGCCCTCGTGGATCCCGAGCCTGGTGCCCGAGGTATTCAGGAACACGGACCCGCGCGCGCCGCTGTCGAGGGGGTTGGGGGGTCTGCTGCCTGTGATTATTGCGCAGATGGCGCTTACGCAGCCTAGGGGCCAGACGGATAGGCCGTTTGCGAGTCGGTTGTGGCATGGTAAGCGGTGGATGGGAGGGGACCTTGGGAGTACAGGTGAGTTTGTCGATGTTTGATTACGGCGTGCTTCGTGGTATGGAGTGAGCTAATCTGGTGTTTCGTTTGAAAGTGTCGCATCCGTTCGAGGTAAGGGCTGTGGTGGTTCATGTTGCGCTGGATGAGGTCGAGAATCGAGATGGGTCTACGAAGGATGCGCTGCGAGACTTTGAGGCGGGAGTAATTATTGATGAAAACAGACATGGACGTCCATCACAATGAAGTCTTGACTTTCAAATTGGGTCTCTTTGCGATTTTTATTTTCTTTTGGATAATGAGGAATAACGTAGTTACTCACTCAAGCTGCGTTGACAGGTCGAGTGGTAGTGAGCCGATTCCAGCAGCGTCGAGTCAGAAGCCTACCACCAGCTCACAAGATGGATTCTGGCTGTTCAGGACATCATCTCTTTTAAACAGGAAAATGTATCACTACTCATTGGCAATTAACTTTTATTCATTCGTATTCATTCATATATGCATCATTGATCTACCCACTCTATCCCCCTACACCCGCAGTTCCATCTTCCTTAACATCCATATCCTCGGCCTCCTTGACCAAGCCTCCTTCTTGTGCATTATCGCCCTCAATATCCCTGCTCTGCGCCAAAAAGTACTCAACAACATGCATATGGTTATTGAACGCCGCCAGATCGAGCGGGATCTGATCCTTATCGTTCGCCATCGCCGGCGAAGCCCCTCTCGAGAGCAAAAGCTTGACAATGTCAAGATGACCCCCTAGACACGCCCAGTGCAGCGCAGTATTGCCGAATGAATTCTGCGCATCGATGTACGCTGGCTCTGCTTCTACTTTCGTTTTCTCTGAATCAGTGTCTTCTGACGGGGGGGCCACTGCTGCTTTTGATGGCTTGCTTGGCACCGGGAGATACGAGAGTATGAGCGTTACGGTTTCTAGGATGCATGTTAGCTAAGGGCCTCCGTCCCCTGCAGAACCTGGTGACAATAGCAATCTGCACCCGAGTAGACGCCAAAAGGGGGGGAAAGGGGCTGAGAAACATACTCGCATGTCCGTTTGCCGCCGCCATATGTAAACATGTGGCCTTGCTTTGCTCCTCTCTCGCAGCCGTCAGTATGTCTGCCGCTGTGGCACCTTCACGCGTCGCGAGCTCTTGCAATATCTGGGTGAATTCTGCATCCTCCCCTGTTCGCGCCAGATAGACGAGATCGTCGATCTCTTCCTCGGATAGTGACGGCGCCATGTTCGGCTTGGCAGGCTCTCCTAATTCTTCTTCAATGATAGAGTAGGGTTGCTGATTTTCTTGGATGCGCAGTTCAAGGCTCTCGATTTGTTCAAAACAGTGAGATGTGACAGGCGTGATGGCCGCAGCACCTTTTTCTGTTGCGTTCACAGTCGTGCCTGCCTTAAGAATGCCCCCTCGCGCTTCTCGCGCTTGTGGTAAGAGCTATGAGTGCAGGTGCGCCCCGAAAATTTTGTGCGTAGCGAGTTTGCTACGTAGGTACTTAGGTATTGTGAAGGCTTTTGTGAGTACAGTTGAGGATAACTCAGATTTTCAGGATCTAAATGTAACTAGATCTTATTCAAACCAATACTTCACATTAGACCTTAAAATTTTGAGAACTAATCGATCTGTTTTCGTTGGTGACCCAGATTAGATGCTTGTTCGCATCCATTTACTGGTACCTCGGGTGTCACGTGACTTTCGATGTGTCCAATCCCGCCCGCCCTACTTAGACAGCGTCTAGTGTAATCTTTGACTATGACACTAAGAAATAGGAAACATGCAACTCCGACGGCACAGATGTTGGAATATATCTTCAGCTATAGTGGCAGAGAATATTAACAGCGAGAGCCTCGTTAAATCATAGCACTTTCATTTCTTTTGTCAAAGCATTGTCCAGCCATTTGGTCAGATCGCCTGCGTCATCCACCGCCTGAATCTCAGCTTTAGTGTTGAGCAAGAGCATGATCTGCAGTTCGCGAATAAGATCATTATTCGCAACAAACTCGTCATCGCTTTCTATGGCTGAAGAGAGCAGCTTCACAGCAACTCTCCTCTCTCTAATGCGAAGCGGCAGCGTGGTATCGACAGGGGTGCACTCTCTGGTAGGCGCCGGTTCTAGTGTTCGGAACCCGAGAACATCGCTGCTTCTTGGGCCCAGCCAGGTCAATCGGCTTAGTATTGTATTCTGCTCATGCTGCAAAGATCGACTTCCGTTTTTATACGTAAGCATGATGTGAACACCATGCGGATCGAAGTCTACAAGTCCAAACATTGGCAATAATGGAAATGACGTCTGTAGCTTATGAAGGAATTGCCGTGTAGAGAGATCTGGATAACCTTTGGCCTTTTGACTAAGGTCAATATTCAACTATAGAATGATGTGTAGACCTGATAAGGCAGTGGAACTCACTGTGACAAGTAGCCCTGGACCAACCGCCGCCAACTCGTGGAATCGAGATGCAGCAAGCCCACGGAAAGTTGCCTTCGCAGATCGTTAGCTCTCGCAATATTCTGGGGGTTAGGCCATTGGACGGACCTCCTTTTCTATCACGAGAAGCCACTTCGTGGTACCGAGATCAAAGCCTAATATGGTTCGTGTTTCTGGGATGAGAATGTTGTGCTAGATAGTTTAGTAAGGCCCATGGCAGTCAACATAGTGCTTGCTTACGCGATCATGCGGGTTGCAATATAGAGTAGAATCATCGTGGAATATGACTTTGAGACCGCCAACGATGAGTCCCTTAACTGCCGCAACCTGCTCGTAGGTTAAATGGGTGGCATCGGGTCGCTTTAGTTGAACTAACAATATTCAATGCATCTCTTCCTAGATCAAACGTGAAGGCGAGATCGTCGACCAATCTGTTCACATAGTCTTGGTTCCCATAAAGTTCTGGGTTCTGGTAGTAGATGTCTCTACGATTACAGTGGTTAGGTGGGGATTCTTACACAGTAGCTACAAGAGATGGGTGACAAATATGACAAGGAATCCAGACCTCTTCGTGATTACTCTACCGGCGATGAGCGCCTCGTGACATAAATGGATAATCGAAAGAATAGCGGCTGATGGGAGAAGAGAGAGTGAGTTAGCCAACGAAGAGGGTCAAGCCCGCGATCGAGTTCCGTAAGCCTACTGAATTTCCTCGCCTCGCCTCGCCTAGTGGATGGAAAGCGAACTAGCCGTACATTGCCGGTCATACGACTGCGAATTGGAATAGACATAGGACGAGCCTCTCTGAGTGCTTCGAGATTTGCCACTAGGATACTTTCGATGTTGGAAATGATGGTGCCGGTGTGCTGATTTGGTCTAGTTCCCAGCGTTGAGTTATCGTTGCTGTGTACGCCTTCCATCTCAACGTATATGGAAGATGAAATTATAACTGCCTTGTACGATGCTATCGTACTCAATCAATGGCCTGACACAATGTCGGACCTCAAAGATGAAGTGTGCACGTGCTAACTAGTCGGATGAGACAGTTTTTGCATCATGTCTGGCAGAGGAGCGACCATGACGGAGTCTGTGTTCCCGATATCAGAGAGCTTCATTGTTCCGAAGCTGTAAGTCAAATTGGGGGAAGGCACATCGTCGTCATAGGAAGGCGCCTTGATATTGTATCTACTTGGTATTTAGGTAAGAAGGAGATAGCCTCAAGCTATTTCCCGGTATTTGGATGCCCGAGTAACTTGGAAGCAGGCATGGGTAGTCGCGGCCTAGTGATGGATCTAGTGATGTGGTCCAAGCGAACAACGGAACTGGTCAACAGCGCCAAGCCTGAGATTCAAACTCCTACCTTGTACTTAGGTAGTAATAATTACAATAATTGGATCTTGTGTAGTAATAGCTACAACAGGTCAGATAGTTGGTGATTCTCACAGCGTTGCTATATGGACTAGGTTCGCCGTATTGTAAAGTGAGAAATGGCCTTGGAGATCAGCTGATTTACAGACCGTTTAACTTTTGAAAATAAGGTTGTAGTCTAGGTAGCCTAGAATGCCCTGACAGGCTGCTAAGCTAGGCCTAAACAGGTAGCCAAGAGCAACTGTACCTGCATATTCTACACTGACCAATTCCATTCCAGGTTGCATTGTCGTATTCGTCTTCGTCACCGTTACCTGATGCGGTAATGCCAGTGAATCTCAGCTCCCTTGAGAAATATATGTAAATCAAGACCTGTCACCATGTCCATGCTTGGCGAATGATACCAAAAGCCTAGGGAAGTGTCCAAGATTGGCTGGGGAGTGAATTGGCCATTTCCAGATTTCAATTGACCTCTCCCACCAAAAGAACATCGTTGAACTGTTATTGCCTACCCTCGTCCTCGCCGAGACCCCTCAATTGCCTCTCGAACCTCTCCCACTAGTCGCCCGACGCTCGTGCCCCTCATAAAATTGGAAGCCGATATGGTTCAAACCAGGTCTTCGAGGAAACAGGCTGGGAACGGTCACGCCAGCACCCCCACGGAAAAGCTACAGATCGCCGATAAAACAGACCGTACGCGTTGGAGGCTCCTCGATGAAAGTGGTAGGCTCACATGGCACTACCTCGAGGACGACAAGGCCGTCGCAAAATGGCCACAGTCTGTCGCCGATAAGTGGTACCTCGGCCTAGATACCGTGAGAACCTTACGCCCGCTCAGCCAATCCAAGCCCAACCATCTACTAACGCGAGCGCCACCTGCTGTAGAACCTTGCGACCCTCCCCACGCCAAAAAAGCCCCTCGATGCTGTCAGCAACGGTCTTGCTTTCTTCGAAAAGCTCCAACTCCCTTCCGGTGAGTGGGGATGCGAGTATGGAGGTCCCATGTTTCTTTTACCCGGTGTAGTCATTACCTGGTACGCGACCAAGACGCCCATCCCGTGGTATGTGGCTACCGAGATCAAGAACTACCTTTTTGCCCGCGCGCACCCCGAAGACGGAGGTTGGGGGTTACATATCGAGGGCGAAAGCACCGTCTTCGGGACCTCGCTGAATTACACCGTCTTGCGCCTCGTCGGCGTCGATCCCGAAGACCCGGTCATGGTCAAGGCGCGCAAAACACTACACAAACTCGGAGGTGTAACGCATGCGCCTCACTGGGCCAAGTTCTGGCTAAGTGTTATCGGTGTCTGCAAATGGGACATCGTCAATCCAGTTCCACCGGAGCTATGGCTTCTACCCGACTGGGTCCCATTCGCACCCTGGAGGTGGTGGATCCATATGCGACAGGTTTTCCTTCCCATGGGCTACATATTCGACAGGAAGTGGTCTTGCGAAGAGACAGATATTATTTGTGGGTTGCGCGAGGAGTTGTTCGTCGAAAACTGGGAAAAGATTGACTGGGCTGGTAACCGAAACACGATCTGCCCCCTGGACAATTACCACCCCAAGTCGTGGGTTCTCAACACAGCGAATTGGGCTTTAGTCAATGTCTGGCCGTGGTTTAGACCCAATTTCGTCAAGAACAGAGCAAATGATTGGGTTAGCAAGCTCATCGACATGGAGGATGCGAACACGGACTACGCTGACTTAGCCCCGGTGAATGCCGCTCTCAACACAGTTGTATGCTACATCCGCGATGGCTCAGATTCCTACAGTTTTAAGAGACACATCGAGAGACTCGAGGATGCCATGTGGGTGAATGCTGAGGGCATGTTCTGCAATGGTACCAATGGCGTCCAGTGCTGGGATACCTCGTTCCTCATACAAGCTGCAGTTGACGCTAGGCTTGAGAAAGATGCTCGATGGAAACCAATGCTCAACAAAGCCCTTGAATTCCTCGACAACCAGCAGATTCGCGAGAACTGCAAAGACCAAGCGACATGTTATCGACAGCAGCGTAAAGGTGCCTGGGCATTTAGTAACAGGGATCAAGGCTATGCGGTGTGTGATTGCGTTTCCGAGGCACTGAAATCGGTGATTCTACTACAGAAAACCGACGGCTATCCTCAACTTCTCGATGATGAACGGATCTTTGACGCCGTTGACACAATCTTGACGTACCAAAACGCTTCCGGCGCATGTTCCTCATATGAGCCCACACGTGGTAGCAAAATGTTGGAAATGCTTAATGCAGCCGAAGTATTCGGCAACATCATGGTGGAATACGACTACGTCGAATGCACAACAGCTGTAGTAACAGCGCTCTCACTCTTCAAGAAGCACTGGCCGGACCATCGATCGAAAGAAATCGACGGCTTCGTCCAGCGGTCCGTGGCATGGATCAAGACAGCTCAGCAGCCAGATGGTTCGTGGTACGGAAACTGGGCTATCTGCTACACATATGCTACGATGTTCGCCCTCGAAAGTTTGAAGAGCATTGGCGAGAAGTACAATAACAGCTACTACTCGAAACGGGGTTGCGACTTTTTGATATCCCGGCAGAGAGCGGATGGTGGATGGTCTGAAAGCTATCGCGTATGTTGAGTTGTTTGCTTAATTCCCCCTTACTTCACATGAAGCCCCTTGCTTTTTATTCCTAGAAGTTTCTTACTCATACGCTTCCAGTCCTGCGAAAAGATGGTGTATACCGAGCACAACACCGGGTCTCAAGTCGTCATGACGGCATGGGCATTAATCGCCTTGATGCACGCGGACTACCCCGACATTGAACCGATTAAGAAGGGAGTCAAGTTGATCATGCAGAGACAGCAGCCCAACGGCGAATGGGAGCAGGAAGCTATCGAGGGCGTCTTCAACAAGAGCTGCATGATTTCGTATCCTAATTACAAGTTCACGTTCACCATGAAGGCTTTGGGCATGTTCGCGACGAAGTACCCTGACGAAACGGTCATTTGAAGCGATGACGAAAATGGAGCAATTGGAAATGAGGAATGACGTGGCGCCGTGGCTTTTAGGTAATAGCTAATATATTTAGGCTCGACTCGGGCTTGTTAGGTTCGTGAAGGATCAAGATTACGTGCAGTAACTATCGGTGTGTGAAGTGTTGAATGATTATCTCGAATTATCTTACCCTTGTACATAGCTCCGTACAGAGCTTAGTTTCAGCTTGGTTCAATTCTGCTGATTATCGTGAGGTTCTTGTGAGGTGGTGGCGAGCGGCACACACGACGCTAGATTCACTAGGTACCTACCTACCTAACCTCTTTAGCGTCGAAACAGGCTGCGTAAAGATACCTATGCTAATGACATCCCTTAACTGTGGATTTCAACTCTATCATCGGGTATTTACTTACCAGTAGTGTATGCATGTTGTTGTTGCGTGGCGCACGATGTTTCCCGCTCCCTGAGAAGAACCTTTCAGGCAGGCAGGTATCTCCCTAGGTAGCTTGTTGTGCTTTCCATACAAAGTATAGGTAGGAACTCGGTTGGAGCTGCCGGTAGGTACACAGGCAACTACCCCGCGCCCCACCATCGCAACAAACACCTTCCTAGCCCTCATGTGCAGCATCTACGTACCTTTGCTTGGGAAGCTCGCCGCCTGTTCTGTTTCCATGTGCTTCTTGATTCTTCTCACATCCCTTGCTTTTAAACAACGTGTCTGCACTCATCGAAAATATCAATTTGAACAATAATACAACGCTTCTTTGGTCTTTGGTCTTGATTCATCAAGTGCTGCTTACATTTGTTCAAGTGCACGCCCCATTTCCACCACCAACATCAAACAGCTTCGTCTTCATCTTCATCTTCCCCCACCTGATTGCTTTCACGCCTATACGGACACACGCATATACCTCGAGCAAACTCGAGCTACGCGCTAATCGGGAATTAACTTAACAAGTATCGCGTGACGAGACGACAGCCGCCATACCATCAAAGCTCACCAAGCACCATGACTAGTGCCACTCTTGCCGATGCCGGCATACGGCAGATCAAAGATCACGCCTACAACGAGGGCATCGAGAAACTGACCGACGCCATCAAACAACGTGACGCTCCCCTCTGGTATGCCGAGCGCTCCAAAGCTTATTTGCGGACCAACCAGTACGACGCTGCCCTCCGGGATGCCGAGACAGCACTTCACATCGCCTACGAACGTGGAAACCGAGAATTAATGACCGAGGCCCAGCTCCGACGTGCCATCGCCTTCTATCGCATGAAAAAGTACGCCGATGCCGACGTCTGTGCTTTGTGGGCCCTGCGGTTGGCCGAGGGTGCCAAAGCACGGGAAGATGACGACCAGCGGAACAAGGTTGACGAGAACGGGAATTACCTTGTGACAGCCGCGCAAATGAAAGCTGCGGAAGCCGAGAAGGCCGACAGAAGCAAAGAAACAGAGAAACGTGCGGCCCTTGATCCGATGACTAGCAAACGCAAGATGGAGCTCTCCCAGCGAAACCTGGCCCTTACTTGGCGCCTTCAATCGTTGAATGGAATGGAGAAGCTCCCGGTGGGTGACGATGGTCGCAAGGTCCATGTCACAGATATGTATCCCGGTCCCTCTAAAAATAAGACGACCGACAATACGACTGAGAATACCGCTGCTGGGGGCGATACGGCCGCCTGGAAGCAGGCCTGGTCCCTCTACCAGACCCAATACAAGAAACACAAGATCCGGTACAGCTATTACCAATCTGACATGGCTTTAAATGTTGATATCTTCGTTAAGAACTTGTCCTCGGGACAGGTCGCCATCGAGTCTGATTCTCATACTGTCAAAATCAGTCCAGCAGCCCAGGGTGTATCAATCGGCGCCTTCGGCGGTCCTATAGTTCTTTTGCTCTCTGATGAGATTAACCCACAAGCTACTAAATACACTGTGAAGTCAATGAAGATTGAGTTAGGTCTCCAGAAAAAGCGGCCAGGTAAATGGCCATCTTTGCTGCGTCAGGATGCTGGAATTGTAGACAACCTCACGGTCAACGATTTTAGCAGCGGGCCTTCGTTCGATACCTTCCATATCTTCGTTACATCCCTCGGGTAGGTCGATTCCACTTTGGTACTGATGTGGCATTTCACTAACATAGTTGCAACAGTTTCGATAATTTTGCTAAGCTCCAACTTCCTGACTATGCGAGTAGTCCATCTACTTGGTATGTAGCCCTCATTGAGAAGCTACGATCCGTGTTCAATGATCAAACCCGTCCGGCAAGTGAGCCAAAGATGGAGGCGGCTGTTCCTTCTGGCTCGGCTCTACCTTCTAGTAACGCGAAGCCAATGTCAGACCCGGTAATTGGAACGAAAGAGAGCTCCGGGGGTGGACCTGCTTACCCCACTTCTTCAAAGAAAGGACCCCAAAACTGGGATAAGATGGATGTTGATGATGACGAGGACGTCTCAAAAGACGGCGATGTCAACAACTTTTTTCAGAAGATCTACAAGGATGCAGATGAGGATACTAAACGAGCCATGATGAAGAGCTTCATCGAGAGCAATGGCACGGCTTTGAGCACGAGCTGGGATGACGCCAAGAGCAAGACTTATAAAACCCAGCCGCCTGACGGTGCCGAGGCCAAGAAATGGGAATAGGTCAGCCGACGTTTCGATATGGGGCAGCGAGGCGTTTTATGTTTCGCAAGCTGATGACAAGTTCATGACTAAAAATGCTTCGGGGTTGGCGTTTGAAAAAAGATACCACTATATAGTACGGTTATTCTATCATGCGCAAGGCTGAATAGTTCGGGCCGGCGATAATCCAATCCAATATCTACTTACACTGCTGACTACTGATGTAACGGTCTTCTTCAACACGTGTATATGCAAGGAGCTCAACGTAGGTCCCGGGTCTTTACAATTCGTGGTGTGCTAATCTGCAGGGGACCAGATGAATGGATCTAACAATCAAAGCATTAATTGGTGAGCTATAGCTGTACTGTTTTGTGATTGGGCTCGGATACCCTTCATCCTGCACGTCCATATATTGCTGCCAAGCACAACTGAGTGAAACGGCCAAATAGTATCGCGACGATTCTGCTGCATCATAACAGACAAGATCGCTAGGCTAGCCAGGCTTCCTTCCCGGCGTCACACATTCTGTCTCTCTCGCCGGGCGGTGGAGGCAATTCAATTGCCGATAGAAGCGTTGGCATACGAGAATATGTAATCCGTTATGCGTCTGTCACCATTTTGTAAACCTCCTTCCCCGCAATCAGGAAGTGTCCCCGCCACATTTCGGTCCAAGGCTCCAGACAGTTAGCGGCGGGATCCTCCACAATCGATCCACAATCTTGCCTTCTTCGAACCACGCCGTGTCCTCGCTTCTGACCAACCCTCAATCGGCAGTTAGCTGATTGGCGGGAGCCTCGTTCAGCGCGGCTATAATTATCCACCGAGTAATCCAGAGACATACGTACACAGTAGGACGTCGATTGCAAAAGGGGGCTCATGGCGAGAGCAGGCCGGGTGTGCCGATCAATGCTGTAGGTACGGCCGCATCTTGTCGGTGCCGTAATATATTTTAGATTGCTTCCCTAGATCTGGCTCGCTGCGGGAGGCTCGTTGAGCTCGGGCCCGCAGATTGTTGATGACTTATACGCTTCGTTCCGTGGTGTATGCAATTTGTACTTCGTATGATTGTCAAGACGTTGTGAGCAGCTTTGTCGTGCCATAGCTATATTCTATAATTTATTGATCTATCGATCTATCAATCTATCAATCTATTAACTGCTTGCCCTCCTCCTTCAACAGGAGCCGGCGTATGAGTGTTCCCAGGCACCTCGACCTCATCTCAGCCCTCAGCGGTCTCTAAAGAACGTCAGAGACATTCTTGTCGCTATTCTTTTTACACTTTGTGGTCCCTATAGCAGCACTTCAACAATGGATTCAACTCCCAACGACAAGATGATAGTGCCTGACGAAGACACCATCTCCCCAGTGCGCATCTTCCTCGCCTTCACTCTCCAATCCATCACCACGTACTGGGCCATTCTTATTCCAGCCTTTATCTTTACCCGGATGATATACCGGCGATATGTCTCCCCACTACGATCTATCCCCGGCCCGTTCCTCGCATCGTGCACACGCCTCTGGAAAGTCCGATCAACCGTGCAAGAAAACACGCACTGGGACCATCTCGAGCTACACAGGAAATACGGCCCCGTGGTCCGCATCGCACCAAACGAGGTCTCGTTCTCCTCGCCCCAGGTCGCGCGGAACCTGCTCTCGGCAGGCAAACGGTTCTACAAGACGGATTTCTACAGCGTTTTCCCACCCCCCGAGAACCCGGATATCTTCACCGAGATCCGCGAGGAGGTGCACGCGATGAAGAAAAAGGTCGCCAACGTGCCGTACTCGATGGCCGCCATGAGACAGCTGAGCCCCTTCATCGACGACACGATCGAGTTCCTCGTCTCGCGGATGGGAGGGTTCTGCACGGATCCCACGACGGGTTCGAAAGAGGAATTTTACAACGGGAAGAAACCACAGCCCATCCTCGACCTGGGCAACTGGCTGCATTACTTCGCCTTCGACGTCCTGGGCGAAGTCGCCTTCGGGCGGTCCTTCGGGTTCCTCGCCGCGGGCGTCGACAAAGAAGACGCCATCCGGACCATCGACAACAGCCAGAAGTACAACGGGATCATCGGGCAGATCCCCGAGTTCGACCGGTTTCTGAGGAGGAATCCGCTGTGCAAGTTTGTCCCGCAGCTGGATCCCGGGAATAATCTGATCACGAGGATCGCGAGGGAGGAGATGGCGAAGAGGAGGCCGTTTGAGGTCGAGAGGGAGGGGAAAGGGGCTGGTGGCGATGGACGCGAGGATCTCATGGCTAGTCTGATTAAGGGCCATTTGAAGGATCCGCAGAAATTCCATGAGGGCGATATTTTTGCCGTCGCGCATGGGGCCATGTAAGTCGTGCTTCTCATCCCATCCCTCTTCTACCCCTGAATGAACATCGAGACTAACAACGCTCGCAACACAGCTTCGCAGGCTCCGACTCAACGGCCTCGACAATGCAATCCTTCTTCTGGCTCACGCTGACCGCGCCGCGCGTGTACTCGCTCCTAAAATCCGAAATCGACGCCGCCGTATCAGACGGCACGATCCCCGCCACCGGAAACATCGAATGGCTGCAGGCGCAGAATCTACCGTACTTTCAGGCTTGTCTGAAAGAAGCTATGCGATTACGTCCTGCTGTGGGGTTGAATATCACGCGGTATGCCCCCGCGCCTGATGGTGTGGAAATCGATGGACGGCATTACCCTGCTGGTACGCGGATGGCTGTGAACGGGTGGGTGTTGCATCGCGATACGGAGGTCTTCGGGCAGGATGCTGAGTTCTTCCGGCCTGAGAGATGGTTGGAGGATGAGGAGGGTGCGAGGGTTATGGAGCGGTATATGTTCCAGGTGAGTTCACCCTTTCCTTTTCCCCCATTCCACTTCATACCCGGAAAGAAGATTTCACTTAAGACGTGTAATCCCTTGCTGACATTGTTTCGAAACTTCAGTTCGGCGGCGGCGCACACGTGTGCATCGGTCGGAATCTAGCGCTGCTGGAAATCAACAAAGTCTGTCCGCGCCTCCTGCGCGACTTCGACTTCCAGCTCGTCAACCCTACGTGCGAACTCAAGGCCAAGGCGACGTTCTTCGTCGTCCAGGAGGGATTGGAGGTGTATATCTCCAGACGAGGCGCGAATGCGCGATGAACACCTACTTAGCTATGTACTTACCGAGTACGTTTGGTAGGAAGATAGGTAGGTAGGTAGTGGAAGGAAGCGAAGTGAAGTGAGGTGCGAAATGAAACAGGGCAGTTATCTGCCTTCTACTTATACAACTCGGGTCTTCCTGTTCCGTAGCGTGGAATCGGGAAGGTAATTGTCATCCACGTGGACGTGGAGCAATGGCACGGTGATATCGGGAAATGCGGGGGAGGATTACTTGCCTACGCTCTGTACGGTTGGTCTCTCTCGGCCATGAGATCTGGCTGGTCATTGGGCTTGGGTACATACACCTATTTTTGTGTCGTGGACGGGGAGTTCTCAGTGGTGAGCCTTGATATTGGCTTACCTTACTTGCGCGCTCGGCAGTTGTTTTTTGGCTTGCTTACCTATGTATATGCATACAAATGATACTCCAAAGTTGCAAGTTTTGGGAATCCAGATGTGGAAGCTCCTTATGCCAACATGCGACCCACTGAATGGTCTCCTTCAGTCCAGTAGAAACTAGGCCAGCTGGTATAAGTATTGAAATCTGATTAATCATTTTGAAGGGATTACTTTATAGGGGTCCTGAGATAGACTGAGCTACGGTTAGATCGCATCTCAGATGTTGCTGAGCCAGGGAAGACGAGATGAGATTCTCCACGAGCAGAGACCTTGTCGTAGTCACGAACGTCGACACCTTTCAACGTTGCGTTGTACTTATACAGCATGATGCCGTTTGGCCAATCAAGGTGTCATGCTTAGAAGCCCAAGACAGTCTTGTCAGTTGATGAAATGCAAATGCTCAACGCTAAGGCGCTTTGGCACTATCGCGGTATTTCAGCATCAATGACCACGAGAAAGAATTGCTTAAACCCTATATAAATTATACTTAGCACTATGACGCTGGTCATTACCTATAATTCCGATCCCCAGCTGCACTTCTTCTAATCTATCCAACCCGACCCAGCCTCTCCCTACGTTTCTCCAATTTCCATGCCTCGGCGCGTGCCATCCCTTGCCCGGCCCGCTCCTCCAAGTCCACGCCGTAGACGGCGCTGAGATAGATAGCAAACTCGTCATAGGCGGCTTCGATGGTGCTGAAATGGTCGGTCCTCAGGTGTACGTGTTCCGATGGCGCGATGTCAGCCGATAACTGTTCATTGAGCGCCTCATACTCCGCCATGGCCAGAGCCGTCTGGCAGACATTGCGGATCTGGCGTCCATTCCATTGTAAGCCCTCCTTTTCGCGTTGGTTGTTGTCGTCGCGCTTGTTGTTGTCGTTAAAATGTTTCTCAGCGAAGTCCAGGATCGATTTCTTCTCGAAGTAGATTTTTCGGTTCTGTAGTTTGAACTTCTCTTCGATAAGGTCAAGGTTAACCTTGAAGACCCGCAATGTCTTGTCGAGATCAAGCTTCGGGTAGTGCAGGCTCATTTGGATCCGGGAAGCAAATGCTTCATCGAAATCACCAACCCGGTTAGTTGTCAGGAAGAGGATGCCAGTGTAATATTCCAGGACGCGAAGGAAGACTATAGTTATTATGTAAGCATGCTTTAAGTTCGGAAATGAGCAACCTCACCTGCAACGAGACCGTTTCTTATGAAATCTTTCCTTTCCCTAGAGGTGAGGAACACCTCGGCTTCGTCCAGAAGGAGGATACAATCCCATCTACTAGCAAGCGTGAAATTCTTTTCCAATTCCCTCTGGACGTCAAAGGCCGTGGTTCCGAGGTCTCCTGTACCTCATGTGTCAGAGCCCGACAATAAATAGTCATGTAGTTTACCACTTTGGAGTACTAACCACATGTGACCTGAAAAAGTGGTTTGTGAAATAATTCGGCTACGCCCTCTATTTTATGGCAACAATCGGTCAGTAATGTCACCATTCAAGCTAAGGTTAGATTCTGCTGAGATTAACGAACCTGCTGTTGTGGTCTTTCCAACACCCGGTGCTCCATGTAGTAGAATTATCAGCCCTTGTCCTGAGACCATGGTTGTCAGTAATGCGAAGACTCATATCCAACTGACGGCTCTCTCTCACCCTTGCCCCGAATAAGGTCAGACCTTGCGTCAGTTACCACCTTTTTTTCGGTATTCATCTTTCTAGCTTTCTTATCACGGAAATGCTGCGTCACTAGGGATTTGACCATCTCCTTGTGCCCATCAGGGAGGACGAGGCTGTCGAAAGCGTTAAGAACACTGCGCTTGTTATCCTCATTCTCGTACTTTAGGTACGTCAGGTCAAGTTGCGCTGAGAAATTTACACATTATTAGTCTATTGGTCCCAATATCTGCTGGTAACTAATAACCAAGCAGCAGCGGGGGAGATTGTGCCCGGAATGCCACGAACTTACCCCATTTTTGGCTTCTCAGGATGAATCCAAAAACTCTGTAGCACATGACAACAAGCTCGTCGGGCTTGGGCTCGCTCTTGGAATCGAGCATCTCCCGTAAGGCTCGTGGGTATATGATGAGCGGTGACCGGTCGCCCCTAGTTTGCGACAGGAGACCCTTTATGAAGTCTTCGGTCTGCTTGTTATCAACGTATGAATCGTCGTGCACTTTCTGGCCTCTACAGCAGGCAGCCCGGCAGCTACTTTCGATTTTACCCGCTCTTGTCTCCTCGGCAGACGCACTGATAGTTTCCACTTTGGGTGTCCACTCCAGATTGCGTTCTCGAGCATGTATTAGAGCTTCGTTGAAGTCGATCATAACCTGACTGTCTGCCTCCTCCTTAGTATCAATGGTATGACCATTATAATACATAGGCTTGACCTTTATTACATCCCATAGCATACGTCCTCGTTCGATGAGTCTATCCCGATAGTCGTCGCCCTTGACCATCCGTAGGGGATAGATAGGGAGATTTTCGACGGGCTTATCCTGATCGAACCGTGGAATGCTAAAAGATTTGGTCACTGGGCCGAGTTTTTCGCCATCAAAGTCAATATAAACACAGTCGATTATAGCCGGCTTCTCTTCGGCATCCGCTGAAGTGGCTTTGTGGAACATCGTGAATGGTGAAATAACCCTGTGCTTGGGCGTTGACACGCGCAAGACCCGGTAAGCCTGTTTGTTGTCCTGGTCGATAACTTCTTCTCCCGGCTGGAAGAGATACCAGATGTCGCTAAACGTGACCTTTTCACAGGTTGTGCTCCTGAGATGCTTTTTCTTAGCCCCTATGTCCTTGTCCAAGAATTCGAGCAAACAACGAATATGTAGCAGAGCCGCCAGGGGGCCTGCATCTTTGCCGTCACTTTGTCTGTTGGCTTGGTCACTCGCCATCGCAAGCGAGCCATTGACTGCGATATCGTCTTCAGAGTTACCCGTGTTCGCGGGATTCTCTTCGGTGCCGGTGTTGGTGGCGTGTGCGAACTTGGCTTCGAGTGCGGCCGCACGGTCGCGGATCTGTTTCTCATAATAGACCAACATCTTGAATGGTCGGAGGATTGAATTAGTCACGTCAGCTTTCATCGAGCCCTTGTGAATATCAGAAAGGATGCTGAGAAGTTCCTTGGAATAGATCAGGACTCGCTCAGGAAGCGGTGCCTCTTCGGATGGGGTTTTGTCATCAACACCCTTCGGGGATAATGAGCGTGGTCCTAGCTTCTGGTCATCGGATTCTCGCTCGAAGTTGTCAAAGAACTCGAAAAATGCCACTTCAGGCTCGCCAATGAGCAGTTCGATAGGGTTGGCAATTGTGTCTACCACTTTAGTGCTTGGATCGCGTGCTTCGAATGCTTCCCATGGGGTCCGAAGTGTCGTTGCAGGAGTGCCATCCTCCAGCATTTGTGCGGCCAGGGTGGCTAACAGATCTGCTTTTGACACCTGCTTCACTTTGGTGGTATTATCATCGAGCCTGGTCTTTTCCGCCATTTTTCGCGCCGCTTCCAATTCCTGTCGTTCCATATAGTGTTGACGACGTCTAAGTCGTTGCTCCCGTGTCGCTCGTAGTACATACAGAAGTTCTCGATTGGCGTGTTTAAACGTCCTAAAGAAATCAACGAGTTCCTCGTCAAGATCACCTGCCAAATAAAATTTGTCAAAGTCATCATTGTCGAAATCACCCCAGAAGCCGTGGCCATCGAGAGGAGGTTTCATCAATGGCTCTACTAACTCTCTCTTCACAACAGTGTCGACATGCCCCAGTTTGCGCTCCAATTCATTGATCTTCGATGCGAGGTCCTCGTATTGCTCGAAAGGAACTGTGGCTTTTTTGCCATGTGACGCTTCGTTACAATTCAAGACAGGCTCGCTCCCATCGACGACGTTGTCACTAGGATTAATGGCATTAGCGCCTTCGTAAGGCATATCCATCATACTCTTTCCAACGCTAGTATCGCGGCCCTGGACTATAGAATCGACGCTGGGATCCGTGACAATGTTATTGTCTTGGTGGTGTTCCGTTGGGGTTGTCTTGTCCGCCATTACTTAGTACATGCAACACTTAGGCAATGAAGTGCAGGCGTGGAGATTGAAAATAATATCACTGCGAAGATGATTTGTACACTTCTGATAATTGGGATCGGTGTTGTCGGTCTCTAGGAGGTGAAAGAAACTAACGTAGGAGCTTCGAAAATTCTCGAGCTTCGGTAAAATTTCTCATTATAACACAGTTGGGAGAACTGGCACAACTGCGCGGTTATTATACAAGGACACGACTGGGGTCCCCATGGAACCCCTGGTTATCATGAGATTACATATTACCTGCCACCTCGGAAATTTACGAACGTGCTCTCATCACTTGAACTGACTGGTTGGACAATCCGCCAGACTTGGAGCGGCTGAGAATGCCATCCCCCCAACACCTAATCAGCGCAGCGACCGCGGTGAGCACGGCGACACGCCAGTCGATTATCCAAAATAATCTGACTTCCCAGCCTTGTCAGCATATTTGGAGCGAAATGAGAAGATTGCTTTTTGTCGCCCGAGAAAGTGCAGTTCTAAAGCCACCTAGCAAGACAAGGTTACAGGGTACTACTCTATTGGATGTCGGAGTTCCTAGAGAAAGCCACAAAGCTGCAAAGCACTATAATAGTAGTGAAAAGCTGCAATGAAAATGAGAAATACTCGCAGAACATTAGCTGAAATATCTTATAGGAATGCAAATGCAGGGTATCACAGCCACCAGTATTATGCGCAATGCATCCAAGCGCTGCTTTCGGCAGGAAGGAATCTGGAATCTAGTTGGATACTTATTCAGCTGACCGAGATAGAGCAAATTCTGATATTCCCATTTCGCGGAAGGCTTAGGGGCTATCCAGAGTATTTTGTCATTCTACCTTATCCTCACTCTTGACCCTGTGTGTTTGCTCCAGATCAAACTCTATCCAATGTCTGGCGCAGGTGGCTCTGCGGAGTCCACATCATCCATTCGCCTGCACTCTCCTGCCGTTGACTTTATTGACACGAGGTTGTCCAAGTACCACCCCGTGTTCCAGCACCCCGACGCTGCGTATGACGAAGATATGGATAAGTTCGTTATCAAAATTCCAGACAAAACTGGACTTTCGGTTTACGGCCCGATGGCCCTGGTGACTGGACCTGATAAAGCTGCCACAGCGTTATCGAATACTGCGCCGACTCAAGTTCACCCGCCAATAAATTCACCACAGACGGTGTCATTCCAACTTTCACGCCAGATCACTACTCGCCAATTGCCGCCTGACGTGGTTGCGATGGAGTTCTGGCAGCCGATCTGGCCGAAAGCTATAGCTCGCCTCGAGGAGACCGCAGAAGCTGCTGGTAGAATAGAAAAGGGATTCAGCATCCGAAATGCTAACACGTGGGAAGACATTAAAACAGTCCTTGACCGAGCCCGCATGAAGTATGATGGCCTTGGACGCGACAGTAAATGGGACCATGGGTGTATTGCGAGATTAATTGGACATGGTCGCCGTGTTGGTGAGACTGTTGCTTCTCCAGTGCAACAGATAATTAAATTGGTGCCAAGTCATCCTGTTGCGACTCCTGTTCTAGGTGCAGTGGATATCCTGATGAAAGTACGAAACCCCTATTCCCAGAGCCTCCCGGTATATGTGTCTCTTGTCACTCCATTTGAGTGATGTGGAGTACCGGTATCGTTGACTATTCACACAGGCATGGAAAGAAGCGACCAAGGTCCGGAAAGAACTCACTGATACATTCGATGAAAATACGATGACGTCCTTATTTGCGGATATGGACCAGTATTTGGATATGTACCCAGATGACCAAAACGTCGTCGACTCTTCTGTTAAACTCCTAGTGGCCATATTCAACGCCACTGAGGGAGCTATCGGTTTCTACATTGGCTGGAGAGGTCTGTTTGATGACTCATTATATAATTCAAACTTAATTGCACCTGCACAGTTCCTCTTCGTCTTAGTATTCTCTACCTATTGTCAATGATAACAGACGCAACTCAGAGAACATCATAACTGACACAGTTTCTAAACACTTAGTGTCACGAATCGGTCGGTCTATATTTGAGGGCGAGGATTATCTGAAATCCTTTCGAGATTCTCTGAAACATATCAAAGTTGCCGCAGGCGAGCTAAGCAAGGAAAGTGACAAGAGCTTTCAGTATAATCAAATGAAGAGTAGGTGCCTACCTATCAATCACAGCAACAAAGAGATTATTGAAGACGAGACTAATTTCTATCTGCCTAATTTCGAAGGAAGCGAAATTATCATGCTCCAAAACGAATACATCATGAAAGCGACGAACGAAGTCTATAGCCTGTTAACTGCCCACGATATTCAAAAGGCTACCAGTGAGCTGTCCTTCAAAAAGAGTTTTAAACCAAAAGCTAGCATAAGATTAACACCGCTCCCTCATGTAGCCACCTTAACCCATAGAAAGGAGCTCCTTAGCCCCGAAGTAATCTCTATACACTCAATGGAGTCCAGGGCCCCTACACCGGAGCCGGAGGCTCAGCTGGGCCCGGAGCGTACCCACGCCCATCAGACGCCCCTCGGTGTTCTCTGCAGCTCTAACGTTGACGAGCAAGATATGGAAGCCGTCATTGACCGAGCTGGCGGCTTCCCCAGCGAGGATCGCGGGCGTGCCGAGCAGGTCATCAGCACGTCGGCGTTCCGTGATTGGGTTGTTTACGGAGGATCGAGCAGGCTCCTAGTACACGGGGATTATGATCCCAATGACTATCCCGAGATCTCGCCGCTATCGGTGCTGTGTGTGACTCTTGTGAAAGCACTACGGACTCGTCCTGGGTTTGTCGGCCTTGCCTTCTTCTGCGGACAGCACCTCGGCCAGCGAAATGATCATAATACCGGGCCAAGGGGGCTGATGCGGGAGTTTGTCGTTCAGATGCTGCGGCAGTGCCCATCTGTGTGCCCTGATACACCAAACTCGAACATATCTCTTAGCGAGATCGAGAATAGCGACCTCGATCAATTAATTCATCTCTTCCCTATCTTAGTTCGCAAATTACCAACCTCAACGACACTTGTAGTTATAATCGACCAGGTACATGTCTATGAGCGAAGGGCATACTGCGAAGGGTTATGCAAAGTGATCAACATGTTGATCAAGCTAGCCGAGGACGGGGAGCTCATACACAACCCAATTAAGATTCTCTTGACTAGTCCAACCGAAACAAGAACTAGGGAACTGTATGAGGTTTTTCGAAGTCAGAACTCCATCTTGTCGATGAGATCTATGCCAGGTAATGGTCAAGGGCCCAACAGAAGCGCCATGGCTAAGAAAATTGAAGAGCTTGGCCATACTTCAAATTCGTAGCCTGAGTTATGGCAGTCAGGCACACATTTCTATTTCTACGCAGCTACTTATGAGTTTCTTACTACCTGTAGTTACTTTCTCTCTAATGTACGTTTTTGTCCTCCGTACGAAAGGTATGCCGTCTTTTCCTTCTCATCGCGGTCAGTCAAAGGCTTCGGAGGAAGACTGAGAAAGATCTCCACAACCCACCTCCTGCAATCTTTTGGGTTGCCTGAAATCTCCAAAATTTCTACCACTAGTCTGAGAGATAGCATTAATACAGTCTCATAATTGGCCAGTCAGAATTTGCGCCACTCGTCAGCTAACGAAAGTGAACACCACCTAACCCGCCCAGGTTCACCCAAGTTCGTGTTGGATTTAAGCTGAGTGGCGTTAGGATCACGCAAGTGTCGCTCGTGACTGTAATAATAGCAGGCCATATACGGTGGAAATATAGCTCAGACGCCTAGTATGAGGCATTTATGTATATTAAGAATGTGGCATAGATTATCTCTGCAGATACAACAAGCATAACTGAACACAATTACTAACACCTTGTACATTGAACTTATTGCTACCCTGGCTGAAGTACTTGTAGCTACGGGTTCAAAACTAATCCCGGTGGCCAGAACCATTTCATTAAGATCGCTGTAGTTGTCGCTTCTCAAAGTAGTTGGAATCAGCATAATACTCTGGAACACATGCGCAAATAATATGACTGCGTCATATCTAACTCTGACTTTGCTAGTTTCCTTGACAAAGTGCAACAGCAACTATATACACCATTTCCTCTTACCTGCCTTTACTTCCTCTCTATACGTGTACACCTTCTGCTTGCCACGTTCAATATCATCGGGTATCCTGCCAAGACCATATTTCCTCATATCCCCACAGATGTAACAGTTATCCTTCGGCTCATGACTCTCAGTGTCTGACTGGAACTCGACGGCATCGTAGTACTTATCCCCGTCCTCATCCTCGAACCATATATCGCCCTCTGAATCCATCTCAGCGCGGTATCCAGCCCGGTTCAGTGCATTGCATAGAAGCTGAACAGCAGGAAATGTGGACATTCGCTGCCTACCCTCTGCTGTCGAGATATTTTGATAAAAAAGGGAATTGGAATCCCTGGTGTCGTCGCAACTGTCGTTTGAATCCCAACTAGCGGACATTGTATCCATAGATTCCTCATCATAGGATTGACTGTCGCTCTCGGCAGAGTCGCTGTAATCCTCATCGGACACTTCGCTTTCCCCATCAGCATCTTCATCTTCATGTAGTACTGGATCAATCCGCTCAACTATTCCATCACTGTACCAACTGATTTCCGTTCTCGGGACCCTGTCCACCTCAAAAGCTTCATATTCCTGTTCCATTTTATGTCTGCAAGGCGAGGGACGCCCTCCATCAAGACGGCCAGACGAGAAGCTCCATGCTCTGGCAAATTCCGGGCTCACAACTTGCCTATTGTAGGTATACCGCGAGTAGGTATGATTGCACCCCCATTCATCGCATACACTATCATGATGAATCTGCGGGGTCGGCTCGAAAGGGTCTGCACCGTGAAGTAAAAGATGGGTCAGTAACAGCTCGTACCGAACGAACTGAATGCTTCGTTCTCGAAGGAGGCATTCCCAGGCTTCATACCACGCATTTACTGAGTGGCCGTTGGTGAAACCAGGATTTGCTCCGCAGTATAGGGAAAAGTGTGCCAGCCTATCCAGTCCCTCATAGACACTAGAGCAAAGCAGTGGCGCACCCCCACTATTTCTCCCGTCATTTATATCCGCCCCACATTCGACCAACGCAGCCCCCAAGGCTACATCATCATCATCAATCCAGCGCTGTATGGAGAGGTAGAACAGAGGAGAGTGCAGCCTTTCATTTCCTCGAGGGACGAGACCCACAATTTCCAGTGCGAAAAGTAAACATTCCCAATCACCAGCGAGGGCTGCTGCATGTACCAACGTGGACCCACTTTCAACTTTCCAGTCGGAAAATCCAATCGAAACCAGAATATTAAACCGCTCAAGAAAATATGAGCGGGAAGGAAAGAACAGAAACAGTGATGTAGGGTTAGCACTAAATGAGTCGATCTCCGCCCCACGGTGGATAAGCTGGGTAACAGAGTCTAATTTATTCCGATAAAATGCGTATAATATCGCTGGTCTAATCAGTCAAGGGAATTAGCATGGAGCTTCATGTCTTTTTTTGAAATGTTATTAGTTGCACCCACAATGAGTTTGACCCGTTGAAGACATTCGGATCATAGCCCACATCGAGAAGGTAGTGCATAAGTAATTGCAGTTTGGCTTCGGTGTGACCAGGGTTCGATTTTCCCCTTGTTCGAAAAGCATGCTATACAGCCCATTCCTTAGTTAGAATGTAAAGTAGCCATTCGACAAGTACTAACCTCGAGCAAACCACGCCGTAATTCACTATCAACATCATAAATTGTTGCCTGGCCTGTATCTAAGAGATATCGAACGGCTTCTAAGTCCCAATCGTGACATGCCTGGAAAATCGGGGCATCTGCTGGCCTGATGTAAATTGGCCTGAGTGACAACCCCAACCGTGGTAGCGACATCCAGTGCTTAGCATCGTGTTGTATGGTTAAGTTGAACTGAATCATCTGTTGTCGTATGAGCCTAATCCCTGCGCGGAGAACAAAATGCAGCTTCCGTTTGACTTGGCTTGATGTGAACTCAACAGACATATCGAGTTTAGGCAAAGCATTGTTCTTGCTGGGCGAGGTGTCAGACGATCTAGACTGCCAGAAGAGACTCTGTCTTGTTCTCTTCATCTCGTAGCGGAGGATCTGCATCGAGATGGGCGTGCGCATTGCTGTTGAAACAGAAGAACCAGCGAGATTGTCCTGATGGGTAGTATCAAACCGTTGTGCTTTCATCACCGTGTCTCCTTTCTTAAAGTACCCAGCCCCTCGCATCTGCCGACGGGAAGCAAGGGCCTGGCTTCGCTGATCAGGACTCCTGGTTTTCAGATAATTTACATCATTGTTCAGATCCCTTTGGAGATCAGTCAAGTTCTATCATAACCTGGCATCAGTAAACTATGCATGCCTTCGTTGAGGGGGACAACTCACCCGAAGCATATCGGAGTGGGTCTCTCCAGATGCTACGATACTCTTGATTAAGCAGGCCACTTCGTTTAAATCGGCCTTGACTCTGTTCTGGGACTCCCCAACCGTTGCTTCAGCGCGGATAGTAATCTGCATCCAGTTGTCAGATACTGCTAGCCAGAAGTCTTTGTTATGAAGGATTGGCAATCGTTATGTGACCAACCTTATCCACGGCATTGGATAGTTGCTCATCCATCATTTGCTTGATCTTCGTTAATTCATTTATCAACAATGGTTGAAACATCTCTTGACTGGTCCGCAATGCAGCTAATGATACCTGGTTTCTCGACACTATTCGCCTAATCATTTTTACACAATTAGCTGGCTGTAACCACACCGTCAAATATTCATGGCATACTTACATTGTGGCCATACTCAAAGCCGTATCTAAACTATTCTCTGCATCTCGAATATCGGCCAGAAGGTCACGAGCCTTTCTTTTGTCGATAGCTGCCCAGCGGACCCTTCCCTTTACATTAATTGAACTTATCAAGGGGGCTTTTTTCACACTCTCCAGGTTCTCCAGAGCCTTCACACTGGATTCCAGTAGTTTGTAGAGAACATCGCGATAATCTGAGGGGAAAAGCTCATCGATGGATGAAGCGTCGAGTCTCTGGTTTTGGGTCTGTTCAATCAGTAGCTTGAAACGATTTAGTTTCTCTGCGAGCTTTGTTATTTCTTCGGGGGCTTGAATGATCGATTGAGTGAGATTCCAAGCAGATGTGGCGGCCTTGCCGGCCAAGTCGACCAGCTGGCCTACTGACGCCGCCGCACCGATAATAGTCAATGGGTCCATCTAAGACGTTGACTTGTGAATGAAGGAGAAAAATGTATCGTAAGTGATAAGCCAGAGGAGGCCATATTTCAATGATGGCGTTGATTGGCAGGGCAGAATTTCCCCGCCCGGAGTGTGTCATTTTTCTTATCTAAGGGGTGGCTGCCTTGGCTGAGCCATGTTACAGTTCTGCATGTAGGTCTAGGGCAGTGTCAAGCCACCCGGGCGCAGTCGGGAAGGTTACGTGCGAAGTAGATAGTGACTCTGCTATTCATAATACCACTCAAGATAGAGGGGCACTGGGGCAGTGAAGTAATATGGACTGGCTTAAGGAAGTTGGTGATCAGAGCTGCTGATAAAATGGATATATAAATTTAGCATTTACTTCGTCTTTAGGGTCAATGGCTGAATATACTATCGTTGCCTTTGATCCCTTAGCCTCAATATGAAATCAAGTACTTTGATAGGTGCCCTAGAGACTAACAGCATTGGTGCTACAGAGATCAATGAATTGTAGGTTCGGCTTAGGCGATTTGTGTATGCAAGGAGCCGATATTAGAGCGTTAGATATCTGGTCTGCAGCGCTAAATCCGACATTATCTGCCTACTGAGGACGATAATGTCTACCTACTCATAATGTAACCCTGCTCGGCATCAAAGCCGGTCTGTTGCCAATGCCACATCCTGTAGGCATTGATACCTTGGTACCTGCTGCTAAGCCTTTGTGAACGTTTGATTGAAAGTATTATAGAATTATTGATTGTTGGTTCATTACTGCCTTTTAAAGCGATCTAGATCTTTCTATTACCCTTGTACAACATTGACCTATGTATTGGTGTAGCGTACTAGGTAGTCTATATACCCAACCAGGCGGTGTAGGTGGTATAGGGTCTGGCATATCCGGCGCAGGTGGAGGTAGTATTTGTCGTATCTCCAACATGACAGCTGGCCCAAACTCCAAGCTCACTGTCCGTAAGCAAAAACCCTGCCTCACAACCACCCCCTATCACGACCACCCCCCCTGCCTATTAATTACCCAACTTCTGAAACGATTTTCTTAACGAATACGTTATTCGCGATGCTTTTTTTAGTATTTTCAATCAAATCTATTATTTTTAACCTTAATAACCTTTTTTATATCGATATCTTTATATTTTAAAACGTATTAATTAGTAGCTTTATTAATATATATTAAATAATTAACGCATCTCCCACTTGACCTGGCCACCCAATTGACCTGGCCACCCCCTTAACCTATATAAAACCCCATTATTTCAATCTTTAATAACTCTACGAATACTAATCGTACGATTTAATAATTAGTACCTTTAAATCCATTAGTTAAAGGGGAATCCAATGGTATTTTTTACTATTTTTTATAAAATTTATTAAGCGAGATATTAAGCAATACGCTAAAGGGGTGCTAAGCAAGGATTAATTTAGCGCTTACTTTAGCGTATTGCTTAATAACTCAGCGAATATAAGTCGTATAAACTGATGAAGGGTACCGTTAAATAGCTCTCTTTATTACAAATCTAATGGTATACTTTATTATTTTATACGACCAATATTCGTGAAGTTATTAAATTATCACGTGATTAGCGCACCGACGTTATTTGTATGGGCTAGGGGGGTGGCCAAGTCAATTGGGTGGCCAGGTCAAGTGGGAGATGCGTTATATAATTTACGTTTTACCTTTTATATATATATTATATAAATAAAGTTATTATTAAAACCTATTTTAATTACTTTTTATTTAACTTTAAAATTTTTTCCAAGTTTAACTTTTAATACTTTAATCTTTATTTATAAAAATATAATAATTTTAACCTTTTTATTAAAAGCTTTATTAACCTTTATAAAAAATAACCTTTATAATAAATTATTAAATAAAAGGAAGGTTTAAATTAATTTCTATATATTAATTTATAATTATTAACTTTTAAAAGGTATTTTAATTATAATTTTTAAAGCTATTTTTAATAAATTAAATATAATAAATTATTTTTTAATTATAAATATTAATATTATTACTTTTATAATACTTTTTTTTTTTAAATATTATATATTTTAAAAATAATAATACTTATTAATTTTTTAAATATATTTTAATTATTTTTTATACTTTTTTTAATATATTTAACTTTATTATATTTTTATATATAGCTTTATATATTATTAATATATTTCTTTTTAAAAGCTTTATATTTAAATAATTTATAAACGTTTTTTATAATTTATTTTTTAACTTTTTTTTTAATAAATTAAAATTTTAATATTTAATAATTATAATATATAATTATAATAAGGTTTATAAAATAAAAGCTAAATTTTATTTAAAAAGTAAGTTTAAAGAAATTTATTATTAATATATAATTTATAGCTATTAACGCATTTCCTACTTAACCTGGCCACCTAATTGACCTGGCCACATTTTTAACCTTCGTATGCATATAAAAAAAATCCCTTATTTTTCTACTAACAATTATGGAAACCCTTTATAAAGAAAGCAACTTATAGTTTATATTCCAAGCTATTAAACGAAACCCGAAATTATTTATCCAATGCGTTGCTACTATTTATAATGTTCCTTATATAATATTTGCCCTTTGAACGAAAGGTTTTAAATTAATAAGCGAAATATTACCTTTAAAAGCTTGATTAATTCCGGATGAAGAATAATTAATTATACGATATATTTTTAATTTTATAATAAAATTGTTTCCGCTTTTATATAGTTATATAAGAGATATAGCTGATCGATTAATGGTATTGCGGGGTTAAAAGTTAATTAGAAAGAATTGGACATTAAACTTTGTATAACGAACTTTAAATATTTAAATATATTTTAATTGAAGAATTAATTATTAACGGGTATTAAACGAAAATCTGATTAAATATTATATTTAGTTTATCTTTATATAAAAGATAATAGATAAAAATAATATTTAAAAAAAAGATATTTATAACTTTAATAAAACTAAGTTTGTAATAGGTAAAATTATATTTAAAATAGTTATAATTTTAATTAAATATAAATAAAAACTATAAGTTATTTAATTAAGTAATTTAAAATAGTTTATAGTTATTTAAGCAATTTTATTATATAGTTAAATTATTCTACTATATATTATTTTAGTAGGGAAAAATTACTTTATATTTTAATATAAAAATAATAATATATTAAACAATTAAAAAATTATAACTATAAAAAATAATTAAACAATAAATAAATAAGCTATAAATTAAATTAAGCATTTTAATAAATATATAAAGCTTTATATAAAAGGATATTATTACCTTTTTTTCCTTAATAGCTATAAAAGCTATTATTTATATAAATTTAAATTGTATTATAAAGAAAATAATATTATTACCCTTTATATACCTTCCTATTTCTTTTATTACCTTTAACTATTTAATGTTAGAGTATTTAACCTTTTAAAATAATTATATAAAAAGTAAATTAAAGGCTTTATATAAATATATATTATTTATATTTAAAAGGAAGATTTTATAACTATATTTTTTTATATATTTAATAAAATAATTACTTTAAATAATATATAAAGGGATTTAAAGGAGTAGGTTTAATATTATATAATTTAAATTATATTATTAATTAGTTAAATTATTTAATTATACTTTAAATTAACCCTTTATCCTTAGTATTATTTAATCCTTATATAATTATAACTTTAAATAACTTAATTAAAGTTAATTCCTTTTTTAAATATATTAAATAAAGGATTATATAATATTAAAATAGCTTTTTTATATTTATTATTAAAAGGTTAGGTTAAATTATACGTAATATAATTAATGTTATATATTATTTTATATTATTAAAGGGGGAGGTTAAAAGCTTTTATAAAGTAAATTATAAGTTTAATAAATGTTATTATATAAAGAGAATTAAATTATAAAGTGGAGGATTTTTTATTGTTAAAGATATTAGGGATTAAATAAAGGTATAGGGTATTTTTAAGGTAGAAAATTACGTTATATGTTAAGGTAGTTATTATACAAGGAGGAAGGAGATTTATATCCGGCGTTGTAGGGTTTACGGCGAACCTAGTTATAATGTACGAACTTACAAAAATGTTATAAAAACGTTTAACGATTTAGATTTAGATTAATTTAAGTTAATCGTACGAATAGTTATTAAGATATTTTTAAATACGTGTATAAAGGTTAAAAATGTAGTTAGGTTAATTAGGTGGCTAGGTTAAGTAGGAGATGCGTTATATATTAATATATATTATATATTATTATAATAGCTTTAAATATAAAGTATAAAAAGGTTTTATAATTATTTTAATATTATAAAATTATTAATTTATTTATTAAATAAATATTTAAAGTATTAATCTTTAAATAAATTTTAATTTTAATTTAAAAACTATTAACTTTATATTTATATATCTTTTTAAATTATTAATAATAATAAGGTATTATTAATAATATTAATAGCTTTAAAAATAATAATCCATTTATTTTTTTTAATAGCTTTTTTAAAAGTTTAATATAAAATAAAGTTAATAATTATTTAATAATTATTATTAATGCATTTCCTATTTAACCTGGCCACCTAATTAACCTAGCTACATTTTTAACCTTTATATATATATTTAAAAATATCTTAATAACTATTTATATAATTAATTTAAACTAATTTAAATTTAAATCGTTAAACGTTTTTATAACATTTTTATAAGTTTATATATTATAGCTGGGTTTATTATAAGCCCTATAACGCCGGGTATAAGTTTCCTTCCTTTTTATACAACGATTACTTTAATATATAATGCAATTTTCTACCTTAAAAATACCCTATACCTTTATTTAATCCTTAATATTTTTAATAGTAAAAGATCCTCCACTTTATAAATTTAGTTCTTTTCGTATAATAATGTTTATTAAGTTTATAATTTACTTTATAAAAGCTTTTAACCTTCCCTTTTAATAATATAAAACGATATATAATATTAGTTATATTATATATAATTTAAGTTAACCTTTTAATAATAAATGTAGAAAAGTTATTTTAATATTATATAATCCTTTATTTAATATATTTAAAAAGGGAATTAATTTTAATTGGATTATTTAGAATTATAATTATATAAGGATTAAATAATATTAGGGATAAAGAGTTGATTTAAGGTATAATTGAACAATTTAATTAATTAATAATATAATTTAAATTATATAGTATTAAACTTATTCCTTTAAATCCCTTTATATATTATTTAAAATAATTGCTTTATTAAACGTATAAAGAAATATAATTATAAAATCTTTCTTTTAAATATAAATAATATATATCTATATAAAGCTTTCGATTTACTTTTTATATAACTGTTTTAAAGGGCTAAATACCTTAATATTAAGTAGTTAAAAGCGGTAAAAGGAATAGGGAGGTATATAAAGGGTAATAATATTGTTTTTTTTATAATATAATTTAAATTTATATAAATAGTAGCTTTTATAATTATTAAAAAAAAAAGTAATAATATTCTTTTATATTATTATTATTATTATTATATACCTACTATGCCGCCTATATAGCGTGGTCCTTCTATTTATATAGTTATAAATAAAACCGTACGATAGCCGGATAAAAACCCTATATAACCTTTAACTACTGCTTTGCTGCTTTTTAGCCCTATATAAGCTAATATATATTGTCCAACTATATAGTAGGAAAAGGGAGGGTAAAAAAGCTTAAACTTTTTTACTTTTTTTATATTCCTTAGTTATTTAAAAAGGAGAGGAAGGCTTCCTTCCTTTCCTTAGGGACCTTTAGGGGGGCCTTTTTAGCTTCTTTATTTAGGTTCTTTTTTTTTTACGTTCCCTCTTTTTTATTCCCCCTAATCCCTTTAGCCTTATTATATATAGTTATCTTCCTAATGTTTAATAGCTACTTTATAATTGCTTTTATTTTTATTAAGTTTTCTGTTATTATTTATAAATCCTTATTAGTTTATAGTTATATTCCGGTTAGTTTTTTAATTAAAGTTTTTCTTTTATTTTTTAATAGCTTATATTATAGGATTATATATTATAGAATTTCTTTATCCTTTATATATTTATAAAAGAGGGTTAAAAACTTTAGGACCTTTCTTTTATATAGGAAAGCTTTAAGTTTTATTTTTCCAATCTATATTTATATTATTAAGGCTACTTTATATTTTAAAAGTTTATAAAGTTTTTATAGCACCCTTTTCCTATTAAACTCCTATTTTATTATTATAAAGTAGTTATATCCTATTTTAATATAGCCCTATTTTTTTTTTTACTTTTTAATTAAGGTATTGTTTAGCTTTTTTTCCTTTGCTTATTTATTTTATTAATAATGCGGGTTTATAATTAGGTTACTTTATAATTAATTCCTTATATTATTTATAGGTTTCCCTTTAATTTACCTTTTAGTTTACTATTTTTAAAATATTTATATAAATTAGTTAACCTTTATTATAGCCTTTATTAATACCTTATAATATATTAAGTTTTTTAATTAGCTTTTATTTACTATTATTTTATTATTTAAATATAGGTTAACGGGGGGTATATTTAATTCCGTTTTAAATTAATATATTAATATAACTTTAAAGGCCCTTATAATACGCTTAATATAAACATTTTAAATACCTTTAAAGGAGTTAACTATACCTTTTAATTTATTTCCCCTAGGTTATTTATATTATATAACTGCTTTATACATTAAAATACTTTATATTATTATAGAATAAACCTGCCTAGCTTTTACTATGCTATTACCTTATATTAAGTTTTATAGTTTAATTATTATATATATTTAAATGTTTAGCTTCCTTTTAAGTTTAATTAAGTATTATTTCTATTTAAAGTTCCTATTTAACTATACTTTTAAAAACTTTATACTATTTATTAATTGTATTATTATTTATTTAAGTTTAACTTTTTATTTAAACGCCTTTTAGCTTTTAAAGAAGTATATAAGTTTATTTTTTTAGGGGGTAAATTTTATCCTATACCTTAATGCTTAAGTTTTATATATTTATTATACCACTTTTAGGATTTTATAATTCTATTCCATTTAAAAGTTAATTATAAAAAGGTTTATATTATTTATAAACCTTATTATAATTATCTTTTAATATACTATAAAGTTATTATATAGCATTAATATATATAGGAGGAATAATAAAGGTAAAAGGGGGGAGCTTTAAGGGATCTTTACCTTAAAAGGGATTAATTAAAAAGTAATACTATTAAAACAAAGTTATATTAATTTTTTAAAAATAAATAAATGGACCTATAATATTATTTATAATAGGTAGCCCTTTTATTAAAGGATATAAATTATCCTTTTTTTATTAATTATATTAAAGGCTTTAACGATATTTAATTAAAGAAGGGATGCAATGCTTTTATAGTTAAAGGCTGTTTTAATTACCTTTAATACCAATTTAATCGTTATATTTATTAACCTACCCTTCTTATTCCTTATTTAGCTATTTAATAGTAAGCTTTTCTTTTTAACTACGTTTATTATTTTATAATTTAGCTTTTTTTTTAAAACCTTTTTTAATATATTAATAAGCATAATTAGGTATTAACCTCTTAAGGTCCTTTTAATTCTTTTTAGCTTTTTTAGCTTTAGGATTATTATTACTTTTATTTATTAGAACTTAATTAAATAATACCCTAAAGTAAAGCTGGTAAAATATAGGGTAATTAATTATTTAACTAAAGTTAATCTATATACTTTTAAAAAACTATTAAGTAATAGGTTCCCCTTTAATATTTTTTATAAGGTTAACCTTTAAATTATTTTTATAATATCCTTCTTTCCTATTATAATATTTATTATAGATAAAGTTTTTACTTAAGATATTAAATAGGTTTACTGGTAGCATTAGGAAAAAGCGTTCTATTAATAGGGTTATTTTCCCTTTAAATATATTTATTATATTAGGGTTGCTTTTAATTTTAAATAATAGTAGTATAGCTATAATTCTAAATGCTGGTTTATAGGTTAACCTTACCTATTTAGTTAAGCCTTAAAGTATTTTTAAATTTTTAAATGCTTTTATTAAAGCCCTCCTTTAGTTATACTTTTATATTTTCGTTACCTTTTTATTAAGTAGCTATTCCTTTTTTTTAAGGGTAGTTTAAGCTATTATAGTTCTTTTGCTTTAAAAATAGCGATAAGCTCTTTTAACTTTTTTTTCCGCTATTATTACCTTTAGTAACTATTATATAAGGGCCTTTTATTTTATCTTTAAAGTCTTTTTAAATATAAACTTATCTGCTATTTTTATAAGTTATAAAATAAATATATTAAAAGCTTTATTAAACTTATTATTAATTTATAGAACTTTTATTTTAATAATATTTATTAAAGCTTCCGTTATAACCCTTTCTTTATTTAATTTTAACTAATTTTACCCTTTTACTTAACAGTAGTAACCTTATAAAATTATTCTTAAGGTTATTATAACCTTTATTACTATATAATTTAATCTTAGCTATTTTAAGTCTCCTCTATATATTACTATTAGGTTATTACTTACTTATATTAAATCTATTATTAAATCCTTTTAACCCTTCTTTAATTTTATTACTTCCTTTTAAAATATAGCTAATATAAAGTCCTATTATATTATAAACTTTAAAAGTTCTTTAGCCCCTTAGCTTTTATAACCTAATAGGTCCTAAAGTAAGTAATAAAAGTGAAAATCTTTTATAAAAAGGTATCTTCCCAATATTTTTCCTTTCCTTTTTATTTCTTATATTAGGCTTTATTACTTAATCCCCTTTTAATTTAGGGAATATATTAACTAAATTGTTATTATTAAATTATTATTACCTATTATTATATTTGTTTAATCCTTTTTATACTTCCTTCCTAATAACTTTATTATTATTCTTTTATTAATGTATAATATAGCCCTACTTTTTCCCTATATAAGTTAATAGTTATAATTTTTAAAGTAATAAATATTATTATATTTATTAATTAAAGGTTTTTATATTACTATATAATTAAAGTTAATATTTAAAAATACCTTTATTATATTAGTTTTTAATCCTATAATATTTTAAAAGGCTATATTATATATTATTAAATAAATAATAGTGTTAATCTTTTTATATTATTATTAATTTATAGCCTTTTTATTAATAATTTATTATTGTTAAATTTAATAAAGGTTAATATTAAAGGAGCCTTAAAATTAGTTATTTCTTTATTTATAGCTTTTACTTCCTCCTTATTTTAAAAGCTCCTAGATTATAATATATATATTGCTTTTACTTTACTTTTTTCCTTTATTCCCCTTTTATATCCCTTATTTTAAGCTATATAAGCTTTATTATAATTTATATACTTCTTTTTTCTATTGGCTTTTTTTATTAGGCATTCTTTTTTTCCTTCCTAATACTTTAATATTATATAAAGGTTATACTTTAAGTCCTTCCTATAATACTTTATAATATATTTATATTTATAGCAATTAAAGTATTATATAATCCTTAATTTTAATAAAAAGGGTTTATAATTAAAAAGTTAAGCCTTTTATAAAAAGCTACTATTATATATTAACTTTATTACTATTATATTAATAATATAAATAATAATAAATATTAGCTTTACTTTATTATTTTTAAGCATTATCCTTTTATAACGTATAATATTTAAGTATTCCTTTTAAAGTAATTATAATAGTTCTTTATTTATATATATTTTTTAAATTTAATTCTTTAGGATCCCCTTTATAATTATAGCTACTTTTTTATATTATAGCTTTAACCCTTTATTGAAAGCCTTTATTATTTACTTTTCGTTTATTACTTCCTTTAATATTATATCCTTAAATATTATTACTATATTACCGCTATATAGCTTTTTTATTATAATAATGTTGTTTTTAAGGAATATTATATTTATTACCTTTATAATATCCCTTAATATCCTTTTTTTAAAATTATTTATTTATTCCTTAATTTAAATAAGGATTTCCTTATTATACTTTAACAATATTACTTTATTAATATTGCTTAACTATATAGTAACTATTATTTAAGCCTATAATTTTAAAAGGTTTATTATTATATATATGGTTTATCGTAAGGCCTTCTATAGGGCTTCTTTAAGGTTTCTTTGGATAATTAAGGCATTATTTCTTTTTTCTATATTTAGTTTTAATTTTGCCTATTTTATAGTTAATTTATAAATAAAACAAATTAACTATACCCTTTTTATATCTTTTTATAAAGAAAGTCCTTCTTCCGCCTTTTTATTTATTATAAGCTATAATATTAATTTAAACATTTTATTTAATATCCCTTTAATTCTTTTTAAATCGATAATAGCCTGCTCCCCATTAAATAGTTATTATATTATAATTATATTACTAATAGGTTTATTTTAGTTTTCCGTTATATTATTAATAAATAGGTCGTTTATTATTATTCCTTTATTTTTTTCCGTATTTGCTATCTACGCTTAAAATATAAGCCTCCTATTAGGTAAAAGTTAAACTTTCGGTTATAATGGATTAATTTATTTAATAATTAGGTTTAAATCTAAAAAGTTATTAAAGGTTTTTCCAATCCTTCTTTTATAAATTCTATATCTATTCTTTTATATAAAGCTTTATATATTTATTAAAATGCTTAATTTAATTTATAATTTATTTATTTATTATTTAACCATTTTTTATAGTTATAATTTTTTAATTATTTAATATATTATTATTTTTATATTAAAGTATAAAGTAATTTTTTCCTATTAAAATAATATATAGTAAAATAATTTAACTATATAATAAAATTACTTAAATAATTATAAATTATTTTAAATTACTTAATTAAATAACTTATAGTTTTTATTTATATTTAATTAAAATTATAATTATTTTAAATATAATTTTACTTATTATAAACTTAATTTTATTAAAGTTATAAATATTTTCTTTTTAAATATTATTTTTATTTATTATTTTTTATATAAAGATAAATTAAATATAATATTTAATTGGATTTTTATTTAATATTTATTAATAATTGATTTTTTAATTAAAATACGTTTAAATATTTAAAGTTTATTATATAAAGTTTAACGTTTAATTTTTTCCAATTAACTTTTAACTCTATAATATTATTAATTAATTAGTTATATTTTTTATATAACTAACGCATCTCCCACTTGACCTGGCCACCCAATTGAGCTGGCCACCCCTTTAACCTATATAAAACCCCATTATTTCAATCTATGATAACTTTACGAATATTAATCATACGATTTAATAATTAGTACCGTTGAATCCGTTAGTTAAAGGGGAATCCAGAGGTATTTTTTACTATTTTTTATAAAATTTATTAAGCGAGATATTAAGCAATACGCTAAAGGGGCGCTAAGCAGGGTTTACTTTAACGCTTACTTTAGCGTATTGCTTAATAACTCAGCGAATATAAGTCGTATAAACTGATGAAGGGTACCGTTAAATAGCTCTTTTCATTACGAATCTAATGGTATATTTCATTATTTTTTACGACTAATATTCGTAGAGTTATTGAATTATCACGTGATTAGCGCACCGACGTTATTTATATGGGCTAGGGGGGTGGCCAGGTCAATTGGGTGGCCAGGTCAAGTGGGAGATGCGTTATATAAAAATAAAAACAATCTTATTATAAGATTAAAAATATATTATATAATTAATTTTTCTTTATTTGGAGTTAATTAAGCTTTTAAAGGTAGTATTTTACTTATTAGTTTAAAACCTTTTATTTAAAAAGTAAGTATTATATAAGGAACATTATAAATAATAGTAATATATTAAATAAATAATTTTAAGTTTTATTTAACAGCTTAAAATGTAAGCTATAGGTTACTTTCTTTATAAAGGGTTTCTATAATTGTTAGTGGAAAAATAAAGGATTTTTTTTTATACGTACAAAGGTTAAAAATATAGCCAGGTCAATTAGGTAGCCAGGTTAAATGAAAGATGCGTTAATACTTTAATTTATATTTATTTTATTAATATTATAAAAATAATTAAAAGGGATATTTATAATTTTTAAAGCTTTAAAATAATTAAAAAAAAGTTAATATTAATTATTATTATATTATTAATATATATATAATTAATAAATTATAATTTAATTAATTTAATTTTATTATTTTAAATTAAAAAATATATATATTATTTTTTTAAAGCTTTTATTATTGCTTAAAGTAATTAATATATATTTAATTATAAATTTAAATTTAAAAAGTAAAGGTATAAAGCTTAACTTAATTTATTTTATTATTTAATTTATTAATTAATATTTATAATAGGTTAATAAAGTTTAAAGGTTAATATAGGTTTATTTTTTAATAAAAATATTTTAAAGCTAATAATATAAGTATAATTTATTAATGCTTTAAATATATATTATTATTTAAATTAGGGTTTTAAGTTAAATTATATAAATAATAGCTATAGTATAATAATTTTTAAAATTAAAAAATATAACGATAAAGAGGAGTTAATTTTAAATAGAATGAGGGTAAAAAGTTATTGTAAGATTTAAATGCGGTTGCGTTATTAAATAGTGTTTAATTAGGTGGTTGGGAGTTAAAGCGTGTTTTAGGGTGCCTAGGGCCCTGGTCGTGACGGGGGGTGGTTGTGAGGCAGGGTTTTTGCTTAGTGGAGGTTGCGCCTCTTTCTGAGTATTTTAGAATATTCAACTCCTCGTAGTTTAGGCCAAGGTTATAATCTCCTTCATTGTCGACAGAGTCCTTATTCTTGCCACCACCACCCTCTTCTCTGTTACTAGACGGGTCCTGCCATTCATACGGAATGAGACGTTGATGTTTTGTCCATGACTTCCTTTATCCGTCTCACTAAATTGCAATCCAGTTAGCGCTACGCGCCTTTTGCTGACTCAGCCAATACAAGAATACAACAATTTATAGGAAACGAGGGAGACGCTATTAACTTGTGGTACATGGAGTACGACCCATTGTCTAGATCTTGCCATATGGCTATTTCATCGAAGTACGTCATGCTCTGCTCCCTGACAATGATAGGCCCTGGGAGCCTCCTGCTTGCATTTGTGCATTTGGAGCTCTACAGCCCAAGCGTCTTCAAGGTCAACTCCCAAAGTTTGTTTTCCTTAGACTCATCGTGTATGTACTCCTTGATGCCCATGAGATTGGGCATGAACTCCCCAGATGGTGCCACTACACAGTCCTCCAAGTATTCACCGCCCTTGCCTTCCCATTCCTTCCCCACAGCGGCTATAACAGTGGTAGCAGCACCTTGCTCACGACTTTTTACCCACTTCGATAACACTGGGTGCTGCCTGAAACCATCCACCATTTCTTTGGGTGTGTATTTCGATAAACCGGTCTCGATAATACCACCCGGCATGAGGCTGAGAGCGTGGAGGCCTTCAGAGCCGAAGTTTCGGTCAACATAGTTTGCGTGATAGATCTGCGCAAGTTTCGACTGGCCGTATGCACCCGTGGGATCATAGGCTCCCTCTTTCGTCAAGTTCAAGTCATCCCACACAATTTCGGATGCATGATGACCAGAACTGGAAACATTGATCAGCCTGGACTGGAAGTCGGGTGTTGATGACTTGAGTAGAACGTCCTTAAGTAACCAAAAAAGGAGGAAGTGGCCTAAATAGTTGGTTGCGAGCTGCATCTCGAATCCGTCCTCGGTTTCCTCTCGTGTTGGCACCGTCATGATACCGGCATTGCAGACGAGGACGTTAAGTTGTTTCGACTGTTGCAAAAAAGTAGCAGCAGCTTGTCGAACTGATTGTAGCTTACTGACGTCAAGTTCGATCAGCTCGACTCGACCGGGTTCTAAAAACGACTGACAAGCAGCTTTGCCCTTCTCGAGGTCACGGACAGCAAGAAACACTTTGCCGCCGGTGGCAGCAAGAGCACGGCCGGTCTCAATGCCTATGCCTGACGAAGCGCCAGTAACCAGGAAGACTTTGTCTGCCAGGGTACCTTCACGGCCTTCATCCTTGATTATCTGGAGAGCAGTAGGCCTGGCATCGCCTGGTCCGTTTCTCTCTTCATGTGCTTTAGCATAACGAGACATGTTTTCGGCGTTGTATTGAGGGTCTGACAATAATTAAGTCGACGAAGGTATCAATGACTGATAGTGAATGACACTTCGAATGTGAATATTGTTCCATCGCTAGAAAAAGACAAGACGGTGGAAGCACGGAGGGTTAATATATCATATGTTCTGTGAGGAATGCGGCGTGGACTAGAAATCGCCGGAGCCAACATTTGCGGCGCAAGGCTCGCCAGGGCCTATAATTTGTAAGAGCTCATTTATAAGCTCCAGCCGGAGTTCCGAGTCACCCAAGAAAATCCCAATGCCCAAATGCTCAATCAAACATGTTGACTGTAGGACGACCGGATATAGCAAATGTAATTGGTGAGGCTGGGTGAGAATGTTGGGGTTGGAACTAACCGAAATGACTCGGCTAGATACACTTGAAATCGTGTCACATGCCCCATTTTGTGGGATTCGACGAGCTGAATGATCCGCCACGTCAATGTACTAGGCATAAGGAAATTTCTGAAAGCTGCCTGGATCTAGGTAATTGAAAGCCTCACTCGGCCACTTAATCTCCCATGCAGCGTTTAAGTGCCATGAAACAGTGCTGTAAATAAGATAGGTACTATTGTTGGTGGTAGCACTGACTGATAGTTATTGTAGGGCTAAATTAATATATATCTTAAGGATGGTCAGCATTCAGACCGTAGTAGCCTTTACCTTGAACGTGACCATCATGTGTCGAAAACGATAACACTAGTGACAAGGCAGTGACACCATATCCGTTACCCAACTTTAGCTGATACTCGTTAAGTATGATGAATCCATCTTGCCATTCGTAGGGAATTGCTAAACCCAGCATATATCACAGTAACTCCATTGGCCACTTTATAATACAATAACGACAGCAGTCCGCAGCCTTGATGATAACCAAACCCCCCTTAACCCCCTTTATTGCTCAGTGGTGCAAGCTCACAACAGGTACCACACACTACCGTTAACATGTTGGGCACAGCAGTTGTCTCAAATTCTCCCATTGTCTTTGAGTCGGAGCAGCTGGGCCAAAAGTACGGCTCTAAAATTTTGGCTATTGCAGAGGACAAAGTGAGTATTTGAAAAGAAGACCAGGCTCTATAACACATCAATCCCTACGCCTCCACAATTCATCTAGCCATATGGCGCGATAATCGTCACCCTGCATCTTCTTCAATAGCTCTTCATAGCGTCTGCCCTCCACAACTCCTGCTGCCAACGAATCTGGAATATCAGGACACATCTTGACATCGTCATACTCGGTAGCGCCAAAGTCTTTAAGTACAGCCCATCGTTCTTCCATAGTTCTGCAGGCCGCTAGGCGAGACCAGTCTTCTGGCCTCTCTAGGGTGTCCTCGGGTAATCGATCCCCAACCCCAAGAGAATCAGGGAAGTCTTGAGAACAATCACAGCCTATTCTAGAGTGCCTAAAGGACCGTAAGCAATACGCAAATCCGGCGGATAGTGATACCCGTAGGGACAACTTGTCAATCCCTGTAAAGCATGGAATTTGAGGCTTGGCCACCACCGGCCGCCGATGTGCATAAGTTTCAGGGCAAATTCATCTTCTCCATCTTGGTCACCTGACGGCTGTAGTAAAGCTGGGGACGCAGGCGGAATCCCAAGCCAATCTAGTTCGACGCCTAAAAGTTGACCGATAACAACGCCTTCAGTTGAAGGATAAGCCAAAACCTCAGAGTCCCGAGGCCCAGGGTTAGTTCGAAGTCTGGCGCCAGTACTATGAATGGACGTCTTTGCCATTTCAGAGGCCATGTGCAACGTAGATGAAGGTGGCCTCATGGTTAGATTCCGACTATTGACGATCTTGAGTTAAGGCAAATGGGAACTAATAGTAGGTTTGCGATGGGATTTGTGTAGGCGGAGAGTGTCCGTTTACAGGATGCAGAAGAGATGGATTACTTTTGCGATGCTCACTAAAGTGAAAGAGAGGGTAATAGATAATCTGCTTGTCAAAAGGGAAGACCAACATACCTTATGATTTAGAGCGTGTGGCTTTGCTGCTAACCGTGCCGCATCTAACCACACTTACCTGTGCCGCTTATGCTAAACTTTGTAACAAGATTTCGATTCTACGATCTCTATGTTTGCTGAATCAGGGAATGAGACTGGAAATTGCATATAAATGCTGCTACTAATACAAATGTCTCAGAATTAAGATCTTCTAAGAAATGCCAACATAACAAGCTGAGTAAAGGGATCTATAGGGACACAAATGTGAAGACGGTGAAGTTATCACGAAGAGAGTCATGCCCGTCAGCCACAAAGTGGCTGGTGACTCCCTTTCCTTGTCATAGCCACATTTGCTCTAGGTACCTTACCTAGAGTAGTTGGAGAATTCCACTCCGTGTGTCCTCCAGCGACTGATTGCAAAATGATTTTGGATAATGGTCATGATAAATTTTACAGAAGTTGCGCCTTGTTTAAAACCTTGGTCGCTGATTTTGTGCGATCTGAACAAGCATCATCCCTTAGACTAGGTACCTGGGAACAGGTAGTTACCCACTATATGTAGCATTTATGCATTTATCGAAGAATGCATAACTCTCCCTAGCTGCAGATGTTTTGCACAAAAGCTGCATTAGTGTCTACTCGGGGCTATGCGTACAACGAACTCTCTGCAACTGCCGCAGGTGTTTGCAGGCTTACTGTAACTCATTCGATCAGCTCGGTACCTCCATCGGCAGCTTAAAATTCAAAAAGCTACTTATATGATTAGTAGATTCGAAATTTTCATGTCATTCACCAGAGACTGATACACAGGCAGCCACGATGTCGGATCTGGCTTTCGAGGGAAAATCGGCTAGTTTTTTGGACTGGTTTAAGGCCTGGCCTGGGGCGAGTTTTCACGAGGACATTGAGATTAGAGACCTCCGAAACAGTGGCCGAGGGCGTGGAATCGGTAAGTTTTCTTGGCGCTCATCCTTACGCTGCCTGCTTCTTCTCACCTTTCTACCTACATCCCATGTCTCAGTCTGACCTCTGCGAACACCCCACTGACGACTCGACTAGTCGCAAAAGCCGACATTCCAGAAGATACTGTGCTTTTCACTATACCGAGAGCTGCCATCATCAATACGCAGACGTCTGAGCTTGCTAAGAAACTACCCGTTGCCTTTGCGCCTACTGTCACAGACGATACTGACAATGAAGCGGATGATGATGGCGGCGAGAACGGCCCGCCCGACAACTGGGTTTCTCTCATCTTGGTCATGATATACGAGTACCTGCAGGGCGATAATTCCCGCTGGAAGCGGTATTTTGACGTTTTACCGACTGACTTCGACACTTTAATGTGGTGGTCTGACGCCGAGCTGGATTGGTTGCAGGCCAGCTCCATCGTTCATAAAATTGGCAAAGATGATGCAGAATCCATGTTCCGGGCAAGGATCCTTCCCATCGTCGAGAAGAACGCCGATGTCTTCTATCCCAATGGTGCACAGAAGCTGTCAGAAGACGCGCTCATCTCGCTAGCTCATCGGATAGGCAGCACCATCATGGCCTACGCATTTGACCTGGAGAACGATGATGACGGAGCTGATCAGGAGGAAGAGGACGAGTGGGTAGAGGATAGAGAGGGCAAGATCTTGATGGGCATGGTACCTATGGCCGACATCCTCAATGCGGACGCCGAGTTCAACGTGAGCTTCTATCACACTCTCTAGCATGGCGCGCAAAGGGATTACTAATACTCATCAGGCGCACGTGAATCACGAAGAAGACAGCTTGACTGTTACTGCCATTCGGCCAATTGCCGCCGGACAAGAGATATTAAACTACTATGGTCCTCTCGGAAACGGGGAGCTGTTACGTCGATATGGCTATACTAGTGTGCATCATGCCCGATACGATGTAGTTGAGATCCCGTGGAATTTGGTGGTGTCCGCCCTGAAGCAGGTCCTTGTAGTGGATAACACAATATGGGGTGAAGCCGTAAGTGATCTACGATCTCTGTGTCGAACAAGATTAAGCTAATACACTCTCAAGTCTGCCCAATTCGAGCCAGAAGACTTTGAAGACGCCTTCGTTATAGACCGTGACTTGGATGAGCCAGATTCGCGAGGCGAGTATCACGGTCCTAAGACACTGAAGTCACTTCCAGAAGATCTGCGCGAACAGATCAACACCATTCTTAAGGCCATAAGAAAACTGAGCCCTGAAACAATACCCGATAAACAGCGAAGAGATGAAATCTGCCTATCTGCCATGGGGCGTGCGTTTCAGCTCAAGCTCGCCGAATACCCTACAAGCACCGCCGATGATGAAAAGCTTCTCTCTAGCAATACAGTATTGGGTCACCCTGGAATGGCGCTATTTGTTCGCTACGGTGAAAAACTTATCCTTCAAGAGGCTATAAGTCTTGTCAGTGAGAAGATCAATGGCTCCATAGCCTCGCAAGAGGAGGATAACCAGCCTTCGGCAAAGAGAATTAGGACGAAGTGAAGCATCATACAGCTGTTATCGATGGCCTCCATAGCAACTTGGGGCCTTTATCCCGTTTTAGATCTCTTAAACTATGCGGCATTCGGCTATTCAACTTAGCGATGCCTGGAATCTGACGAAAATTGACGACTCAAAAGTTTGGTGTCATTGATGAATGAAGATAAAGACTCGCTTTCCCGCCTTGTATAGACAATTAGATGTTAGAAATAGACCTCACGGGTGTCCATTTGTTCACGGAGGCTGACTTTAAAGCTGACTTCAAGGGGCCACTTTTCCGGTTCGGCCCAAACTTCGCGGTCCTCTCTAGCTAGGTGTTCCTTGCTTGAGCGCGATTTTGTATAACTTAAATCTTCGTTAGAAACTATATGATGGTGTCCACTGCAAGCCATTCCGGTTCCTTACCGTGTTAGCTTGGAGAGTTTGTGCTTGCGAAATTCCGGGTAAGTAAGCACATGACGGCTCTAGTGCAAGTGTAAATCTTCACGAAACTTTGCGATTCTATTATAGGAATGAGAACGAGAAACACAGCGAAGCGCACGCTTGCGACTGACCGGGGTATCCTCGCAACCCTTACAACATCTCTCGTATCTCCTTCACGATAAAGAGCAAAGGCCAACCGGCCTCTGTTCCGAGTTTCGGTGTCGCTCCTCCGTGATTGCGCCACTAAGCCATCACCAACATACGCAGTCTATCATGTTATCGAAGGAACAAGGTCTTTTCATAGCAGGCGTCATTCTTTCTGTTCTTCTGACGATTTGTTTAGCAAGGTGAACAAGGCTCCCTTGAAGACACACTTGGGAACCCATAGTTGCTGATGCGATCCTAGATGTCTTGACCTGAGAAGGCAGCGCCGGCGTCGCAGATGGCCGCCTCAGCCACCAGATATCCCGTCACCGATTGCGATTCAAAATGCGCTGAATCGATTATATACTGTCACGGAGAAGCGAACGCAGCTACACTACAGGGCCGAGGGCCACGATACCGAATGGTGAGCAAGCTTCTGCGAGTACCACTTAATGTCCACATATCAACCATACTAACCAACATGCAAAGTCCCATCTGCCTATCGTCCTTCAGTAGGAAGTCCGAAGAGAGTCCCCGTCCAACAGACTGCGATGTCAACACTTCTAAGGCAGGATTAATAAAATGTGAAATTAATAATGCCCCTCAATCTGTAGAAGAAGAAGAAGAAAAAGAAGAAGAAATATTAGTCATCCGTCAATGTGGTCATACGTTTTACGCGCAGTGCCTGGTCGCGTGGTTTATGAAGGGGAAATACCAGTGTCCAGTATGCAGAGGTCGATATTATGTGCCGACCAAGACGGAGAGGCTGGCACAGCTAAGAGAGATGATTACTGCGTAGCCTACTACTACTATCACCTCCATACCATTTATCTATGAAACATAGGAAAAATGAGTGGTGAAAGCAAATTAAATTGATATAGATATTGCAGGAGGACGTCGCGAGTTATACGGAGAAATGAAGCTCCCATATGCTGTTAAAGCTCCCCAGCGCTACTCCCGGTACTTAGGCAATGACAGCATTCGGGTATGCTAAGAGCGGCTAGATGCGAAGCACTCAGGAGTGTTTCCTCCTGAATGTCACGAGAACACCGATTTGTACGAGAACATACGATCGATAATAGGAACGCGCTGCAGACGGGATCAGACGCGTAATGAATGCAATATGGAGAATGGGATAGCATTCCGGTAGGTTGGATAGGTACATGTAGGTATCCCTGTCTCTGTCCTGTCCGTCACTCATGTCCACCAGTCGGCGGCAGGGGGCAAAAAGGCGATCTGAGATTCTTACCAGCTGGTGTCGACTCGGTGTGCGTGGCGAGCCACACTGTGAGTCTGCGATAACAGTCTGAACCAATTAACGGCATCATCCGCCCCCCCCAGCCAACTGCCCTACGAAGTAGCCCATTGCAGATCCGACCCATTTCTATGATGTCGTTGTAGTTTTATGATTTCATCGAGTGCCATATCGGATTCACATTTACTTATCAGATTCCCGGGAGGCCAGACTCGCTCCGTTAAAATTGAAACCCCCCCCCCGATGAGACCCCGATCCTGGTGTGGTTTAGATGTGGCCGCTGTGGCACTATGTCATCCGTCACTTTTCCTCCGTCGCCGCCCAGCGACTCGCAGCTCACACGCGACGTGGTAGGTTTCCACCTGGTGGCTGAGACTCGGTCCTTTCTTTGCTGAACCGACGCCTCGCCGTGGGAGCACTCGTTCGACAATTATTCTTCAGTCTCCAGTACGCACCCCGATGTTGACATAGAACATCCTCGGAGCAAAGCCTCCATTTGTCTACCCATTATCCTTCTTTGTGTCGCCAAGTTATGACGCCTCCCTTCCACCTTCACCTCCCCAATTAGGCCCGTCTTTATCACATCTCGCTCAATGTTTGGTTCTGGCCTCGCGCTCCGTGCTCGAACTAGCTTGAAATCTCTGGGCAGCTCTTACCTACCTGGTTCTACGATTGGTGGAGAACGTTCCCATACGGATGTTGACGTCTGGTTTGCGGTCTCTGGTCCGCTCTTATGAAGTGCTATCTACAAGACGACCCTTGGCTACTCAACTTTTCTCGGATTCTCTTACAATGGCCCTTAAGCGCAAAAAGTCGACTATGGCACTCATGCCATCTGAGAACAATTTAGATGAGCGATCTATTCCTGGTCAGCGGACAGACGCCCCGAGGAGATCGGGTCGTCTTCTGGATAAAGATAACCAAACATCCCATCCGCAACTGGTGGATGGCTTGACTGTTACTAAGCAGATTCGACCTGGCTACACGAAAGTGAAACGTGGACGAGATGCAGAAATCCCAGAGGGGGAAGCCCAGGTAGCAGTGACTAGCTTACAGGAGATGGAGAATCAGTTTCGGAACGAGTGCAAGCGACAGAAGAGGGCGATCAAGGAAAGCCATGTGAAATCAAACAAACCTACCGACGATGAGTATGCTGTTTTCATGCCACGTGTCGTAAAAGGTCAACGAGAGATCCTATCCGCCAGTGCAGAATCAAATGCGTTGAAACGCGTTAGCGGACCAGGGAGCCCCATCTATCCCAAAGACGATGCCGAAGAAGAAACCAAAAAGCTCCAGGCGCAGGAGGAAGACGAATTTGTTCTCGGAGACAACGACATCAATATCATCAAGCAAGAAGGCGCCAGGCCCCCTCCCGTCAACAGCGAGTATCTACCATTGCCGTGGAAAGGCAGGTTAGGTTATGTAAATGATTGCTCCGAACGCGACTAGCTGCCGCCGATGGCGAGCTTGAGGTAGCTGACTTGTCTATAGGCATGCCTGAACACATATCTTCGCAATAGTAATCCACCAGTATTTAGCTCTCGAACATGTCGCATAGCTTCTATTCTCGAAAACCGCCACCCACTTCAAGATCCCTCGCAACCAGCACATGCGACCAAGAATCGACCAGATAAAGATCAGCCTCCGGACGTTGAGAGGGGTCAGAAGTACGTTGAAGGTTTAGGTCTCGCAAATGCTCGCGATATTGTGAAAATGCTACGATGGAACGACAAGTACGGTATCAAGTTCATGCGTCTCAGTTCTGAGATGTTCCCATTCGCGAGCCATGAAACATACGGATACAAACTTGCACCCTTTGCCTCGGATGTCCTTGCGGAAGCCGGAAGAGTAGCAGCGGAATTAGGTCATCGACTAACCACTCATCCTGGCCAGGTTAGTGGTTCCGTCTTCGGATATGTTGAAAATGTCTAACTCGAATTTTAGTTTACACAGCTGGGGTCGCCCAGAAACGAAGTTGTCAAGAGCGCTGTGCGCGACCTCGAGTATCACCACGAACTGCTATCGCTTCTTCGTCTACCAAAACAGCTTGACAAGGATGCCGTCATGATCATACACATGGGCGGCGTATTCGGCGACAAAGCAGCGACGCTTGATCGGTTCAGAGAGAACTATGCCAAACTTTCAGACGGGGTAAAGGCGAGGCTAGTACTAGAGAATGACGACGTGTCCTGGACGGTACACGACATTCTCCCTATTTGCGAAGAGCTCAACATCCCAATGGTTCTCGACTACCATCATCACAACATCATGTTCAACAAGGATCTCATACGCGAAGGAACGCAGGACATCATGGAACTGTATCCCCGGATCAAAGCGACGTGGGATCGGAAGGGGATCACGCAGAAAATGCACTACAGCGAACCATGCTCGGACGCAGTGACACCGCGACAGCGTCGAAAGCATCGTCCCCGTGTACTGACACTGCCCCCTTGCCCGGATACCATGGACCTGATGATCGAAGCCAAGGACAAAGAGCAGGCCGTATTCGATCTGATGCGGAACTTCCGGCTTCCCGGCTGGGACACCTTCAACGACGTGGTCCCTTACGAGCGACAGGACGAGAACAGACCCCTGCCCAAGCCGTCAAAGAAGAAGAAGAAACAGCAGCGTAAAAAGAAAGGTGATGACGACGAGGTCCCCGACGATGTCTCGGACGAACCGGAGCCCGCGCCGCCTCCAGAAGTCCCCGACGCCGAGCTGGGCATGGGCGGGCCCGAGAGGCGCGTGTACTGGCCCATTGGCATGGAAGAATGGCTCCGGCCGCGGAAGAGAGAGGTTAAGAAGAAAGCGAAGGTCGACGAGGAGGATCTCGGGACGGAGAAAGTATAGGCTCTAGATTGATCTGTGTTATATATATGTGAATCTGGCTTGGGGTCCCTTTACCTTATACTATACCGAGAAACGTGTAATATCTTGCTGTATTTTTACTTATCAGACTGTTGCCTATATAGCGGTGGGTTATAATCTTTCGCATTCATCTATCTATCTATCTATTTATGCAACTTTCAGTGGCATTACATCTATCTTGTTATGTGCCGTCTAGGTAGATGATTTACACCGTACTCTGAGTTGCACATCGGCTATAACCGGCAAACCGAATTAAACCAAGTCTTACTCAGGTCGAATACCTGAGGTATGGACAGCAATACATGCGTACAAAATCCAGGCTCGCGGTGCAATGCGTCATCGATTTTTCTTAAAGGGGGATAAATATACCAACTTACCTAATTCCCATGCATGAAGGTAGGTATGGAATATGCAGACTACGTAGTTCGCGCATATGCACCCCGGATATATACTAGACCTACATACCTAGGTACCTACCCATTTATCGATCTATATCAGGTATAATAACACCGGGGAATTAAGGAAGCGCCGTGTGTGTGCATGTGTATTTGTTCTTATGGTAAGTATGTGACGCGCTTGGGGTTAGGTATTGTATGGTATGGTAGGGCAGGGTTGGGAAGGGTATAGTACCTAATGGTGTGAATGAATCATGAGGTCATTCCCGGACTCCCTTTCGGACATAGCGGGTGGCATGTGGCAGGTATGCATGCGGTAATCTGTGGAAAGATAGGTAGATACCTAAGGTAGCATACCTAGGCATGGTCTGTCTGGTTGAGGGATAAAAGGCGGATGGAATGGATGTCTGTGTATTGTCCACGATGGGAGAATAAAGAGGTAACGTACCTAACCCGTCCAACGATGACTTCAGTCGCATGTGCTGTGCTGTGCTGGGTGAGAATGGGTGTCACCTGACCCACACTGGTCATCCCCACTATAAGTAGCATCCTGTACACAGTGGTACTATAATTAGACTACTACCACTTCTACAACTTTATACAAACTAATATAACAGATGCAGCAGATTGCCAGGATCTTCCTATAGATTGGTAGTTAATAATTAAGATAGTCGCGCTTTTTCGTTTTTAAACTAATAAGTATATTTTTTATTTATTTTAAGGTTAAGTTATTCCTTCCTGCATTATCCATATTACTACGTTAAAGTTAAGCTATTCCTTTATATCCGTAAAGAACTTTAAGCTTAAATACCAATTTCCCTAAGCTAATTAACCCTCCCTAAATCTTTCGGTAACGATAAGACCTTAATACTAATATATAATAATATCCTTATAAAAAATCCCCTTTTATATAAATAAATAGCTTTTTATATATTAAATTTAATATTTTTATAAAATTTATTACTTTAATATATCTTTTATTACTTAATAAAACTTAAAAGTAAATATATAAAAAATTATATATTTATTATTTATAATTACTTTTTTAATTATAACTATTAATATTATACTTTATTTTATTAAATAGGTAGAATTATATTTAAAATTTTATAACTTCTTTAATAGTTAAAAAAATTATATTAATAAAGACCTTATTAATTTACCCCTTTTAAATACTTTACTATTTTAATTATTTTAATATCCTTTAAATATTTTACTTTTAAATTTATTTAATAATAATTTACTTTTAAACTATTTATTAAATATTTTAATATTAAACCTATTATTATTTAAAACGTTTATTTTATAGCTTAAATATTTATTTACCTTTATTTTTATATTATTTATTATATTTATAATTCCTTTTATTATAGTTAAAAATTAAACCTATTAACCCCTTTTTACTATAAATACTATAAATTTAATAGCTATTATATTTAAATATTATAAAATAAATGTTATAAAGGTTATTATTAAAATAGTTATTTAAATAAAATAAAATTCCCTAACTTTAAATAAATCATTTCCTTTAAATTTTAAAGCTAAAAAAGTAAAATTCTTTAACTTATCCCTTTATAATTATAATAACTTTAATATAATTATTTAAAAAAAGTAAACCATTTATATTAATATTTAAACTTTTATAAATTATTTTATTAATTTAACTTTATTTTATAATAAAAATAAAGTTAAAATAGTTTAAATAATATATTTTTAAACTATTATCTTAGCTTAATATATTATAAAACTTATTAAATTAGAATAATTAAATTTTATTATTAATTTTATTTAATTTATTTATAAAACTTTTTAAAATAAATTTAAAAAAAATTATAATAATACTTTTTAAAACTTATAATATAAAAAATTTATATTATATAATTTAATTTAAGGAAAAGTTATTAAACCTTTTATTTAAAGTATTATTTATAATGGAAAGTTTTATAATTATAATATAAAAAATTAACTATTAGTTATATTTAAAGCTTTAAATCTTAAAATTTAAAATAAATTAATTAAGCTTAAAGATACTATTACCTTTAAAAATTTTATCTTTTAAATAAATAATAAAGAAAGCATTTTTATAAATATAACCTATAAAATATATTAAATATTAATTATTCCTTTATAATAATTAGTCTTTATTTATTATAATAAATATAATTTCCTTTACTTCCCTTATTAAAATTTTTATTAAAGTTAAGGTTAAAATTAAAGTTATTTTCCCCTTATTTATAATTAATAAATTAATATTCTATTTTATTAATTATAATATAATTTATATATTTAATATAATAAAGGTTAATATAAAGGTAATTATATTTAATATTTTTAAAAAGAATATTATTAAAAATCCTACCTTTAAACCTTACCTTATAGTTAAAACTTTACCCCTTAAGGTTAACCCTAATTATAAATACCTTAAAGTTAAAGTTAAGCTTTATCCTAACCCCCCTATTAAAGCTAATAGTAAAAAAATCCCCCTATTAATCCTATACTTATTCCTTTAAGTTAAATTAAATTATAATAATATTAATAGCCTTAAAACTAAAAAGCTTATTATAATATAAATTAAAATGTTTAAAATTTCCCTATAAAAAATAATTATAATCCTTAAAATTAAAATAACTATAAAATATATAATATATATAATCCTTAAAACCTTTACCTTAAAGATAAAAGTAGTAATTTATAAACTTTAAACCTTATTTTTTCCTATGGAAAGATTTCTTTAAAATTTAACCCTTTTATTATTTCCTTAAACTAAAGCCCTAAAAAAGCTACTAACTTTAAAGTTTTTAATATTCTAACTTTATTAATTTATTAAATTTATATTAAATCCTTTAAATTTAATAATGCTTTATATAATTATATTAAAGAATTTTATAATATTTTAGGAAATTTTTATATTTTAAAAAAAACGGAAATATCTTTAAAATAAAATATTGTTTAAGAACCTCTTAATTAAAACGTTTAAAATTCCTACCTTATTTAAAAAACCCTTAAAATATTAAAAGTTATTTAAATTTTAATAGTTAAAGTTTATATTATATTAAAAAAAATTAAAGTTATTTTAATTAATGCATCTTCTATTTAACCTGGCCACCTAATTAACCTGGCCACATTTTTAACCTTTGTATGTATATAAAAAAAATCCCTTATTTTTTCATTAATAATTATAAAAACCCTTTATAAAAAAAGCAACCTATAGCTTATACTTTAAACTATCGAACGAAACTTAAAATTATTTATTTAATGCATTGCTACTATTTATAATGTTCCTTATATAATACTTACCCTTTAAATAAAAGGTTTTAAATTAATAAACGAAATATTACTTTTAAAAGCCCAATTAACTCCGGACGAAGAATAATTAATCGTATAATACATTTTTAATTTTATAATAAAATTGTTTCTACCTTTATATAGTTATATAAAAGATATAGCTAATTAATTAATAGTATTATAAGGTTAAAAGCTAATTAAAAAGAATTAAACGTTAAACTTTATATAACGAACTTTAAATATTTAAATGTATTTTAATTAAAAAATTAATTATTAATAGGTATTAAATAAAAATCTAATTAAATATTATATTTAATTTATTTTCGTATAAAAGATAATAAATAAAAATAATATTTAAAAAAAAGATATTTATAACTTTAATAAAATTAGGTTTATAATAAGTAAAATTATATTTAAAATGGTTATAACTTTAATTAAATATAAACAAAAATTATAAGCTGTTTAATTAGGTAATTTAAAATAGTTTATAATTATTTAAATAATTTTATTATATAGTTAAATTATCCTATTATATATTATTTTAATAGGGAAAAACTACTTTATACCTTAATATAAAAATAATAATATATTAAATAATTAAAAGATTATAATTATAAAAAATGGTTAAATAATAAATAAATAAATTATAAATTAGATTAAGTATTTTAATAAATATATAAAGCTTTATATAAAAGAATATTATTGCCTTTTCCTTTTTAATAGTTATAAAAGTTATTATTTATATAAATTTAAATTATATTATAAAGAAAATAATATTATTACTCTTTATATACTTCTTTATTCCTTTTATTACTTTTAACTATTTAATATTAAGGTATTTAGCCTTTTAAAACAATTATATAGAAAGTAAATTAAAGGCTTTATATAGGTATATATTATTTATATTTAAAAGGAAGATTTTATAACTATATTTTTTTATATATTTAATAAAGCAATTATTTTAAATAATATATAAAGGGGATTTAAAAAAATAGGTTTAATATTATATAATTTAAATTATATTATTAATTAATTAAATTATTTAATTATACCTTAAGTTAACCTTTTATCCTTAATATTATTTAATTTTTATATAATTATAACTTTAAATAATTTAACTAAAATTAATTCCCTTTTTAAATATATTAAATAAAGGATTATATAATATTAAAATAGCTTTCCTATATTTATTATTAAAGGGTTAGGTTAAATTATATATAATATAATTAATATTATATATTATTTTATATTATTAAAAGGGAAGGTTAAAAGCTTTTATAAAATAAATTATAAATTTAATAAACGTTATTATATAAAAAGAATTAAATTATAAAATGGAGGATCTTTTACTATTAAAGATATTAAGGATTAAATAAAGGTATAGGGTATTTTTAAAGTAGAAAATTGTATTATACGTTAAGGTAGTTGTTATACGAGGAGGAAGGAAACTTATACTTATCGTTATAGGGTTTACGGCAAACCTGGCTATAATGTATAAACTTATAAAAATATTATAAAAACGTTTAACGATTTAAATTTAAATTAGTTTAAGTTAATTATACAAATAGTTGTTAAGATATTTTTAAATGCATATACGAAGGTTAAAAATGTAGCCAGGTTAATTGGGTGGCCAGGTTAAGTGGGAAATGTATTATTATTATAATTATAAAATTATCCTTATTTATCTTTAAATTATTAATTAATTTATATTTAAATATAAATATAAGTTTTATATATAAATTTAAAATATATTTATATATATTTATTATAATATTTTTAAACTTTAAATATAAAGAAATAATATATATTAATATAAGCTATACTTATATAATAAAAGATAAAGCTTAAATAATATATTATTATTTTTAAACTAATATAAAAACCTATATTACCTTTATATTTATACGTAGCCTTATTAAAAATAAGCTTATTATATTAAAATATATAATTATTTAATTTTACTTTAAGGGAATTTATAATAATAAGCCTTATATAGCTACTTTTATTAAAGAAATTGTATTTATTAAAGGATTATAATTTAAAATACTTATTAGTATAAATATCTTTAATTTAAAAAATTTAATATTATTTTATTTAAAAAAGTTATTATTATTTAATCCTATAAAGTAACCATTCCTTTATTTATTATATTAATAATATATCTTAATAAAACTAAGGTTATAACCTTTTAAATTATAACTATATTTAAACAATCTTATAAATAATTAATTATTTAATATATAATATTATTTAATTAAAATTCTATCTTTAAGCTTACCATTATATAAATCATATATTATATTATAATTATTAATAATAAACTTTTATATATATTTATAATTAATAATATAAACTATAATATTTTTATTTATAAATATATTTATATAGGTTATTTATTCCCTATAAAGCTTAACTATTATAATTATTAAATTTTTATAAAAAATATATTAATTACTTTATATTAACCTAAATCCCTTAATATAAAAATCCTCTTTAATATTAAAGCTTTTATTATATTTAACCTTAATATTATAAAGCACCCTTATAATATTATTATTTATAATAAAGATCTTAAAGTAACCTATACCCTTTATAACCTTATTATTAAGTTTAAAAATATCTTTTATAATATAAGCTTTATTATAATCCCTAAAGAAAAATAGTTTATATTTTACTTTAAATTAAATTAAAAAAAGGATGCCCCTAAAAAATATAAAATATATCCTATTAATATTTAAAAGTATAAAGTTATATATAAAACATTAAACAACCTCCTATTTAAAAATTATATATATTAAATATAATAACCTATTTTATTTAATTTCCTTATATTTATTATTTAAAAAATAATACTTAATCCTTAAAACTTAAAGGAATCCCTTTATAAAAAACGTATAATTATTAATATTCGGGCCTTTAATAATATAAACCTTTAAAATACCTATTTTATAAAGTTTTAAAATAAAATTTTAAGCTATATTATTAATAAATCCTATATAACATTTATAAATATTATTTTATTTTATTTTTAATAATATATTTATTTATATACCTATTAAGCTATAATTATTATTACTTTAAAAAAATAATATACCTTTAACTATTTAATTATAAATTATAAAAATAATAATATATATATATAATAATAAATAAATATTACCCTTAAACCTATTATTAATATTAATTATTATTATAATAATATTTATATAATGTTAAAGGATTTTCCTATATATTATATAAATCTTTATTATATATTAAAAATTTTTTATAAATATAATATCTTAATTAACCCCTTTAAAACATTTATTAATTTTTTTAATATTATTATTTTAAATTATAAAGTTAACTCCTTTAATCTCTTTACTATTAAAGAAAAATTAAAAGTAATAGTTAAACTTATATTTCCTTTATTTTTAAAAGATTTTAAAACTTTCCTTAAAATAGTTAGATATATATAATTTAATATACCTTGCTATATTAAACTTATAAAACCTTTAAAGTAAAAAAAAATAGCTATATTTAAAAGAAATCCTTATAAAACTAAAGGAATAACATTTAAATTTAAAAGAAAATGTTAAACTTTAAACATTCCTTTAAATACCTTTATAAAGGTTAAAAAGTATATATTTAAAGCTATTAAATTAACTTTCTTTAAATATATAATCCTTTATTTTTTTTAAATAATATATTTATTATATATTAACTTTAACATTTTATAAATTAATATAGGTTTTATAGTTTATTATATAGTTAAAAACATTTTTATTAAAATAGTAATTATAAATAAATTATATATTAAACTATATATATATCCACCTTATATAATTATTTAACCTATAGCTTTTTTATTATATACCCTTAATAATATAAAAAAATATATATTAACTTATTAAAATAAAACTTTTAAAATTTATTTAAGCTTTAAAAAAAACTAAACATTAAATAAACATTATTTAAGTAGGAATTTACATTTTTATAAACTATTATACTATTATAAGCTTTAATAAATATAAGGACCTTATTAACTTAATAGCTTTAAATAATAAAAATCTATACATTATCTATATTATAAAATATATTAATTACTTTAAATATTTTATTTTATATAAACCTAAAAGATTATATATAATTTTAAATACCCTTTTATATTTCCTAACTTTATTATAAGATAAAAATAATATTTAAAAGAATAATTTAAAATTTTTCCTAAATAATGTAAAAAAATATTAAATTCCTTAAATTAAATAACCTATTACTTTAATTAATATAAATACTTTAACTTTTTTTAAAAAATCCTAACCTAATAAAATTCTTCTTAAAATTATAAAGTTAACTTTTATTAAAAAGATTTTCCTAACCTTATAACTTACCTTTATTTATAAATTAAAAGAATTCCTATCCTTTAAAGGTATACCTTTTATATAAATTTCCTTAAACTTTAAAAAGTAATTATAATATAGCTATTTTAAAGATTTTAAATAAAAGTATATATTAAATATTATCCGTTATAACCTAACCCTTACACCTAATAATTAAGTTAACCTTCCCTTTTATTTTAAAAATAAAATACTATAAAAAAGGTTTAAGTTTAATATATATAATAAGCTTTACATTCCTTATATATATATTATAAAAATCTTTAAACTTTTATATAAAGAAAATTATATTAATGTTAAAAAATTTTAATATTCCCTTTTTAACTTTATAATTAATAAATATAAATTAAAAAAATACCTTAAAAGTTATCCTAAATGTATAATCCTACAATTATATATATATAAACCCTATAAATCCTTATAACCTATCCTTAACCTACTATACCCCTTTTATATAATTATATTAAATATAGCATTTACTTTATTTAAATTATATTAAAGTTATAATATAATTATACTATACATTTATAAATTCTTTAAAGCTATATAATTTATTTTAAATCGTTATAATTAAACTATACTATAATAAGTAAATGCTTTACTTAATAAACTATTACTTATAAAATAAAAAATCCTTAAAGTAATTTTAAATAATAAAAATCCTAAATTTCTCTTAAACCTATAATATAAAATTTAAACCTAACTTAATATCCAATTGCTATTTATTATAACCTACTACCCTTTAATTAATAATTAAATTAAACACTTTATTTTTATTATTAAATCTATCTTATAGTATTACTTTTATAACCTAAAAAACCTATATTTATAAAAAAATATAATTCCTTAATTATAATTTAAATTAAATAACTTTTAATCTTTAATAATATATTAAACCTTTATTATATTATAATATTTTAAAGCCTTTAAAGTATATATACTTTATATATATCCTGTACCCTTTTTATATATACTTTAAAGGAGATTTTTCCTTTCTTTAAACTTTAGTTTTATTAAATATTTATTATAAGATTAAAGAAATTTATAATATTATATTTAACCTTTAAGATTTAACCTACCTATAATAATTTTAAAGCTTCCCTTTAAGGTTACCTATAACGTTATTAATTATAATATACCTATATATAAATAAATAATTAAAGCTAACGCTTTTTTAGGAAATTTAAATTAAAAAAGGTTTTTAATAATAGCTTAAGGATAAAGTTAATATAATTTATCTTTAGAAAAATAATAAACCTAAAATTAACTATTAAAATCTTTTAATAACCCTAATTTAATAAACAAAGCTAACATTTAACTATTATAATAAATAAATGCTTAACTTTTAATTAAAATTATAAAATTAAAAAAATAACTTTTTAAGGGAAAGAAGGTTGTTTAAAGTTTAAAAGTAACCTATATCCCTTTTAAATTATATTTAAATAAAAAAGAAGAAAATTTAAAAATATTAAGTTTAAACGAATTAAGGTATTGCTTTAACCTTAATAATTTATAAACCCTTAATAATTAATAATATTATTAGAATTAAAGAAAGAGTAATCCTAATAATAATAATCTTTTATTATCCAGCTTTAATATAAAGTATAGTTAAAATAGTTATATACATTAATTATATTTAAATTATATATATTATTATAAATGTTATTTTTTTAAAGAAGTTAATTTAAGCTAGCTTTTTAAGTTTAATTATAACCCTTTTAATATAAAGTTTATTTATTTAAAATAGTTAAAATAGGTAAAGGAATTAAAAACTATATTTTATAGGGCTAATTATAAATTTAAAATTAATACCTTTAAAATTCTTTATATATATAATAAAATAAATAAGGATTATAAAAATATATACCAAGTTATAAAAAGAAAGCTTAAGTATATAAAAAGGAAGTAAATGGAATTTAATTAAAATACGTTTTTAAATTAAATTAAAACTTTATTATATTAATTATCCTTTCTGTAAATTAATATTAATATATAATTTAAAAGGGCTATATAATATATTAATTAAGACTTAAAACTTTTTAATTAATATTTAACTAATATTAAAAGTTAAAATTTAAAACGAAGTAAAGGTAAAAGAGCCCTATTATATTACCGAAAATTAGGTAAACCCTTATAAAAGGAATTAATAAATTTTTATAACCTTTTATTAAAAACTAGGATTAAAATAGTTAATATAATATAATAACGTTAAGAATTAATAAATAAGGATTAATGGGCTAACTATAAAAAAAAGAAGTTTAAATTAAAGAATATTTAAATTAATAATAAACTACCTATAAATATAAGCTAAAATTAAAGTAATAGCTAAACTATTAATAATAATTATAAAAATGGATATAAAAGATATAATAGTAATAGCTATAATAATAGCTTTAACTATAGCTATATTAATAATTATAAAGGTAATAATAATAATAATAATTATTAAAATAATAATAATAATTATAGCTATTAAAGAAATAATAGTAATAATTACTATTAATATTTTTAAAGTTTTAATTATTAGGAAAATTATTAATTTAATAATTTTATTTTAAAAAATTAACCCTCCTTTAAAGCTTTATTAAATTATTTATAAAGTAATAATAAAAATGGACTAAATTAAGAAAATTATAAAGGAGTAGTTTATTTTAATTATAGTTGTCACGGTTGGAGTGTCACGTACGAGGCAAAGCTTATATTGGGGTACCATCTATATATTTATCGTAAGATGGAAAACGGAGGAAATATTCTAAGTATAAAAAGTATGGCAAAGTATTTTAGTACGTATAGCGAAGCGATGGTCACGTGGTAATTGCGATACGCGTGGCAGTGTGGCCATCTGGGCCCCAAGCCCCAGGTGGGTCACCAGGCCAGCCACCGTAACTATAATTAATTAAATTATATTACCCTAAATTACATTTAATTTAAATAAAATTAAAACTTTAATTATATAAACTATATAATATAAAAATAAACCATTTAAAAAGTAAAATAAAGTTAAAAATAAACGATAATTATTATATTATTCTTATACCCCCCTTTTATTAAAATATTATAATCCTTTAAAATATAATAAGTAATTAAAAAGTAAATTAAAAGCTTAATACCTTTTAAACTAATAAAAGGCATTAAGTTAAATCTACCCCTATATATACCTATTATATATTATTTTTATACCCCTTATATAAATTATATATTTAGCTTAAAGAAATTACTTTTATAAACTTATATTAATTTAAATTCTTATATTAAATGTAATTATATTAATTTTACTTTTATATTTTATTATAAGTTAAAAAAGGCTTCTTTTTAAACCCCTTTATTATAATATACTATAAGTAGTAGTTTTTTATTATATAGGGCTTATTAGGTTATTTATAAATTAATTAACAATTATAATATTATTTATAAGTTTAAATATATATATATAATAATTAATAATAATTATTGCTTAAAAGGTAATCCTATTTTATTATTTTAAATTACTTTAAAGGATTAAGGAATTATATTAAATTTAGGTATAAATTATTAATTCTTTAAACTTAAAGCTTACTATTTTAAAATATTTACTTTATATTAATTTATAAAAGTTTATAAAAATAAATTATATTATTAAATAATTATCCAATTATTAAAATTAATTTAATTAAAAGAATTAAAATTATATATATTTTATATAGGATTTAATAATATTTTATAAAAGTTTTATAACTTTATTAATTTTTTTAATATAAATAAAGCTAGTATACTTCTTTATTTAAAAAAAGAAAATTTAACTATTAAACTTAAAAAAAATACTATAGTTTTTTATTATCCTATATACCCTTTAATATAGGATAAATTTAAAAAGTTATAAAAGTAGTTAAATAAAATATTAAAGGTTAAAAAAATTAAAAAATCGATTAATTTAATCGAAATACTTATTTTTTTTATTCTTAAAAAAATAAAAGCTTATATTTATATATAGATTATAAAGGATTTAACTATATTTTATATAAAAATTATTATACTTTACCCCTTATTTTAAAACTATTAAATAAAATCTTTTAAATAAAGATATTTATAAAAGTTAATTTAAAGAATACTTATTATTATATTTATATTTAAAAGGGAGATAAATAGAAAATAGCCTTTTATATTTATTATAGTTATTATAAATTTTTAATTATACCTATAAATTTATTAAATGCTTTTATTACCTTTTAAAATTATATATAAAAGGCATTTAATAATATTTTAAATATTTTTTATATTGCTTATTTAAATAATATTTTTATATTTTTTATAAATAGGGAATTATATATAAAATATATTTAAGCTATTATTAAAAGATTATAAAAAGTAAACATTTATATTAAACCTTTTAAATATTAATTTTATTAAAAAAAGATTAAATTTTTAAGCTATATTATTTTTAGCTAAAGTATTAAAATAAATCCTTTAAAAATTAATATAATTAATTAATAACTTATTTTAAGTTTTTATAAAGAATTATAATAATTTTTAAAGTTTTATAACTTTTATTACTACTTTATAAATAGGTTTTTTTAAATTATATTTCTATTAATATATTATTTAAAAAAAGGTATATTTAAAATAAAAAAAGGTTAAATTTTATTAAATATAACTATAGTAAAAGCATTTAAAAACCTTTAAGTTATATTTAGGGAGGCTATTTTCCTTATATATTTTAACCTTAAAAAGTAAATATTATTAAAAACCAATTCCTTTAAGGTAATATTTATAAGTAATCTATTTTAATAAAATAATTAAAGTATATTTAAATTAATTATATTTTATTCCTATAAGTTTTTTAAATAAAAAACGTAATATAATACTTTTAATTAAAAAATACTTATAATAATAAATTACTTTAAGCATTAATAATATTACCTTTAAAAAAGCTACTTATTAATTAAGGTATTAATTAATTATAATAATCTTTAAGCATTTATAAAAACCTTAAAGTTAAATAAAAGGTAAGCCTATTAATATATATATTTAATTCCTTTTAACTTTATTATTAAATATAGGGCAGGTAAAAAAAATAAGGCTAATTTACCCTTATACCGTTTTAATTTTATAGCTATTTTGCCCGTTAATATAAATATTCTTCCTATATTAGAAAGGAAGATTATTATAATATAATAATTTAAAGCCTTTAATTTATACTTTAAAATATTAATTAATAAGCTATATATTATATATATACCTATTAAATAGATTATTTTTATATAAGTAATTATATATAAATAAATATAAATAACTATAGGTATTAAAAAAAGTAAAAACCTAAAGCTATTTAAAAATTTAAATAATTTAATCCTAAAGGTTTAATAAAGAAATTTTAAATATTAAGCAATTTTATATTAATTTAAAGCTAAAAAGGCTATAAACCCTTAATGGTTAATAAAAAAGACTTAATTTATTATAAGGAAAGGGTTTATATTCCCTTTAAAAAGTCCTTTTATTTTTAACTTATTAAATTATATTATAATTAACCTATTATTAGTTACTTTAATTAAACTTATACTTTAAAACTCCTATATTATAAATTCTTTTAGAAAGATATATAATATAATATTTAAAAGTATATAAAATCCTATACAATTTACTTTAAAATAAAAGCGAAATACTATTAAGAATATAGTAAATTAAATGCTTTATTAATTCTTAATTAACCTATATAGGAACTTTTTATAAATTTTATTATAAGTTTATTTAAAACCTTTTATAAAGGAAAACTAATTAACTTTATATTAATTATTATTAATAAATTTATTAAACTTATAT